>NW_017265190.1:0-366678 GCF_001638985.1 Phycomyces blakesleeanus NRRL 1555(-) | reverse complement strand
AAGGAAAATAAATATATATGATAGTGTATCCAAAATATGATAGAGGCTCGTATATATATATATTTCGGGAGTAGCTTTTGGTGTGTGTCTGTGTGTTGAATAATAATAATAAAATATACAAGATAGTATATCCAAAATATGATAGAGGCTCATATATGTATATAGTTCGGGAGTAGCTTCTGGTGTGTGCCAGTGTGTTGAATAATAATAACAACATATATAAGATAATATATCCAAAACATGACAACAGTTTATACATATTTAGTTCGAAAGTTACTTTTGGTTTATGAATATCACCCTTTTCATTTTGACTTGGTAATATTTTTCTGTAGGCTCTTGCTTTTTTGGTGTAAAATGTTTGATGCTTTTTGATCCAATTTCATTAAGTATAATTATAGAAGAATGTGTATGGATCTGGATAGTGTGTTATTTATGAAACATACTAGAAAACATAGTTTAAATTATATTATTATATATAGCTTCTATCATGCATTAAAAGTATTAACAAAAATATAAATAACAATGCGATTGTGAATGATTTGTAAATATATACCATGGAATAAAAATCGGCTATAGAAGTATATTCCAATATATCTTGTATTATTATCTATAGATTAAACCCAATCTAATTTTAATTAGAATCTTGAGGAGACAGGATATATGAATAATTTTGGAATTATTTGAGAGAGGTATGATACAAGCTATATATTTATAAGAAAGCAAAACTATTATTACTAGCATATATGTTTTTACGATATTATTATCTTCTGGATTCCGACGGCCCAAGATTGTTGGAAATATCCCTTCAGTCCAGATCGAGCTCAATAGGCGGCCGATCCGGACAGGACCATATTGCTGATATAACATATTCGGTTTTTATTGGTTAACTGAAATTGTAATTTTTATTAATCATACATATGTTTTATTTTTATACTGGGCCGACTTCTGTCTACTATGAGATGTAATATTATATGAATGACGATTCCCAAAAGGAATGAATATTCTCAAAAAGGATGACGGAATGGATGGATAGGGGAATGTAGAAGGAGGATGCAAGCCACTGTAAAAAAAAGTTTTTTTTGTTATGATTATGGCGCAGTGAAGGCCACTTTAATATATCATCCTGTCTGAGCGATTGTAAGTGAGAACTAGGCGGTTTTTAAGTCTATGTATGGGGAACAGTATCCCTGTCAATTGATTCTGCTATGTTATTTTAGCTTATTGATACACAAAAACCGCCTGCGCAACCAATTGGTAATAACAGTTTACAAAAAAGTGCATTCTGTCCGAATTATGGATTATAATCCTTAGTTTGTAAGAAAATATAAAAGGAACATACAATCAAGTATATTTTGTACCAGTTCAGCCAATATATTGGTAGACAATTGGGTGAGTGTGCGTATGTGTGTGTGGTGGATTAAAGAAAAGACATATATATAGTATCTGTCACACATTTAATATATTAATAAAAAGAAAAAAACAATGCGATAGTTAATGATCCATCGAGCTATTTCGTGGATTAAACTGTTATAAGAACATATTAAATTAATTCCTATTTAGTTTATATAATTTTCAGTAAGATACTATATCACTACAAAAAAGGAGCGATTCAGAGAGTGATTTTAAAAGCTATTATAAGCATTCTTTATAATCACTAGTTGAATTGCCAATTTTTTCTTAGTGGATCTATTTCTAATAAAGATCTCAAGCAGTGCGATGAACATGATGTCAGTTTATTAGAGTGTTCAGAATAATTTTTTTTTCTATATGCGCTTTCTTTCTTTCATAACATTTAATTATATAACTAAAAGTTAATTCTATGATATATATTCCATATCAAAACCTTTATATAAAGTATAGATTCCTTTTATTCTTATGTGTTTTATTAAAACATTCTTGTTATTATATTTGCTTATTATCTAATATAAAAACCCGATACTCTCAATATTATATATTACTATGCCCAGTTGTGAAAACTTTTAGTTCTCTTGTAATACATTTATATATATAATCTAAGACTAGATATCTGCTCTTATCGACTATAGCAATTCGGTAAATAAAAAAAAAACTAATTGCATTTTAAACATGTCAATAATATTTTTAATTTATGAGACTTGCTTTAATAAAAAGCTGGGATAATATAAAGAGTCTCTTGATATGCTCTTATAGTCTATACATATATATATATATAGACCACTTTCTCTTTCATATTCCAACTAAAGTGGTACAGTTTTACAACCTTTCTTTTAAGAAATAATATATTAATATATAACATATGTGTCAAGTAAATTTTTATATAAAATCAATTCACGAAAATGGGTAGCCATATAAGAAATTCGGGTTTTTAAAATGAAAGTCTTTATATTGCTTCTAATCAGAGCAATCAATCCATTGATCTACAATTTTCTATGCATGCTGCTATGTCATCATCTAATGACGAAAGCATAAAATTTTTTCACAGTTATTTAGTAAGAGTGCCAGCCAGACCATCTCTGTTTTCCTCTTGTGCATGGTAAGTCTATTATTTCCTTTTCATTTGTGTTGAGGGAGTAGTATAGTCTATAGATATACTAATCTTGACCTTTTTTCTATGTGAATCAGCGGCGTGTCGGATGGATGGGTGTTGGTGTGGTGTGGATGGGGGGGTGTGGTGGGTGTGGTGGGTGTGGTGGGTGTGGTGGGTGTGGTGGGTGTGGGGTAGTTTAGTTTCCCCTCTCTAGTTAGTTTACGTAGTGGGTAGTCTTTAGATATAGCTTTCGTTTATCCCTTTAGCTTAGCTTAGATTGATAGTTTCGTTCCCTGTTCACCTTTTATTTTTTAAGCCCATAGCTAGCCTCACACCCCAGCGTTCCCGATCTCCTCCCCACTCCGTTCTCTTCCACGAAGTCAGGACAGGTCTACGCCCTGTGGAGGATGGATCCGCCTTTATAGGTGGTGAACTAAGATTCTGACGATATATTTGAATATTAATAAAATTTTTTTTTAAACCATTTTTGTCTGCCCATAAATACAATGTCTGCTTTACAAATGATTGAGAGAAACACTTTATTATTAGAAGAAAACTGAATAAAACAATGCGTGAGAACAATAATATGAGTTTATTTTTTATTTAAAAATATCAAGTTTTAATAGTAGTGTATTTTTTATATGGGCGAGAAGTGGGCGGTGTGAGTGGGTGGTCCGTGTGGGTGGTCCGTGTGGGTGGTCCGTGTGGGTGGTCCGTGTGAGTAGTCAGTGTGACAAAGTTTTGACATTCATGGCGCATGCTAATGACGAGAGATTAACATCGCGAGACTTTTTGTTAGGTGGCGTCCGCTTGGTCTAGACCCAGTCGCATAAAAGTATACTGAAAGGCGTGAGCTTTGAAAATTATGTCCGATGGGATGGAATTAGATGGGATGGGACGGAATTGAATGGCGTCATTGGGATCGAAGAAGGTGTTGGAATTATGGTGGTATGAATACTATATGACTTGGAGAGTTGAAGGTCAGCTCTGAGAATGGTGACATATAACACTTTAGGTATAGAGAAATATTGTATATGACTTCCGAGTGTTGAGGTTTTATTATATGGCCATTATTTCGATTTTTATTTTTCAGTGATTATAAAATAAAAGAATAATATTGTTGGTGGTGGCGATTCTGGTAGTTTTGTAAAGTTGATGGCGGGATGGTGGGATGGCGGGATGGAGGGAACATAGGAAGAGGATTCACGCCATCGTTAAATAGAATTTTTATTTTATTTTGGTTACGGCGCAGTGAAGACCACTTTAATATACCGTCCTCTCTGGGCGATTATAAGTGAACACTAGACGGTCTTTAAATCTATGTATGGGTAACAGTATCCCTGTCAATGGACCCTGCTATGTTCTTTTAGCTTAGGGATACACAAAGCTGTCTGCGCAACCAATTGGTAATACCAATTTACAAAAAAGTGCATTCTGTCCGAATTATTGAGTAGAATCCTTAGGTTGTAAAAAGACACAAAAAGAAATAGACAATATGTATAATTTGTATCAGTGCAGCAATTGTATTGGTGGACAATTGGGCGAGTGTGCATTTGTGCGTATGTGCGTGTGTTGGATAAAAGAAAAGAAAAATATATGATAGTAAGCCCAAAATATGATAGCAGGTTATATATATATAGTTTGGGAGTAGCTTCTGGTGCGTAACCGTATATTGAATAAAAGGAAAATAAATATATATGATAGTGTATCCAAAATATGATAGAGGCTCGTATATATATATATTTCGGGAGTAGCTTTTGGTGTGTGTCTGTGTGTTGAATAATAATAATAAAATATACAAGATAGTATATCCAAAATATGATAGAGGCTCATATATGTATATAGTTCGGGAGTAGCTTCTGGTGTGTGCCAGTGTGTTGAATAATAATAACAACATATATAAGATAATATATCCAAAACATGACAACAGTTTATACATATTTAGTTCGAAAGTTACTTTTGGTTTATGAATATCACCCTTTTCATTTTGACTTGGTAATATTTTTCTGTAGGCTCTTGCTTTTTTGGTGTAAAATGTTTGATGCTTTTTGATCCAATTTCATTAAGTATAATTATAGAAGAATGTGTATGGATCTGGATAGTGTGTTATTTATGAAACATACTAGAAAACATAGTTTAAATTATATTATTATATATAGCTTCTATCATGCATTAAAAGTATTAACAAAAATATAAATAACAATGCGATTGTGAATGATTTGTAAATATATACCATGGAATAAAAATCGGCTATAGAAGTATATTCCAATATATCTTGTATTATTATCTATAGATTAAACCCAATCTAATTTTAATTAGAATCTTGAGGAGACAGGATATATGAATAATTTTGGAATTATTTGAGAGAGGTATGATACAAGCTATATATTTATAAGAAAGCAAAACTATTATTACTAGCATATATGTTTTTACGATATTATTATCTTCTGGATTCCGACGGCCCAAGATTGTTGGAAATATCCCTTCAGTCCAGATCGAGCTCAATAGGCGGCCGATCCGGACAGGACCATATTGCTGATATAACATATTCGGTTTTTATTGGTTAACTGAAATTGTAATTTTTATTAATCATACATATGTTTTATTTTTATACTGGGCCGACTTCTGTCTACTATGAGATGTAATATTATATGAATGACGATTCCCAAAAGGAATGAATATTCTCAAAAAGGATGACGGAATGGATGGATAGGGGAATGTAGAAGGAGGATGCAAGCCACTGTAAAAAAAAGTTTTTTTTGTTATGATTATGGCGCAGTGAAGGCCACTTTAATATATCATCCTGTCTGAGCGATTGTAAGTGAGAACTAGGCGGTTTTTAAGTCTATGTATGGGGAACAGTATCCCTGTCAATTGATTCTGCTATGTTATTTTAGCTTATTGATACACAAAAACCGCCTGCGCAACCAATTGGTAATAACAGTTTACAAAAAAGTGCATTCTGTCCGAATTATGGATTATAATCCTTAGTTTGTAAGAAAATATAAAAGGAACATACAATCAAGTATATTTTGTACCAGTTCAGCCAATATATTGGTAGACAATTGGGTGAGTGTGCGTATGTGTGTGTGGTGGATTAAAGAAAACAAATATATATGATAGTGAGCCCAAAATATGATGCCAGCTCATATATATATATGTGATATTGTATCTAAAATACAGTAACAGCTTATATATATTTAGTTTAAGAGTTACTTTTAGCTATGAATACCGTCCCTTTTAATGTGACTCGGTAATATTTTTCTGTAGGCTCTAGCTTTTTTGGTGTATAATTTTCGGTGCTTTTTGATTCAATTGCATTGGGCGTAATTATAGGAAGATGTGTATGGGCCGAGATAGGACTATGTCTATTAAACATAATAGCAAACATATTTTTAATTATGTTAATATATATGTTATCTGTCATATATTTAATGTATTAGCAAAAGAAAAATAATAATGTGATGTTATAAGAAAATGGTGATATGTATATATGTATATATTTCAACTTGTATTAGATTTATAAGAGAGAACGATTGAAAAAGGAAAAGCGATGATAAATGATCTGTAACTATATAGTGTGGATGAAACTGTTACAAATAATATTAAAACATATTATATCTCGCTGTCTATAGCTTAGATCTGATATACTTTCAATGTAATCTTTTGCCAGCAAGATACATATATTTTTTCTCAGACTTATTTAATCAATTTCCAGAAAACTATGTGGGGTAAGCTGTACATATTTATGTCAAGTTACTGTGTAAGTAATTTCCAATAATAATGTATTTGTAAAATAAAGCCATACCAAGTTTTGTGTATAGTAAAATGAAGCTTTTGGAAGTCAAGTCAAAATGGAGTATTATCACTCATTATATATAATGTGAGAGCAATATATAATATTAGAGGGTTTCATTATATACAGATAAAAAGCATAGCTGTTAATATATAGATAGTTTGCTTCATAGGTTATATATTTTCTTTGTTAATGATTAGCTATTATTGATTGATTGATAGTGTTTTTTTTATAATTTTCTGATATCCAAATCTGTCAAGTGCATTAGCAAATGCGAGATACATTTTGGACTGTATAGTCATTGTTTTACTTAATTGTAATGTAAATATTACCAACTGTTTTTTATGTAATGAATTGCTTGAATGTCTTATACAATATTAGCTAATATATTATATTATTACAGGAAAGAAAAGAAGAGATTAAGACGATTTTCATAATAATATTCAAGTCTACTCTCTGTATCTCCGCATTGTTCTTGTAGTGTACCTATTTTTAATAGAGAATAATCTAAAACAGTACAATAAACATAATATTAGTTCATTAGAGTCTTCAAAAACATTATTTTCTACAAGGACCTCCTTTGTTTTATATCTTTTAATTATATACTCTGACAAGATAAAACATTGTCACTTCCTCAGAAATACACCTCTTTTTAGAGCACACCATATTTCTTTTCCTTTTGCAGAACCTTCTCTTAAAACTAAAACACTTATGTCATCAAGAAATAAAAGAACCAGAAGTCCTTCAAAAACATGTAAATTGTCAGAGTTTGAGTGTGGTGGCATTATTTGGCTATATAAAACCAAATATATCTCAATCGAGATCGCAAACCACATGGGTATCCCTAGAACAACAATTAACACTACTATCAAACGTTGGGAAGAAACTAGTACTGCAAAACTAAAGACCAGACCTGGGAGATCTAAGAGACTTAGTGTCACGAATGTTACAAGCCTTTGTTTGAGCGTGAGGCGTAACCCTTTCGAGAGTTAGGCATATCGTCAAAGAAATATGGTAGCTGCTAGTGTCATCATCTGTAGAGACACGGTTATCCAATACGTTAAGTCCAAAGGCTTCGTTCCTTAAACCCCTGTTTCTAAGCCAAACTTAACCAGTAAACAGAAGAAGAATCGGTTGTAGTGGGTCAAAGCTAAAGCCAGCTTTGGGATTGAGGACTGGAGTAGGGTGTTGTGGTCAGATGAGTTGAGGTTTACGTTGAAGGGCAATGATTCTGACTCAGCTGTAATTCGTAAACGAAAGGAGAGATACCAGGAGCGTCATACACTAACAACAGAGAAGTATGGAAAGGGTTCCGTGATGGTGTGAGGTTGTTTCTGGACTGGTGGTCTTGGACCATTATTGTTTTTCGAAGGGTCAGTAGACCAAGACACGTATGTTAATTGTTTGTTTAAGGACTTCCATTTCTGATATAAGAAATTAAATGATGAACAGGACACTATGTTTACATTCCAAGAAGGCGGTGCTAGTTGCCATACTGGATCTTATACAATGTGGTGGAAAAACCGTTGGGAAATTAAACGTTTTGACTACTGGCCATCACAAAGTCCAGATTTGAGCCCCATCGAGCGCGTCTGGCATGCCTTAAAGGTCAATGTTCAAGAGAGAAAGGCCTCTATAAACAATATTGAAGAGCTCAAGGCTTGTGTTTTTCAGGAGCGGGAGAGACTTGACCCAGGACTTCGTTGTACTCTTGCAGCAAGTATGCTGGATAGAGTTCAAGAAGTTATAAAAGCTTGTGGTGACCACACCACATATTAGGCCCTATCTTATTTTTTTATTTCTATAATATATATACTTATATCTATAATAAAATGAAGTTTCACTTTATTCAGTCGAGTTCTTTAGAGCATCTCCAGCAGTATCTAAACCCAAATACTAAATATCCAAATTAGGATTTCCCGCGCTAGTACAAATAAAGCAATTTAGTATGAAGAATATCAAGGTCCCTCCAGCAGTTTCTTAACACAGATTCTAAAGAGCTGATGATTTTGGTGAGGTTTTTCCTAAAAGCTGAGATTTAAAATGGACAATTCAAAGTCACAATATAAAAAATAGAAATTTAGTAAATGATAGAATCTAAACAAATTCTGAGAAAATCTACAGAAGTTTAGATTTTGATTCAAAAAGTTTAGATCTAAATTCCGGATTTGGATATTTAGATTTTTGTTTAGAAACTGCTGGAGACGTTTTTTTTGGAAAATCTAAACACCAGTTTTCTAATTTGGGTATTTAGTATTTGGGTTTAGATACTGCTGGAGATTCTCTTAGAAGATATAATGTAAAGAAGCTGATATGTAGTTAATTCAGGACTAGAAATCAAGGAATCTGACTGTGATTTATTCAGCACAAGTGTATTATTTGTATCAGAGCTTTTATATAAGATACAGAGTGTTTTTATTTTTTTTTATTTTTTATTAAAGTGTTCTTATAGTTATTTTTGATTATTATATAATATAAAATCCCAAGATTTTCAATAGAGAAGGGGACAACTCAGGGAAAATTTGCAAATATTGTCTCTATCACCACAGGAGATTTTCGATATCAAATTTGGAAATATTTTACACTATGGGAAAAAACTCGGGATTTTCGAATTTGTGGCTTTCTTTTCGGTCTATAATAATTAAAAAATCATCAAAAATTCAAAATGAAACAAGAAAGTCTCTGTTTTTTGAAAAGGTTGACAAAAGGCAAATTGAACACTGAAAATTAAATCTCCTGATAGACAAAAGTACATTTTAACTACAGATTTTACATTTTTAGTAGATGTAGATTGCAACTGATGACTATTAAAAGTCAGAGGTAAAAGAGAGAAAAATATCTAAACATATTTTATCCTCCCAGCAAAAAGTTAAGACAATTCGAAAAAAAATGTATTACACAAAAAAAACAAATTATATGTCTGCATGACAACCAAGCAATAATTTTGGCCCACGGTTCAGTTCCAGCCAGACAATATACCATCCATTAGTGGCTGTAGACACCACCAAGCCAACCAGCTCTTTTACATCAGCCAGATGAACAACCTTTGGCTTCGCAGGTACATTTGTCACGACAGGAATTCCATTCGTTTCATAGATGGCATATACCTGGACAAGAGCAAGTGGCCAACTCTTGTTGTTGAGCTTGTGCTCAAAGAAAAACGACAACCTTTCCAAAGAAATCCTTATAGATTGGAGAGTAGCTCTGCCCAATGTTGCGGTTCTCATCAACCTGAATCTGTAATCTGATGTTATGTGCCTCCCTTACACAATTTTGGTCGAGTGCAGATTCAATCACACAACCATTGACAGATGCCTTGCAGCTAGTTTGTATAGCTGCTTCAATCATGCTACACTCTTCCCCCTTTGATTCATAAAAGTCTTCAAGAAGTTTTGAAAGACATGAAATGCCTTCAAAACTATCTCAAATCGTTCTATTTCTCAAAGGCCCCCAGAACTCAATATCAGACCCAGCACCAACATGTTCACCTTCACCCGTCATCAGCCAACCAGCAGAGGAATCTTTGTATGCAAGAAGTCTTGCTGCTCGCAGTCTTGCTGCTATATATGCCTTTGTGCGCTCTACCTGTCTGGTCTGTGCCAAGCCAAGCATTATATTGCCAGTGTTGGTTCCGATGGCAGAGTTACTTTTAATGGCATGAGAGTACTTGCCAATTGCTCTTTCTACTGATCTAGCACTGTATGATCTTGGCGGGCCAAATGCTTTGATCATATCTGGGTAGTGTTGTAAGAGGTGCTGGTTAATGGTGAAAACCTTAAGATCAACCTTGTCCTTGGCAAGCAGAGTCTCAAGGTACACGTTCCATTCAACAAGTTCTCTAAGATAGAAGTTAGTATATATTTTTAAAAAAGAATAACAAATAATGATATTTAATATACCTTTTTATTGAGGCTTGTTCTTCTGCTGATAACTCCCAGCTCATGAGTAAATTGCACACTTGTACAAGACCAAGCAATGCCTTCCGTGCAGGTATATTTCTTATCCGCTCTGCTACTAGAGTCGGAACAACGAACAGAAGGAAGTCTGCCCTGTCTACTGCCTTAAGGTATCCTGCATTCTTTGATACGTCTCTCCAAGCACCATGAAACGATGTAGAGATCGTTTTCCTTGTTGATGACATTGCTGCACCTATCTCTTTCTGGACTCCAACAGAGAGAACAAGCGGATGTTTTTTTCTGTACTTGCCAGTGACGAGCCCCCAGACCTGTTTTGCTACACCATGGCAGATACCGTGCATTTCATCCAAGGCGAAGAAATATGGCCCGGAAAATGCATCCAATGTTGCCAGTGGTGATTGTCCTGTAAGTCCTCTTCGGCTGGACTCGTCTGCCTCACAGAAATCATGAAAGCTCCCCAGTGTACATAGGGCAGTGACTGGTGACATACGGAAATACTGACCGTGGCCAGGAGATTGACCAACAACATGGCAGATTCTGCAGCCATCTTTGCTCATGTGACCAACATGACATGCTAGCTTTGCTAGAGCTGGGATATCACCTGTTGCCATTAACACGTGGACCTTGGCCTTGATGGTTTCCGTGGCTGTTTTGACAATCATTCCTTTGGACTGCAACACATGGAGATCTCTGACGATTGGTCTCATAAATGACCAGAAGTCAGTGGGTGCCTTTGGCCCAGGAATCATGGCAAGCTGGACCATTATTTTTCTTTTGTACCGGATCATTGGATTCAAGTTCAAGATGGTGGCATGGACAATTGTTACTGATCCAGGAACATTGTGAGGAGCAAACCCATTCACAGACAGCGAAATTTCAATGTCATCACTTCCCTAGAAGAGATGCTTCTTAGACTGGTAGGCCTGACCATCGAATACATCAGTCTTTGTGCCATCTTGACTTGGCTCGTAATGGTAATGGTAGCGCATCTCTGTTCTGGTGCTATCATTGGCCAAACAGAGAGCAAGTTGTCTGCCTAGAGGAAGTTGAACCATGGTTCTTGCAGGAACCAACGTACCATTGTCTTGGGCACTCTTGTAGCGATCTTCACCACAATGCGAGCACTCGGTTTTATTTGCATCAAACAACATACAGCCATTGCAGCAAACGTCATATTTCTTCTCCTCTATTCTGGAGAAACGCTTCAAAAGCTCTTGACCGAGGTAAGGTGTGCATGCTCTATATGTGCTTGTAGAGCTAGCAAGGATCTCGTTGAAGTGGCTGGCAATCTTTTCATGGGCATTACGAGAAATGCCAAACTCCTTGACGATTTGAATAAATTCCAGGTTCTTTGCATCATTGGCACTGGGAGTGGGAAGAGGTTGGCTGAAGTCAAACACCAAAGGTGCGGTTGCATCTTCAATTTCTTCCATGGCAGTTGATTTCTCCATGGTATTATCATGTTCCATATTGGCATCATACTTTAATAAGGTAAATAGTAATCAGTATAATGACTTTATACTATATATATCTATAACTTACCATGGGCTCATCATTTTCAGTTCTGTCGACGATATCCATATTTTCATCACTGATCATATTAATGTCTCCACTGTTTGTTTACCAAAGTATCCAGATAATCAATATATTATCTATCTTTTTGTATTTTAGTTTTTAATAAGCTTACTCAACTATCAAGCTTGGGGCTGGTGCTGGCATAGACTGGATTTCAACAGGGAGAGAAACGTCTTGGATGAAAGATCCATTGATAGCTGCATCTACCAGCTTTTTAAGACATCTATTTCGACATTTGGTAGCATTTGAAGAGCTATTGTAAGGCAAATGACAGGGACTGCATTCGTGAGGGGAGATCTTTGTGATTCAAACCATATTTTGAAGTAAGTAAAAAAAGTAAAAAGAACTTTTGTTATATAAGTGATTGTAGAAGTAATTGCTTTCTGAATGAATATGTTTATACTTAATTATATCAATGTAATAATGACATGAATAATTCGAATATACGCTCGTAATCTTAAAGGGGTAACTCTATGCCATCATTCTAAAATTACTAGATCAATAATTCTTCAAGAGTAGCCAATAGATTTGGACAAGTAATTTGAAACTAATAATTTGGAGCTAACGATTTGAAACTAATAATAGTTTTAGGGAAAATTGTTCCTCTTTCTTTCTTTTTCTATAACAAACTCATTACTTTTTTTTTACTATTATGAATAATATAGATAATTCAGTGATTTAGTTGCTTCAAGGCATTCAAGACGCGCTTATTTCTCTAAAGAATGGTCAAGAAGCATTGGAGAAAAAACAAGATGCAATGCAACTCGAAATAACAAGTCTTCACAATGAATTGAAAGATCGAGAACTCCAGATAATACTATTGTAGCTTCTGTCAATGTAAGTAAATACTATAATAATTAAAGCCTTGTCAATTAATATCAGCTACAATAGATATCTACTGACTCTATCCCAAGACCAGTATCAAACATCTGTAATATAAATTCCAATTATGTATTACAGATGATTGAGCAAGACCTAGGAATAAGTCCAACCGCAGAAGTCAAGGGGGCTATCAACACTCGCACCAAGCATATTTGTGATCAGCTTGCTGCTCTTTCGTCTGTTCAGATTCTCAGGCCCAATCCAAGCTGGACATCTATCCCTCAAGAGGACCGGACCAGAATGTGTGTCAGTCATTCACACGCGCTCAAGAATTATGGAATTGATTTCACCAGATGTCATAAAAACTGGGCATCAATCACAAAGGTTAGTCAGTTATGGAGAAGTCGTAGAAAGCAACACCTCTCTGGTAAGTTCATATCAGGTAGGTATAATAAACTGTATACTAAATATGAAAATATGAAATTATTCAAATGATATTTAGCCAATACAATTAATTAATAAAGAATTGTTCTTTTTATAACAACCAATAAAAACATTTTTAAATAAAAATCCTCTATGAAATAAAACTTTTTTGCCCAATTAAAACTGTGAACAAATCCGAATATATATAAATGAGAGCCATTTAAGAGAATGTTTTTGTTGAAATGACCAATACAATTTAAGCATATACTATGATAGAATATATTTTATCCAATTAAAATAATTATAAAAACCAAAATAATATTTTATTACCAATTAAAAAACTTTTTTCTTTCATTCACACCAATAGAAACCTTTTTCTATTCTTTTACTACCAATTAAAATAAGGGTATAGCAGATGGGTAAATATAGCGGGATATGAATAAAAGCTAACATCAATAAACTAACAGCGATTAATATATATTACTTAAAAGGGAACTAGAGATTCCACTGCGATTTGCGAGAATTGCCAGCTCAATCCCAAGCTGAATCTCCAGCTGAATCCCCAGCGGAATCCCCACTTTTTTTCCCGTAGTGTTACTCACATACATTTTGATTGGTCTATATAACCCAGATTAATTGGGATATCGAATTTGACCCATTTTATGAGACTTGTCAACTACATAAGGCAATTTTAAAAGGGCAAGTATCCATAAATGGACCCTCTCAATATTTTGGCAAAACCAAAAAATGACTTGGTGAAAATCACAATTTTTTTTTATTGAATAATTTTTTTTTATTAATAAAGATAAAAAAAAAATCAATACTGTCGATTCAAAAACAAGGAAACAAAGAACCAGTAGGAGCCAAATTTACTGAGATTGATGACAAGCTTGTTGTTAAATTCTGTGTGCATATCAAGCTTACATACAATCTTCAGCTGATCGAGTGGAGTAGATGCATCATTGGAAACTCTTTGCACGAGGAGGTAGTTGTTAACTTGAGCGTGGGGACTACTCTCAACTCGATAGTGTTCTACTCTCAAAGAGGAGACCTTTCCAATAAATGGATGGGCATGTTGGTCTCTACTCTCCTTGAGCATGAAAACCGCAAAGGTATTGTCACAGAGTGCTTTTGCTGTAATGTCATCAGTGTCATTATTATCAGCAAAGTCTCTTGATCCACCAAACATGATATTCTTAACATTGTTGTTAAAGTTTTCTTTAAGAAATTCTGCCGTGGAATTACCATACTTCTCTCTCATTTTGTCTTTGCTCACCCATGAACCACCATCAATAATGCGTCTCATTGCAGATTGCTTGGCGAACTTGAGACATACATCTCTTGAGGTGTTTAACCTATTGATATGCATTAGGTGTTCACGGATGTGTTTGTTAAACTGCTCACCTTTTTTGGTCTCGTAGTGTAGAGCAGTTCCAAATCTTCGTAGATTGTCAGGCAGATGTGTGAGCAGGTGAACCTTGGGCTTCGAGGAATATGGATTATGTCCTTCGATTTCACAGGTAATGACATAATGATGCAGTTCTTGGATAAGGCTTGTAACTGCCTTTTCAACTTCGTCGATGTACATATTATAATCATACCTTACTGCTCTAACAAACACCAAGGAGCAAAGACGGCCAAGACGGACAAAAGATGGAGTTATGAGAGAGAGTATACTATCATTTGCAAATTCTGTAACTAAGATAGCAGGTAGAATTTGCAGAAGAACTTTGTAATCCCTCCCAAGGCATGAGCCACAGTGTCGTAACTCTCGAGTGAACTTTCTTGACATTCCTTGAGAGTTTTCATAATCCTTGAGGGCTTTGGACAATCTAGCCATTTGGTTAGGATTTTTTCTTAGTACAACATTTACCAAATCATTGACTAGATACTTAGAAACTCCAAGAAGTATGTTATGCAGAACTTCAACTGGAGTATCTGTCGATGGATCGAATGACTGTAGTTCCAACAATGCATCTGTTGCCCTATTTGCAAAGCATAGATCACTTGCTGTCAGAGCATTTCCAGTCAAAGGAGCATCTGGAATAGTCGATCCACATCCCGAGGTAGACACAGCAGCAAGATAGTGTGCCTTTGTTCTTGCTGTGTGTCTACCAGTATAATACGAAGAGCTTTGGAGGTTGGGCATGGATCTTTGTAAACGGACATAACATTTGTGGTATGGGTACAGACTTGTTGGTGCGCGCAAACCACATAGTTCAGAATGGCATGGAGTGTCTGTCTTGATCCAAAGGAGTGGTAATGCTACTAAGACGTTTTCGTTGTCTTTGGCAGAGAACATCACCAGTCCGTTTTTGAGCCTTTTGAAATCTTCAACGATTTTAGGCAACAAGGACATCCCACTTGCCCCCTTTTTCTTGGGAATAGCAGAGAGAAAGTGAATGTTTTCAATTGAAGACCTCTCTTTGTAGGAGAGAGCAGCAAACTTCATTGACCAGCTTTCGTACGGGTTATATTGCTTTGATCGGTTTCCAGAGGTGTCATCGGTGAAGAGTATAATGGGCGATATCCTCACCTTGTAAAACAACTTTGGATCGATCAGCTTTCCGGTTTCGTCTAGTATGTGCCGTTTTAAGAAATGAGGCTCTTCCAGCAAGGACTTGTGTCTGGGAATCAAATGAAAGACTTTCCCAGGTGAGATGCTGTAGCATAGGGCAACATCAACAGGGGTTGAGTCAATACTGAGAAGAGTTTCAAGCTTTATGCTAGTAGATTCAACTTTGATGCCAATGAACTGACCGCCTTCCAGAATATAAACCATGTAGCCTTGAACAAAAACGGCTGAGTTATCCATGGTATGGAATGATTCTACTAGGAAACGGGCTGGAGTAGAACCATTCATAAAGTTAACAATATCACCAGACCAAAAATCTATGCCATTGTGGGTGAACATAGGCTGTTGATAGTACCAATGTGTTCTTCACTTTTCGCCTTGTTGTAGACAAATGGACTGGTTAGGAGTGCGGTCAGGGAGAGAAAACATGTTTCTTGCTTTCTTGGGGTTGGCAGCAAGAAACCGGACGTGGTCTGAAGGCAAGTTGATATAAGCAGACGTGGTATTGTTTTCTGGCAACTGGATATCGACTTTTGTGAATGGAAATACAGGAATCTTAGACTTTTTCCTGGTCTGATAGTTCAAGAGGGCATCCAAACGAGGTAACTTGAATGGGGACTTCTTTCGGATAGCTTCCTCATAAAGCTTAAGGACAAGACTTATGGTAAACAGGATCTTAAAAAAGATCCTGCGAGATACCATGTCATTATTGCCATCAACAAAGGCAAGCAGTACCATAGACTGGAGATCCAGGAACGGGTGGGTGTCTGATGTATACTGGTTCCATGTCATATGCGATCCAGTTGCTTCTCTCAGTAAATCGAGATCTGCATTCAACAATGAGCTGGTATTGGATGCAGAAGACAACATACTATTTCTTATATGCATGTATAGGTGGTTGCCTGGACTTGGACTTTCAAAGGGGCTGGTGTCCTCATCCATCTCGATAATACTTTCACTGGCATCGAGTTCAATCTTGCTAACATTATCATTGTCATTGCTGTTCATGTCATCAACATCGCTGCTATCGTCATCCTCCAAATCAGATTCAACATGTAGGTCTTCATTAACGGAATCGTCATTGTGATCAGGGGTGGTCAGCTCGGCAGTGTTTGTGGTCTGTCTTTGTGACGCTAGGTTTCTATTGGCATATTGAGGGCTAATATCGTTAGCAATATGAGTTGCTAACTTATGATATTTGGTAAGGTGGCGTCGTAGATTCCATACGCGATCGAAATCTTTTCCACAAAGTGAGCAGGTCTTTCCAATATCGTCAAAGGCAAAATTGTGTTGACCTGGTCCTTTGGGAGCAGAAACTACCACCCTAGAATTTTTTGGGTAATTAATAATACGCTGCATCACAGAGCTTTCGTGATGCAACGTATTGTCTAACGTGATAAAGGAGTATAGACGACCACCATATATTTATTTATTTCTGCATCTTGAAACAACAAGTCGATTTCTTTCAGGAACCAATGAAAAGTGTTATTCATGTAACCAGTAATAAGCGTATAATGGTCTTCAAAAACCAATGAAATTCATTAATTTGTTACAGTTTAGCTTGACACAAAAAATAAACATTGAGTGCCTTTTTTTGTTTCATATAATTTTTTTCATTTTTCTAAAGATCAGGCAACAAATGGCACATGTTCTTGCTACTCATTAGCTAATTATACTACAGATCAACTCTGATCCTCTCACATGATTAAGATCTTAAAAGGTATTGCTAATGATGTGATTCTATTACGAGTTCTGATTAATAAAATCTAACTGAAGTATAATAGGGCATGTGAATTCTTGACATAAAGAGGTATGTAAAGAATCTTGCTCGTATACTGATTTTATCCATACTAACATAAACATATGTCTTCTTCTTTTTTGCTTTGTTTTTTTTTGTTTTTGTTTTTGTTTTAGATTCAATTAATATGTGGTAAGTCATCTAAAACATAGTAATCTTCATCAAAAGTCCATGTACTAATGACCTTTGTTTTTTTTGCAGGTTTGACATTTTTGCTCGGATTTGAAACTTGTCCTTCCAATAGCTTCTTTGCTTTTATTTTAAAAGCATTAATATGGTTTTTGCTTTCAAACATGCAATTGGGTTTTTCAAAATTCTACTTGCTTTTGTTTCTGGAAACATTTTCAGAATAGCTATTAAATATTTCTAGCTGCTAGTGCAAGCATACCTACCCTACAGTAGCAGCTACTGCAGGGTAGGTATGGGAAGCCTAAAATTATCTACCCCCAATATTTTCAACCCATAAAAATAAATAAAATCGTATTTTACCAGCCAATTTTTTTTTGCGATCCCATTTATCAATTTTGCGATTCTTTCGGACCTGAAACTTCAATGAAAAAGCTATTCCCAAAATGGTAAAATAAACTCACGGGCTGAATTACAAAATTGTTACACGAAAAAATCTGCCGTGGTGATGGACTTTACTGGGTTTACATTACCCAGACTTTTACCATTTTTACTTTTGCCCCGGGACACTTCTAGGGATATTCTGGCAGAAATGACCGTAAATTAGGGAAAATTCAGCCAGAATATCCCTAGCACAAAAACAATGTCTCTGGAGCCTGAAAGTGATCCGACAAATAGGATAATATATATTTTTCTCAAGTAATCACTTAACTATTGAAGTTAGTAGCATATACACGCTATAAACTAATCATATATCAATGGAGTCTTGATCCATTAAAAAATCAAGGCTCTAAAATAAAAAACTGATCTTTTCAAGCTCTATACTTTACCACTCCAACAGAATAATATTAGTCGACATAATCTAGCTTATATAAAGTTAAAAGTCTATCTGTTATATGCTTTTTTTCTAATGAATCAATCAATGGCTTAATAAAATAGCAACCTCAGAAAGAGTAAACCGGAACTCTTCCTTGCATGTATTATAAAAAAAAAGCTGTCAGCTGAAGGTACTTATAGGTATCTCTATTCTTAGGAGTGGTATACGAGTGCTTTTAGGACCCAAATAATAGCCGTATAAAGCAGGAGTGATAGTAAACTTGGCGTTTTTCTGTTAAATGAGATAAATGAAGAGGAAAGAAGTATAAATTTGATTTCTATAACGTCCTCAAAGGCGTCCCTTATTTTAACCAGAGACGTGCATTCCAATGCTGGTTTTAATTTTTTCCATTTTTAGCAGTCATGAAAGTTCCCTACGTTGTCCCCTTCTCTAATATAACCAATCCTGAAAAGAAAAGGATTATAATAGCGTTTTCATATTTTACATTCGAGATATTGACTTTTTGGTACCAAATCGTGATAAAATACTTCAATAGTAATGCATACATATATTGGTATCAAGAGATAGAAATATATAGAGAAGTAATAGAAGTTGGCGATACATTTATTATGCTCTAGACTTCCCTATACTTTAATTTCTGTGTTCTTTTCTGGCTAATAGAAATGTGGGGAATAAAAATAAGACGCTTTTTTCTTTTAATAAATATATATAAAAAAAACAAGTAAATATCGCTTTAAACAGATCCAACGATCTCGTCTGCCTTTTGCAGTGCCTGCAAGAAAAAAAACTAAAGTTTAATGATTTTCTCAAAAAAAAAATAGGATTTGATACTTTTATATATTTTACCTCAATCATCTTCTTGCATTCTTTCCGTCTCTGCTGTGTGAACTCGGATTCCTGCAAAAGATCGTCCAATACATCGGCCTTGTAAAGCTCAGAAAGGAGTTCTCTTTGGAGTTCTTCCTTTGAGTGACTGACAAGATTAAGCATAATAGCCTTTGGAACCATGTCAACCATGCTACACTTGACAATGTTGTAGTAAGACTGGATCAATAGCTCTATTCAAAGATTTGGTGAGTAATGTTATGAGAAATAATGTAAATTCTATTAACTTACTAATAACTTCAGTCTCCATATACTCGCGTTCTGATAATGCACCTGTTGCCTTTAGTGTGGCAGGAGGCTGTTTGTAAATAAAGGGCAAATTAGTATAAGTATATATAATACACTGAATTAATTATATTTTATTGTATCTTGAACGATTCAGCTTTAATTACTTACAGCTTCCATCATAGGCCCAGCCTTCTTTGTCTTTTTTGGTCCAGAAAAGAAGCTTCCAAAGAAAGACCCATTCTCACTTTCTGATCCAGGTGTTCCGACATTGTTAGTCTGGAGTGCTGATAATTGTTGTTGTTGTTGTTGTTGCTGCTGTTGCTGCTGCTGTTGCTGCTGCTGTAGTAGTGACTGATTCTTCATGCCTTTGGTTTGATATTCGGGACCGTTTTGCAATTGTCCTTGTTGCGGCTTGGGGCGAAGTTGTTCGTTAACAATCGTGATGGCCTGGTGACCATTTAAGAACTCAGGGTGAGCTGTGTTAATGTAGCATGCTTCCATTCTAAAATAATAATAACAATAATAGATAGATATAAATAAATAAACAGAGAAATAGATAAATTGTTGTGGCATGACATTCTTATGAAAGTTTCTGATAGATAAATACATACGCAACAAGGTCAGACACAAGTTTTGTTGTAGGTGCAACTGCCTTTTTGAAGAACGCTAGTACAACCTGGTAAAATTTTTCTTTCAAAGTAGGGAATCTCTTAAAGAACTGGATAGTATAGTAAGGTAAGTAACAAGACATTTGTGCTAGACACACATCTGTTTTTCTTTCTTTTTTTATGTCAAACATCAATTAACACTAACCTGCTTGTTTAAGAGCTGTCCCAATATCCTCACAAGCTCATCATATACCATGTTGATACACTTTACACTTGGCTCTTCAAGACGTTTGATTTGTTGCTTAATAATGACTTCAAATGCTGTGGTGGCAACAAATAAAGCAGGTGATGAACCCTGCGCAACGCAATATCATGTAAATATTCCACCCAGAAGACTGTTATTTTTGATGTACGTTTTTTCTTTCTTTATTACTTACCGATGAGTTGTACAATATGGTGCGAATATCCACATCCTTTGTCTGCTCAAGAGGATCAATACTCTTGACCCCGTTTGCGTAGAGTTCATGAAATACAAAACTAATACGTGCACCACCTGAAAGCTCAAAGCTCGATAAATCGTTGGAGTTACCATCAATAATAGTTCGGAACTCGGTACAGAACTCGGTAATTATATTAAGGACAAGGTTGGCTTGGTTAGATGTGCCATCACCCAAAGGATCGCCCAATTGAAGAAGTTCTTGCTGGTATTTAGACAAGGCAGATTGAATCTTGGCCTTAATCTCTGGGAGGGTATTGCGAATGTGGTGCATAAGGATCTATATTATGTTAATTAATATTAAATTAATAAATCCACGGCGAGAACGGGTAATACTAAGACCAACCATGTTAAGTTTGCGAGCAAGGAAAGGTGTACCGCAGTACTGGGCCTTGCTTCGATAAGATGAATGATTTTCAAAGAAATCTCTTTCAGAGTCCAATGCTTTTGTGATCGCCTTCTTGGATTCAATATCTCTCTGACCACGATTAACAACAGGGACATAACCTATACACACAAATACACACATGAATAACCTGATATATAAGCACAAGAAGAAGAAAAAACATCTACTGCATTACTCCGCCTTATATTTTTCTTTACCTAATCTCAATGGAATCACTCTTCCTGCCAATATATCAATTACGTCTGTTCCCTGATCCATCAAATCAACCTTAGTCAAGACACCGATTGTGCGCAATCCTTCGGGATCAACTTCTCTAGCAATTTTCAACCCATCAGAGTTTGCGAGATCTTGATTAGCAGCAGTTACTGCTAGGATAATTGCATTGGGTTTAGTAATGTATTTGAGAAGCATATCACGAATCTGCTTCTCGATATCTTTGGGCTGATCTCCTACAGGAACCTAGTATGTTTTGTTAGACCGAGTGCGATGCGATGCAATTTGATTTTATATATTTATATATAAAATGTTTACCTTTGTCAGGCCAGGAAGATCGATGAGAGTCAGAGTAAGAACATTTGGAGAAAAGATACGAAGGTTGATGGGCTGTGGTGAGATACCTAAATAATTATTTGGATGAGCCAGCATATATTTTTTATTAAACTTAATAAAGAAATATTTAAGCTTACCAAGATTCTTGCCAGTCTTCAGCTCTGTATCCTTTACAATTTCTTCTCTAATTTTATCAAAATTGTAGAATTTCTGGCCTGGAAGATGAAGGAACTCTCCCCACTCGTCAGGATTTTCATAGTCATTTCCTTTTGGACTCTCTTCTTCTTTTTCTCCATCTTTTGCACTTTCGGCAGCAGAAGGTTTGTGGGTGCTTGAGCGGTTAATAAGTTGGAGGATCTACGAATATATATATATGTATGTATAATATCTTAAGTAAGCGAGAGAAGAAACAAAGGGGGGAAATGGTAATAATTACCAAAGGTCGGCGAGTGACGATACCAGTTCCTCGTGGAAGGAAATCTCTACCGACAATGTTCTCGAGAACTGAACTCTTGCCGCTTGATTGGGAGCCAATGACTGCAATCTGGGGTAGGTCGACTGGATTGTGTACGCCCACAGTAGAAAAGGCATCCTGAAGTTTATTCACTAAAGAAAGAAATAGAGCATATTTTTTTCTTGGTTAGGTCTATTTTTGCCAGGTACTTCTTGTTAACGATGAGTAAATGGGAGGCTTACCTGTCCGGATTAGTTGGGTATCCATGATCCTTCTTTATGTATTGTGTTCTGGATTGGAGTCAGATGAAGAAGAAACAAGAGATGAAAGGTTGTACACGAGGGGATGGGTGACATGACGCAGTAGGCGGAGAGCAAAAATGCAGTATTGAGGCGATGCATGGTCAATTCCAAGCCCTTCTGTTACATGAAACGTATCATTTCCCTATTTTAAATAGAGTATTCATGATAAGACTTATTTATCCACATTAACTAATTCAAGGCAAATATATAAAGCTTAAGTAAATAACTTTAGTTTTATAATTGGACGTTTATGATAGTTATATAACAACAACAAGTTTTTCTCTCTTTCTCTTACTACCGTTTTAGCGATACTTTTACGTACATTGGAAATTTCCAAAATATTTCTAATTTGATGATCAAAACATACTTTTTTCTTTTAGGATTATGCCTTGAACTAAACTGTATTTTGCTACAACTTTTGAGCTTTTCTTGTAATACGGCTATAAATAAAATAATGATCATAATACTCATACATGACTGTGCCTTAAATGACACTTATTTTTCTTTTGACTTGACAACCTGATATTAGATATTGTGTCGTCTCACAAGTATTTAACATTTGACCCCAAAACCAGGTAAACACTCCCCGCCAAACATATCATAATATATATATATATATATATATATACATAGTTAGAATAAACTAGTGATATATAGGATGGATTTTGAACATCAATCAGGACTATTAATATATGCCAAGAAAGCTATCGAATATACCTGGATTTATTAGTTTTACCTTTATTTAAAACCAATTATCTCTTCACCACTTTGTCACATTTATAACTCATGCCAAATGCAATCCAGACCAGTTGATATTAAATCTATATATTGTCATCCGACATTTACATGAAGTGGCGCGAGTTATATTTGCTATTGTAGTAATATGATAGACGATGGCTAAATGAGGGGATGTATGTCTGCGATGACATTCATGTGTGTGTACATTCTAAATGCACTTTAAATTTATACTAAAATACGAATTAGTGTACAGAGTCAAAAAGCTTAGTCTGGGTAACTCGACTTCCCAATACATACACAATACCCTTTTCTTTTCATGGTTAAATCTCACTTATTAGTAAACAATTTTGAATTGGAATCCAAACAAAACTTTTAATTGGATTTATAACCATAGTGAAAATACGTTCCATTCTTTTTTTTATTTTTTGTATGATTTTATTTCATTCTTACAGTGTAATTTCACCCTCAACAGCTCTGCGCTCCAGGCCAAGCTCGAGTAAGCATGTGTTGTATCTATTCTGATCCTTGTTTTTAAGATACTTAAGGATTTTTGCTCTTTGGTGAACCATAGTACGCAATTCTTTGTAGTTGTGCACATCTTTACGATGTTGTTGGAGATGAGAATTGAGGTTGTGGATACGCACAGTCAAGACAGCAGCTAAAAATAAATAAATAAATATACATATACATATATTTTTATTAGTCTTTTTCTCATTAATTTTTATCTCATTCTTCGTCCTACCCTGAACTTCGGGGCTACCGGTATCCCCTTCCTTTCTCTTGAACCAGTCAACAGCTTGCTGAATGTTCCAGAGCTGGACAGCCTTAGCATTGCCGTTCTGCAGACCAATAATCTTCTGGAGAGTTTCTACTTTAATTTGTTCGTGCTTCATTGCCTCATCCATGCCCTCTACAGCAGCCAAATGACTTTCTTCAACAGCCTCCTTTGGTGCAGTTTCAAAGAGATGGGTACGATCTTCATTTGTCAAAAAATGCTGATAGTCTGTGTTCGAACCGTAAGCACTGGCGGGTGTATGGAGCTTGTTGAAGAATGGTGCTGATTGAGAAATGATGTGAGATGGCTTGGTGCGTTCGAACTCGGCAACTTTGGCAGCACGTTTCGCCAAATTCTCTTTTTTGATCTGCTTGGGATGTCTCTTAGCACAGGCAACAGCCGAGACGTGGAAATCCTGCTTCAATACAAGCGTACGGGGTGCTGACATGAATAAATAAGGCCGTCAGTCTCGACAGCCTCCAAACGCTTTCTCTCCTACTAGAAAGGGAAGAGGTTGTTTTCTACAATTACCAAAGCGTCCCAGTTGATGCTGTGCGCGGCTGAACATGAGTGCTTGTTTCGAGAAGTAAAAAACACTGCCCTGTCACTTCACATTGTTTTCCATTGAATGGATGTGACTGGATTTGTTGGTCAAAATATGCGGAGTTTGAGGGTAAGAGAGCTTTGCTTGAACCTTTCCACCATTCTTTTCGATTTTTTTTGTTCTCGTTTCATTTATGAATAACCTCCCTAATTCTTATCTCACTAGAGAGAATAGCTGAATTCTCTATGAAACCAGAAAACAGACAATAATAGACATTATTGTAATAAAATAATATTTTAAGTAATTTACGATAATCTATAAGCAATACGGTACTCTATAGCATAGTTGGACTGAGAGAGATATCCAACCGAACAATTACAAATTGGGACAAGAGACAAGTATAGTCAGCATATAAATTGGGAAAGGGGTTCTCTTCTTTTTGTCGTTTAAACTTTCATGCGGAACTTTAGATAGTAAGAACTACGTATATCTAGTTTTATAAATGTAGAAACAGTTTTCATAGATTTGTACCTTATCCAGATACCAAACCAATGCGATCGAGATCATTTTCCATATATATATATTTGATGCCAGAATAAGCTTTTAAGGATTAACGAGGTAAACATCGGACATATTTTCCAATTGAATGTTGCGTCGAGCCAAGTACTTGGAAAAGAATGTATGAATTACACGCCATTCACCCTCTGAATGAGCCATGGTGTGGTCCTTGTTTGTAATAAAAATCTGTGATGTCTCTGCTGAAGGGGAGCAGAATCGCTGAATAGCTTTGAACTGAAAACAGATGTGTGTATGTTAATAGTACACCTTTAAAGGACTTTTTCTTACTATTCTTTATAAACTGTACCTTTTTCTCAGCAGATGCTTTGCTTCCAACCAAACCATCCTTTTCGCCCTGGGTCACTAATATGTAACCACCATACCCAGTCCCAACTTTCTTCTCTTTCTCCTGTTCTTCCAAAAGGTACCCGCTAATACTAACCACTCCACCAAGATTAGGTATATCTCCAAACAATACAGTGTCCAATGCAACACTCCCACCCTGTGAAAATCCAAAGAAAAAGATGTTCGAGGGAGCAAACCCACACACAGAAACCATGTGTTGGAGAAGCTCTGCCATCCATTTGCGTGTCCGTAACATACCCTTCATCCTTTCAGGATTTGAGGGCGGCAAAACTATAGGCTACATGTGTGAGCATTTCTTTTCTTTTTAAAAAAAGGAATATTTTCTACACATACGATTGCCTGTCAAAAAATCAAAGCTAGGAAACCATTGATAGCTATCTTCCATGTAAGGTACAGGCTGAGGTGCCTGGACAGCTATTGTAGCTGTTTGAGCTAAATTAAGTTTAGGTCCGAGAGCAGAAAATGGAGTCTTGGTGTCGCCTATATATACGTATTCGTAAATAAATAAATAAAAAAATATCGCGATAAAGGTCATGGTACACACCTAAACCATGAAGGAGAATCAAAAGGTTGAGATCAATTCCATCTGAACTTGGCTTATAATCAAATAACAAATGACATGCTGATTGTTGAGGTGGGGTAGCTTTATTGCGAGGGGCTGTTGGTGGCGTTTGTACGTTGATGTCTTTCATGATGCTTTACTCAATTTACTATCCCAATAGTTTTTTTTTTATTTGAAATATACACTGTAGAAAATGTCAAATATTAAGATTCCGACATTTCAACTAAACGATTTTTTTTGCACGCCTTTTATAAATAGACATTTTAAAGATTTAAAGATCAGAGGATCATTTTCTGTAAAATTGCTTCTTTCGATCTTGCTCATCCAATATCTTACTGAATATTTACAAAATTGAATTGTGTGTCTTTATTTGTACAGGTAAATATAGTATACATTTTAAATAGTCAAAGCTTTATCTATCAATATTAATGTAAATGTATAAAAAGGGATACACTAGCTACTTAATATAAAGTATATTATCAGTGCTTTTGTGGTTACAAGTATTTGAGATTCATTCTTCGGTTTTAAGGCGCTTCTGCAAGTTGTTCTCCAGAACAGTACTCATAGGAATATCCCCTGTTGTCTTTCGCTTGATAGAATTAGCTTCCAGTGTATTCACCTTAGGAGTGTTTTCGGTCGTCTTTCGTTTGATGAGACTAGATCTCAAGACATTCACCGCGGGAACGCTTACTGGTGTTTTTCGTTTAATCAAGCTATTTCCCAAAACATTTACCACAGGAGTATTTTCAGCTGAACTTGTCTTGATCGAGCTACTTTCCAAACCATTCGCAGGTGATGTACTTCCAGCTTTTTTCTTGATGAGATTGGAAGACAATGTTCTCACTTCCGTATTATTTTTATCTACACTACTTGAAGCTCTTTTGTCAACCGGATCTCCTAAAGTGTGAATCTTGTAAGGCTCAACAGCAGGTCTGTATTCAAGTATAGTAGCCTCAAGTTTCTTAGTAGACTTCTCGATATTTTCTTTTGTATCAAAAAAGAGGTCCATCATCGTGTTCCAAATACGCGTGAAACTTTTTCGCATGATCATTTTTTCAGTTGTATTGTCTTTAGGCTTTGTTCTATTGGTTAAATCCAGTACAAGGAATGCAGTTAACCTTCCAGCTCCACATTCTTCTGTATGACCTAGAATCTCCCAAAATCCTTCGACATTTATGGTATCTTCACTGTCGCGGCCCCCTTTGGATTCGCACAACGCCGCTGAGAGTCGCGCTTTGGTATCATCTTCAAATAGCGGAATAACATCTTTGATGTTTGCTTTTGGATCGTATGGGTAGCCGTACTTCCACACAACTCCAGGAATGTTTTTCAATCGATTTCCTGTTGCGTGAACAGCCTGTCGTTCGTCGTCTACTCCGGGAATACTCCACCATCCCTTTGTCTTCTTTATTGAGCTCAGAGTTGAGTCATTCTCGGATATGTTTTGTGTGTTGATATTCCACAGAGTAGGGTGACTCAATATATTACGCCACCAGCCAATTAGAGCTCTATCGCCCAAAGTTTTTGTTTTTTTCTCACAATAATTGGCCGAGTCCCTAAACAAGTACTGTGGTTGAGCACAAGCAAAGACATACACTTTGCAAGGTCCTAGACTGATAAGATATGCTTGAATCATAATTGCTGTGATATTTTTGATTGAAGGATAACCAGTAGTGTCTACTTTGCTGATATAAATGGATGACTCGATACGGCCTTCTGGATGGTATTCTCTGTATTCAATCGTTTCCATTCCACAAACGATGGCTTTAGGACAGCCTAAAGATTGAGTAGTGATTAAGATCAATCGTCGCGTCTGTTTGAAATCTCCTTTGGAATTCACAGTCAATTTTTTGCATGGAATTGGGATTGTTGGTATGTCATGAATCTCAAGCAGAGAACCTTTTTCTAAAGGCTCTAATAGGCGTTTAAGCTCTTTGTAAAATGGTGTCATGGCTGTGAGGTTAACAAAGTCGCATCCTATTAATTTAGGTCGTCAACACCGTTCTGTTTATTTTCACGTATTTATTGGTAACTTTGAAACACCGTAAATAGAGTTTTTTTTATATGTATTTACATCCAGTACCTGCCCAGGGCCTAGTGTCTTTCTCTATTCCCTCAGGGTAAAATAGCGTGTCCTGAAAAACACAATATATTCGTACCAAAACAGTCGTTTGCACCCTAAATTTAGACTTGGCCATAAAAAATGATTAGTCACAAATACACCATTGGTGTAGACAGACTAATTTATGACTGTCCACACCTTTTTAAAAAAAAAAAACAGTTCAAAATTAATGTAAGTACATATTGGATAAGATTGTGCTTATAATGCCGTCTCTGACACTAAGTGAAGCCTTTTTATTACAAGGTTTCCTAGATCTCTCATCCTATCGCACATCGTCTCCATAAAGAAAAATGTTTTTCTTCTCAATCGTAGTGGCAATGGAAGAAGACTAACCAATTAGAGTCGATTAAAAATTTTGCCCTTTGCCCTGTTTTTTTGAATGCCCAAAAAAAAGGGCAAAATTAATTAAAACATTCGTCCAATAATATGACTTAAACGTATGCTTTTTTTTACCTTTTTTTTGAACTTTTAGTCTGTCTGCACCAATTGTATCAAATGAGAAAATTGAATATTTGTAACCTATATTATTACTCTCCTAAAGAAAATTGCGTGAAATATAATATCAGATCTCTTTATCTATCCCAAATGAAAGCTTTATCTTTATATTGTACAAACTTCTGAAGTAGAGGATAATTTTTTGAAGAACTAAAAAAAAAGATTAGGAATGAAATTCCCTAGACTTTATTCACAACATCCAAAGCTCAACAAGGAAAAAATACATTTTCTCCTATTTTAAAATTTATAAAAATTAGTAGAAAGAGCAGCCTACAGAAGACAAAACCTGTTGAACTATTTAATAATATAATACTTGTTTATCCACAACAAGCTGTAAAAGAAATCCAACTTTTTTTCATTTGTTAAATACAGGTTATTTATCTTCTTTTACCTTCCTTTAAAAATTAACGGCTAATAATATTATATATAAAATAAGTTGAATTAGACTAATCATTATTATAAGGAGATAAACGAAAGGCATGTGCCGTAAGAACAATAAAAAGTATAATGAATTAGCTTAATGTATATAGTATCCTATATGCACTTATGTTTTTAATAATCGTATACTTTTGGCTATATGTTAATAATTCTCTTTATTGTATTATAGTAAAAGCGCCACAGATTTACTTGTATGACCATGTTATTCTAGGTACAAAAAATTCTATTCTTTGTTTCGTACTATGTTGTAACTACTCCTTAATAATCCAAAGTATATACAGGATATGTACAGGATGCGTATATATATATAATACAAGTTACTAACATTAGGGTCTTATAAAATAGAAAGTAAAGTAAGCAAGATAGAGATATACTAGCAATCAGTTCAATAATGGCAAGGTATTTAGTCCTAAGCACAATATACTCAAAAGAGTATCATGTACCTCTTCAAGAATAGTGTCAATAGGAATTGATCTTTTTTTTTTGTAAAATGACATGAATATATATAAAAACCCCAATATATATATATATATTCTGGTATCTTTCCTTCCTTTTGCCATAAATAATTATTGCTGGATAGTTAAGAGGGGTTTCGACCTGGTTGAATTAATGTTTGATTTTCCATAAAAAATACGGAAGAGTTCTTTTTATTGTCAATATACCAAGATTGTCTATGGTTGGAACTAACTATAAAATAATTGGTAGTATTCGATCATCTAGCAATCTCTTCCTATTGATATTAAGAATATTCATCAATTAATTAAAATGATCTCGATATTTCTGGCATCCTAAATTATATGGATATGCGATCAGCCCTAATATATACATATTCCCCCTGCTGCCCATGTTCCTAAACAACGGCAACATCGATTCTATTTAAACTTCTTCAAACCAAAAACTGCTTTCTTTATTTGCCTTTATCATGAGCCAACTAATTATTGGATTGGCGATTAGCAATGTATTTTGCTTAGTGGCAGCATGCCTAATAGCGTATCAGGTTATACGACATCCAAAAAAAATACGTGTCTTCATCGCGATCTTCAGTATATTTACGATTCCTGGAAGCATAGTCAATACGCTGGCGTATTTGAAAGTAACGACGGATCAGTGGAATTCATTCGTTTACCTATTCTCGACAATGTTGATGCTCACAATGCACTGCTGGATGGTTGCTGATATTGGTCGACATACTCATATTCATGGCTTTAACTGGTGGAGTCCACTGATGACAGTTGGAAATATTACTCTTTTCACTGCAACTATGGGTATAATTTGCCAAATTGCAGTCCTTTTTGCTAGAAATGAATCATTCCCTCTCAGACCCGTGTTCATGGTCTGTCTCACGCTTTCAATAATTAGCAGCTTCTCGACCTTTGTCTACACATTTACACCTCTATTATATTGGAAAGAGAATCGAGTTACCGAGAGTCATTCGAGAACAACAGCTGTTGGCGTGAGTTATTAAAAGTAATGTTAATATGTACACTAGCTAATAGATTTTGTAATTTCCGTAGACTTGGTACATGTCTATACAAGGATCATGGTATATATTTTATGGAATTCTCTACGTCTGGTTTTTTGCTTGCAATGACAATGAAATGTTCTCGACAATGCTCTTGTTCGATTACAACATGCGATTTATCCTCTGCTTTATGCACACTTGGTCACCCCCCGAGTATATCATCAGTCTATTCACAGTGCGCTTTTTCACACTCTCATCCCCAAGACATCACTGTTTTGTCGATTCCGAAAACACTCTTTCCGGAGAAGAATCGCAAAACAACTATCTAAAACCCAAGACAAATAATCTGCAGGAGAACCCAAGGGACTCGGATGGGTGTTATGCCAAAGATCAGTCTTTTAAAGATAACCAGATCTAAACAGACCATCGAGAACTCTATTACAACGGCATTGACTCAGAGCTGGCTCCTTAAAACTATATGCTACATGACGTAGATTAGTCAATGCATGCGATTGATTATATCTACCTTTCTCAAATAACAGTTAATTAATCTACGTTTCTTTATATAGTATTTTATACTAGAAAATACCAGCTTTATAAATTACTACCTAGTCTTCAATCCATATTTTTACCTTTTTATATACAAGTCCAAGGCCCATATTGTATACCATACTTAATCTTAAAAGACGGATCTCGATCCTTAATAATACAACCTTCTCAAACTCACAATAATATAAAAAAGATTTAAAAAAAAAGACTCTCAAAGTGATCTATTAGCAGTGTATAGGCATACTATGGTAAGCACAAAAGCAGAAACAAAAAAAATCAATAATAATAGTAACAGCGGCAGCGACAGCGGCAGCGGCAGCAATAGAAATAAAACATAAAAATAAAGAATAAACAGCAAAAGCAACAAGAGGAAGCCCTCTGAAATAAGTCTGTGCAAAGCATGCAATAAGTCAATACACAGATATCTAAACGAGGGGTAAAATTGCAAGGTAAGTAAGTAAAGTAGATGTATGCAAAAATGCATAGAGCTAACTAGTGTCCAATCCCCTGTTGATTTCCATCAAAGTTGTTCAAGTCTCTTCTAAGCATAAAGACATCTTCTCTTGTAGAACGTATCCAGACCATTACACCTTGAGCCATCTTCCGGAGGATAAAAAACATGATAATGCAGATCAAAGAAATTGAATATGACCACTGAGTTGTGCTATCTTGCCTTGTGTAGCCTAAATATCAAAAGCCAATAGGAATAAATAAATAAAAGGGCCATGCATTTTTGTGTTGGAAAAATAGGAGATCTAACGAAGTCAAAGATACAGAATGGTGCATCTCGCTTTATCGATTACTTACCGAACAAACGTGATGCCAAATCATCAGCAAAAAATGGTACTGCTATAAGTGCAACACATATAAGGATCAATGGACCAAACACTCGTTTCAAAGCGTATGAAATATCAAGGTGTCGGACATCATCGGTAGGAAGCATCTAAAATGTACCATTTAGTTTATTTGTTAACACAAGGCCTTGGCTTTAATAACCAAATTTTTTGTCATATTACCGCACTCCAGTTTCTTTGCCAAGGTTCGTATGGCGCTTTAGTGTGTATATGCTTTACAACAACCAACAATCCAAGACCGCGTTCCATTAACGTCAAAAGGGGTACTCTATATTCCATAGACCCAATAGGTGTCCAATAAATATGAGTATAAAGCTCGAGGATAATTCCTATCAGAATAGGGAAAATGACGCAGCAATTTAAACCAAGAAAAGACACCTTAACAACCTGTAAATTCAAAAAGCCCGTCAGAGACCATAATAAATATATAAGGGTATAAAGCAACAGAATTTGTGATAATTACCCATCGAGCTGTATCATAAATCGCTAAATTTATTAGCTCCAAGATACTGGACTGGTTTTCCCGGTTTCTCAGCGAATGGATGATACAGATAGCCTTTCTTACTAGGACACCGAGTACCAGGATAACAACAGCTCCGGTGCAATAAGAGTACACATCATTACGGTCATCATGACTGAGCCTTAAGCATTTTATAAGCACAAAGTATCCGAGAGCTATAGGCCCTAATGTAAACGAAAAAGCAGCCACAACTATAGATATCCAGAGAGCAAACAAAAACATCGCGATTCTGGTTTTAAAATCAGGCGGAAGGTAGACAATAGTTGTGTTGACTTCACGTCCACCTGGGCCGGATTCAGCTGGATGACCTAGTCGGCGTTCTTCAGGGTCTAAAGGTTGTAATGTATCCGGATCGACAGGTACAAGCATACGGCGACCTTGAACCCATTTTACGGTGTTGCGCTTTGGAACCAAAGCAAGCTGACCATCCTTATCAAGCATCTCGATATTTCCACTAACCCATCCAAGCCAGCTGGTGTAGAATGGTGTACCTTCTTCTTCAGGTATACGATTTCCGAGCATATATGATGTCAATCTGAGACGATTACAGACTAATTCCAAAGCTTTCTTGCAGCCCGTTTGAAGAGTCTTCTTTGTTTGATAGTATGTCAGAATATGTGGGATAGTAGTGTACATCAGGAGAATAAGGCAACTTTCGGAATTAGGCAAATTATCACTTAAAAAGAGATATCCAAAAGACAATGATTGTATGAAATTAGTTATAATAACAGTGAATATATATATATATTTCAAACTACTTACTTTAGTCTCCATCTCAAAGGCAATATGTTTGTTGTATTACGAATACACCACAATGTACCGCCAATGCTGGAGAAGATCAATATGGAACTGAAAAAAAGTTCTGCGATACTTTTACACAATTGGGCTATAATAGATCTTTCAGGAATTTCTCGAAAAAGATTTAGTTCTCGGTTTGCAAAGCTTTCGATAAACCAGGCAGCACCTGGCCGGATGACCTTTTGAAACCACAGAACTATTCGTGTCAAGCCGAGAATGATCGAAAATCCTGCAAACCAATGAATCTCAAAGTATTGTACAGGGTGGGATTTTATCAACATCCATCGCAGTCCTAAGGGGGGTGAAGAAATATATGGTGCCATCGACATATTGAGTGCAATGCCACACACACAAGGAAAGGCGACCATTTCTAGAAAGAGGAAAATAATCAACTTAAAAACAACCACCTGTTGTCGCAAGAATATTTTGATTCCGTGACCGATTCTTCCAATCACATTGCTCTTTTGGGAGAGATAAATAAGGGCGCCCAAAAGAAAAACAAAATGACCGATTGCAATACAAAGCAATTGATCATACTGGGAGCTTCCAAAAGCTGCGTTGTGAAAATGAATTTGCAATCTAGAGAACTGGTGGCTCATGTGGTGTAAAGTGTCAGTCAAACTGGCATTCTCTTGAAGGAGCTTTGCCACGGGAGTTGGAATATTCGATATGATTGTGCTTGTAGGTATCTGATTGAATATAGGCAGATGACGCCAAAATTCTCCAAGAGTCTCCTCAATCAATGGGCCAACGCTCAAAGAAGGACTATTTCCAGATTGAGCTTCAAAGTAAGGTTGATATAAATGCTTAACGGCTGGGTCAAAATATGTATTCCATCCAACGTAGACTCCGTGCCTTATAATGTCATATAGGAATCGCATTTCTTTAAAAGCATGATGTACCATATCTATAGGATTAGACTTTTTTGTATATTTTTGTTTGTTAATTCCTTTTATACACAAGCTGCCAGTAGTATTCACTGGACTCTTGACAGGTCCGTGGCCCAAAATGTCTTACCAGAATGAATGTGATCCCAACCAAGTAAGGTACCCAAACTGATACCACAAGTATAACTAAGATTGATACGAGTAGAATAGTTACGTTCTTCAAGAAGTTGGCCAATGGTCCGTTGATATCTAAGATCCCAAATAGTTCTCCAATAGCGTTTTCTTCGTTGAATACACCTTCGTTTCGATTTCTGACATTTTCTAAACGCTCAGGCTCTTCTATTGGTCGTTGTTGTATAACAGGATCAGCTTGATTGATGTCCTGTGGAATGTTATCGATATTTCGTACTTGATCTTGTAATGGGAATTGATGCTGTAGATTCTGTGCAACAGCTATTATAGGCTCTTGGTCTTGTTGTAGAAGCTCTGGCTGTCTAACTTCTGGTATTTCGACCTGTGCCCCCATACGAAGTATCCAGTTCCTAACTTGTGCGTCTTCGTTTTGTTCCAATTCTTCATCTTCTAAATTTTCTGGGATTTGATCTATATCAACAGGCATGTTTTCTAAAACCCAGTTTCGTGCCATGAATCCAATAAATGTCACTGTGGATAGGTAAAATACAAGTGACTGACCCTCGGAGCAGTCCATAAAAAACTTTCTGAGAAATATATATATAATTAAATTATCCAATTCTTGATATTTATAAAAAGTCCTTACCTAACGTATGGTCTATTATCAAACCAGCTAACCACAAAAAATATGATCTTCAACCATGGATAGGTTGGTAGATTTGTGCTTATATCATTAATAGGCGCTGTGGTATTTGAAGGTAGATCTGGGGTTTGGGTTTGTAGTGTTTGTAAGGTTGATGAAGTAGCGGATGCTATAGACTGAGCAATTGTATTTACGGTTTGTTGTGTTTCTGGGGATACTCCTTCGCCTATTAATTGTTCCAAGACAGCAGAATATTTAGGGCCTGTCCACAAGCAGAATCGAGTCGCCCAGACAGTGCAATAAGGCAATACAATGAACCAGATAATCGAGACAAACAAGAATCTTGCAGAGAAACAAAGGTGGATGAAGGCTTTTTTTAGGACCTGCCGTAAAAGTATTTTGAATGGGATTGTGGCCGGCATATCTGGCTGATACACTGTATTCGAATTGTATAAGATCTTGGGGCTGTGGATTAAAATAAACAGGGTTTTCTGCTAACGATATTACCTGGTGTAAATGCATAAGAATGCCCGCATAACTCACAGTGTCTATTATGACTATTAGTCTTCACCCATACATATGTATGTATGTATGTGTAATCAGATTGATTTATTTACATACTCTCTTTTACTGTGAGCTAGCCATTCGTGTAGGCTTAAGAATTCAATAAATATATATGATCGAATATGGATGAGTTTTGGATAAAAATAATAATAATGATCTTTCTACTTAATATTATTCTTTGTTTATAGATAAAAGCCAGTTTACTCTTATGTACTTATATGCTATTGGTATACCTACCAATTTTGATGTACATATCGAATGCTTCCTGAACATTTACAAGGGTAAAACAGAGGCTCTTCCTCTGTAGCCTCGCACCTACATACTCTACAAACTTCTATAAACAAGCATTGCATAAATTGAATGTGAGAAGGGCGATTGTGGTTTGGCTGTAAAATAAAGAATTTTGAAGGATGTATACCCTGGTCATCTTCTTGGTCATTCATCTTAAATGGCTAAGAAGGCTAAGAAAAATATTTTTTGGAGAAACCCTTTTTGGTGATAAAGTGCCTGGACAGTTACCCACCGCCTCCCAGCTGCATTTTTATGGTAATCGGTGAAACAAGTCACGCCACCGCTCGTCATTCAATTAAATAGGGCAACCTGTTTTGTTTCTATCTTTTTTTATATATATATATTTAAAAAAAATTGGCATTTTGCGCTATAATTGGTCAATTGAGGGAGCAAAAGAAACTTTAGATTATAATGACTAGTGAAGAATCTCTTTTGCAGACACCAAAAGCTCATTTACTGCCATTTGGTGTTGGTGTAGAAGGATCAGTGAATGCAAATCATTACCTGTCCCTTGATCCTGTTGTTGATCCACTGATCAAGGCAACCAACGAAAAAATCCGCACTTACACTACAGTAATTCACGGGAGAAGACTTTATGGACATGAAATTCCTTTGAATGAAACAATCAAAGGTATACGCTCGGCTATATACAGCTAATGTTGATGGCTTATATTATATTTAAGCGCATTTGTGGGCTCAAGAAGAGTCAATGGATCACCCAATATACGATGATGAAGACGAAGATGAAGATTCTGAAAAACAATCGCGCAAATTTTCCAAGGTTGGTAACTCTCTGGAAAGCTTTGTTTTGTGGAAGAAAGACAGGGCACCCGATGAGAAAGATGCTCGACTGGTAGCCTTGGAGAGCTGGTTTGCTATTGCTCAAGTGGTAAGTTGTGCGTATGTGTGAGGGTGTAACTTAGCAAGGATAGCTATAAAGTTACAAAGATTATCCTCGAGCTATATTGGATTTCCAACCCTATCTCTTGTTGAAATATACAATACATTTATGTATAGATTCATGCTCCAGTACCTTTGTGAGAAGCGAATTAAATACAAGTTTGATTTCATGGAAATCTAAATCTCTTCCTCTCATTCTTGCTCTAAATATCTTTATGTTCAACTCTCATTTACTCCCTCACTTAATTTTCTATTCTTACACTTCTTGATATTTCCAAACACTTTAAAAAATATCATTTTCTTCATCCTTTGATTGTGTTTTTAAAGTCTCTTTTATTGGCCCTGCATGAATTTGATTAAGATTCCGATGAGTTTCCCACAAACACATACACAAACACAAATAAGGAAGGGACAGAAGTCCTTTTCAAAAGCTTAATGTGACGTTCTTATTGATTGTCCAAAAGCCCTCTCTTTTAGAGTGTTTCTTTCCGTTTTTTTTTATTGGGCAGTGTTTTTTTTACTTGACTAGTTCAAGTCGATTCCTCTTTTTTTTTGCTTTCTTTACTGTTTCTCTTATCTCAAGATTAGGTTGTTTATTTGAAACTATGCAGACCATAGACCTGCCAGTTGAGCAGGCTGCAGAGGTCGTCAAACGACATTTCATCACAACCAAACATCATTACCAATTACCTGGCGGATCTATTTCGGATTCCATATATACTTGGGTAGCCAAAGTCGAACGAGCTCATCAACACCGACGCACAAGAGCCCAGTCAATCTCTCTCCCGGCTATCCATGAACCTTCTATCGACCCTTTGCTAACAGCTCTAAGAGAACCAGGCGGATTTAGACGAGCATTTGTTATGACCAAAGCAGCCCAGCAGGGTAGAGATATTCCAAAATTCTTGACAAGTAACTTTGTTGAATTTCTTTGTTTGTTTGGTCACTTTGGAGGAGAAGATCTATCGGACAGCAGCGAGAACTCAGACGAAACAACCTCTGATGAAGACCAAGAAAGTGACGAAGAAGAGGGTGAAGATGAAGGTCAAGAGGAAGAGGAAGAGGGAGAATGGGTTGGTGGTTCTTCAGAAGGCTCTATAGACCAAAGGCTTTTAATGTCTCGACGTATACGCCCTTTGGTTGATCGTCAAGCATTACCCTCAATAGCTTCAACCTCCCAACCTCTTGTAACCAAGCATTTAAGCAGTGCTCACCCTTGGAAAAAAGAGCATGTACCAAATTCGACAGAAAGGCGTCAATCGTACACTATTCCAGCTGCTACATATCCATCTTCTCACACACCTACACCCCGCTACCCTCATCATCTCCGATCCCGGGAAAGAACACCTCTCCTACCGAAAGTACGACCAACAACCTCAATCCAGGGCAAGGCTACACCCGGAAAGGCCATGTTCTTACTACTAAAGTCATTTGTTACCACTGGTAAGCTATCACCGAGCTTGCAGATATCTTTTGAGTTTTGTTAACCAGAATGGCTATCTCTTATATAATTTCAATCAAAGGCATAATGTTTTTGCCTAAGGCGTAAGTACCCCTGCCTTGTACTTGAAGCTAGCTAATATTATGTTATTAGATTCAGCAACGGTGGCCTTTTGTTCTCAATAATGGGTGTAATCACACTTGCCTTGGTATCACTTTGGTCATTTCTTTTGCTGGTTCAGACACGACAGGTAGTACCAGCCAGTTTTGGAGACATGGGAGGTGTACTGTTTGGGCACAAGATGCGGACAGCCGTGTTGCTGGCCATTACTCTGTCGCAGATCGGGTTTGTGTGTGCGTACATGGTGTTTGTTGCCGAGAATATTCAAGCGCTTGTCTTGACTTATTCTGATTGTCGCCTTGTACTTCCAATGCATCTCTTGATCCTTGCCCAGAGCTTTGCTTTTATACCCCTTGCCATGATCCGGCGTATCCAACGTCTGTCTGTATTTGCACTCACAGGCGATGTATTTATCGTCATTGGCCTCGCTTACCTCTTTTTCTATGACTTTAAGGCGCTCATATTCACTGGTGTGGAGGATGTTCAGTGGGTATGGAATCCGATGCACTTCCCCCTTTTTATTGGCACAGCTGTTTTTACTTTTGAAGGTGTCGGTCTAGGCAAGTATTGTTATTGTTTATTGGTCCGAATAGTGAGTGACATTGCTAAATAATCAAAAAGTTATCCCTATTATTGAGTCTATGAAGGAACCAGAAAAGTTCCCTCGCGTACTTACCCGGGCCCTGGCACTCATCACTCTTTTGTTCATATCAATGGGCTCATTGTCGTACATGGCATTTGGCAACCGTGTTCAAACAATTATATTATTGAATTTACCAAGCCATGATCCTGTTGTTGCTACCATTCAAGGCCTCTATTCACTTGCAATTTGCCTTTCTATTCCACTTCAACTATTCCCGGCAATCAGAATTATGGAAAATGGCCTGTTTGTTACAAGATCGGGCAAAAACAATGCAATGGTTAAATGGCAAAAGAATGTCTTTCGAGTTCTTGTGGTCTTTTTATGTGCCTGGATTGCGATTGTGGGATCCAAGGACAAGCTAGACAAATTTGTGTCGTTGATCGGTGCTTTATTTTGTCTACCTCTTTGCTTTGTTTTTCCACCACTCTTTCATCTCAAAGCATTCGAGTTATCATTCTTGCGCCGGATGGCCGACTATTTATTGATCTGTTTAGGGATCGGATGGTAAGCTTGTAAATAGGGTAATAAAAAGCTATATAACTAATTTATTTATTTATATAAACATATACATATACATATGCATAGTATGGTGTTTGTGTCTTTTATGACACTTTCTCAATGGAACTCTGCCGAAGTACACGACCCAGTCAAACACTGCGTTGCCAACAAAGTCTAGATCTCATTATTGAATAATATTCATTTCATTTCTGTTTTATTGGCCAATAAAGCCCTATTTAAGAACCGAGACAGGAAAAGGGAGGGAAGAGGGGGGTGGGAAAACAGCACTTGGCTTTCTACATAAAAGCGACACAGAGAACAGAACGAAAAGATAGAAACGAAAGTAAGTAGAAGAGAGAGAAATAAGAGAAAGTAAAAATGCGAATAAAAATGAGTTTCTTGTTTTTTTTTTGTTTGTTTTGTTTTTTGTTTTAAGCACAAGTGGATTGTCTGTCCAAGCGAATGTCAAGGTGACGACCACCATAAAGATACCCATTGAATTTGTCTATTGTCACCATTATATATATATATATAAATGAAAAAGAGCAAAATAAATAAACAGACCAAGGTTCATGAATACATCATTAGTATGGGTCAGAATAGATCTCTCAAACAACTTACCGATTGCACGCTCACAGGTCTGGAAGTCCTCAAATCTAACTAATCCGGATCCCTTGGGGTGAGCACCCGAAAGTAAAATCTCTGCTCTTACAACGGGTCCAACATGGCGGAAAAGGTCAATAAGGTCTTGCCAGGTAGTAGAGTATGGCAGCTAATCGGCGCATCGATTAGATTTAGGGATAATTAGTACAAGTTTACAAAACTTACATTTTTAACATAGATCTGGTTAGCCCCAATGCTAGGTAAAGAGGCTCCAGGTCCACCCACGACATTCATTTGATGAGGCATTTGTGCCATAGGAAGTACAGCGTGTGGTGCACCTCCATCCTGGTAGCGATATGAGTTGTCATAATTATCTCCTCCATAATGTGATATGGGTGGAGGCGGAGGAGGATGAGAAACATGAGCTGACACGTCTTTCGCTATCAAAGCATATTATGTTATTTAAGAAATTATTGCCCAATGAATATTATTTTGAAAATGATATACTTACATGAACGGTAGTTTTCTATCGACCGCTCTCGACCAGAATCTCGGTGTAAAGCTTGTCCGCTACCTCTCGATTCGTTACCGCCACTTACTCTTGGTGGAGGACGATTACGTTCCTTTAAGTAAATACTAAATCAGAACCACACAATCGAATCTATTGAGCTTTTGTTTAGAAAGTTTACCTCGCACACTTCCAACCGCCTTCCTTGCCATTCATAACCATTGTACATTTCTAAAGTATAAAGACATTAGATCCCCTTTTTCTTTCAATGCCAATCAATTGAATCATACCAATAGCCGAGCGAGCATCTTGTGGGTCATCAAAGATCACCAAACCTCTTCCAGAAGACCGACGGGTTTCCGGATCTGTGACAATGTCTGTGTGTCTCACTCTGCCTGCTTTTCTAAACAGATCCTTCAAGTCCTGCCAGCTCGCAAAATATGGAAGCTACATAATTACACGTACCAGAGATACGTTAGTAATCGGCAATCCCCTGTTCATCACTCAACATACATTGCCAACAAACAATTGACATTCCTCGGGGGCCTCCTTTGTCGACCCGGGTGTTTCTGACTTGAGATCCTATCGTTTCTATCATTAACACTGTCTTCTTTCCATTTGATGATGCAATCGTATTTTTTGTTTTGTTTTGTTTTGTTTTTATTTTTTATTTATTTATTTTTACCTCGCGCACAAACACTGGTCTACCCATGAACTCCGTCTTGTGCAGCAAACGAATTGCATTCTGCGCATCTTCTGGATGCTTATACTCTACAACACTATAAAGAAATTTAGACTTTTTTCACATACATACTTCTGGTAGATATGTTGCTTCAATGTTCTTACCCACACCCCTTGGATCTTCCATTTGCCAAGGTTAAAATATCGGCATGCATGACAGTTCCAGCTAAACAGCCAAACAATACATATGTATCTCTCTTAGTTTTGACATTCTAAATCCAATACCTAATTTTGCTATAAAACAAGCAAAAACAAAAAAGCAAAAAGCAAAAATAACAGCAGCTACAGCAACAGAACTAACCCTCTCTCATGAAATCTTTGAGGTGATGCCATTTGGTGTCATACGAAAGATTTCCTACGTACACACGGCATTCCTTTGGCTGGGAAGGACCTGTACGAGCCTTGCGTGGAGGTGGTGATCGAGAATAACGTCTCGAAGATCGATGAGGCGAGCGTGAAGCATATCTACGGCGCGAACTATGACGACGTCGACTAGAAGAGCGACGATGATGGGGCGATCTCGAGGGCGATCGCGAATAGCTGCGATGATGCCCACGGCGCGGGGATGGCGTGCGATGACGACGGTCCCGCTCGTCTTCGTCGTCTTCACCACGAGCTGAATTTACATGTTTTGTGGCCGTGGGAGACAACGGTTCACGTTTAGGGCTCTTGCTTCTACTTCTGCTTCGACTGCGTTCACTCATTTGAAATTATTTGGAAGAATCCCGACAGGCAAAAGAAGTCGTTTAGACGTGTTTTGAAAATGTTTTATCGCGGGGATTAAATATTATGGGATTAAGAAGAAACGGGATGAGAGGGAATCTTGACAACTGTGGGGTTTGGTGTGGAAGGGTTTGCTTCAGGATTAACCATACTCATAATTCTAAATACATAATCCCAATTCTCCATGATTTTCGACACTCCTGAATGAAGCAATATTTAAATATAAAATTATATTTATATATAAATGTAAATATAATAGTATAAAATATAATATGGTATAATATAATATAATGGATATATACTGCTCTTTACCTTCAGCTCCTTTAGACAAATCTTTCATTGAGTCTGCAACATCTCCAAACAATAAAACAAGACCATTGCTCATTGCATTCATCTCTTTGATCTTTTCGAGCTCTAATGTCTTTTCCCGGATAAGATTCAGTTTTGCTTGTGAGGCTTGATTACTGATGGATTCCCTAGGTTCAGGGATGTGGGCATCGGATTTATTCTGGTTTTTCTGACGTGACATGGGATTAAATGTACAAGAGAGATTCAATTTTATTACTCTTTAAAAGCTTTTTCCTGTATTTTTTATATTAGCAACTTGATGAACAAACAAGTTAATAAAGAGATAAGAAAGATAGTGTATAACCTTTTTATTTATTTATTTGATATGAAGGTACATGCTTGATGAACCTCAACTCTTTCAAGCCACCAACTCATTCAGTTGTATGATTTTTTTTTTCTTAAAGTCCAATTGAAATGTATACTACTGCTATCATTATGAAAATTAGAATAGCCTTTGTAGAGAAAAAATTCATACATACATATATACATATATCTTATGACAATAACTGCCTTGACAAATAAATCCAATAGATCTTTCTTCCTGTGATACTAGCCATTTAATCAAAATTCACATGAATTAAATATTTAGAAGCTGTTTATATGGATACTAAACTTCTTGTTGTTGGAATTTAATCCGGCACTAATGAATATGTTCATATCTAATAAGATCTATTCAGTATTTTAGAAGGATATCTACCGTTTTGCTACCTTTGCAATAATTGTATATTTATAAAAATATAAAATATTCTATATCCGTAGCTTTTAATACTTTTTCAATCTAAAGGCTTGTAGTTAAATGAAGATTTTGACATACAAGGCTCATGATACAAACTTATAGTAATAGTGACAAAGACTGATTAAAATAATTTTTGCTGCCTAGATTATTACTACAGGTGGGCTTGTTATCAAAAAAGGGTTTATTTTTCTCTCTCTCTTGTCTATTATTTACAATTCTGCACGGATACTATGAATACATAAATAAGGTTTTACTCTAATAATAATATCGTCTATGAATGGCTAAGAGCTAAAACGCATTCCATAATTTGCTTTAAAGTATATTTTCTTGCTCTTTCGTTTCTTTTTTCTCTTTGGAAAATTAAACGTAATACCATCTTTCATACTTTGGATCGATGGGAACAGCTGGTAGAAGATTTACCTGAGGTATGAAAAAGAATAATTATTTCAGGTACAAAATAAAGTTATGTACGAAGCAACTTACAGGAGGGATGTTGAGGATGATCTTACTGTTTGGAGATACTTTGTATGGAGATCCCTCAACAAGTAGGTTTGTTCTAAAGGTTATTTCAAGTCATATATTTTATATATATATAAATACTGAATTTCAATTCAAAGCCACAAAAACTTACTTCTCAATATTATTTTCTTTGATGTCTCCAGAAACAAGCTTCTTCCAATGATTATGAGTGGTCATTATTTGACCAATTGCATATTCCTAATTTTTTTTGAGTGGATGACTTAGTTATAATATATAAAGAACCATATAATAAAAACGTACTTTGTCTTGAGCCTTTCCACTAAACATAAATTCATTAGGACCATCTCCAACAGGGATCTTGTATTTTCTAAAATAGTCTATTGTATCATTCAAAAGGCCTGGGTACTTCTTCTCAACATCACTTATATCTAAAAAGAAATTAGCTTAATAAAGTACCACAAATTGAATACGATTGTTTTCTTTTCTTTTCTTTTTTTGGTTTGTACCGTTCATATCTGATGCATTTGGATCATTTACATCAATGGCCACCAATTTCCAGTCTGTCTCATTTTGATCAAGCAATCCAATTACTCCCAATATTTTGACAGGCTTAACCTCACCAGTATAGCCGATTTTCTCTCCAATCTCTATTACATCTATCGGGTCATTATCACCGATAGTACCGGATTCTTCTGTGATAAAATTTGGGTCTTCCCATGTCTAAATAGAACTGTTGAGATTTATATATATGTTACTATTATTTTTTTTGATTACCTGTGGAAGTGCCCCGTAATTCCACATGTACCCCTTGTATGGAAAGATGTTATAGTTGAATCGAGGCTCACCATCCCTTATATCTTGAATGATGGGATTTAACGGGGTTTCTTTGTTAATCTAAACCGTAAGATATAATCAGATTTCCTGGAATGCTTCACAGATTTTCAAATGTTTACTTCATATTTTGCATTTGTCCAGCGAGGAATCTCGACTACCATGTTCATAGTTGAACTGGTGGTGTCAGCAAAGAGAGGTATGTCATGAAATGGAGAGATCGGTATGCCATCCTTTTCTTTAATCGAAAAAGTCAACTTAAATTGCATTATAGCTGGATACAATTTTGAGGAAGCTCACCGATGTATATCTTATAGTTCTTTGAGTGTGGTGCACCAATCTGTCTGGTGGTGTAATTGTCTGCATAAGCCAGACTCACAAACAAAGCAGAGAGAGAGAAACTTAGCGATACGAGCTTCATAAATGTAATCAAAATATATTTTGGAAGAAGAAGAAGAAAAGAGTAACTTTTTAGATGGAAAATTTAGCAAACTGCTTTGAATAAAGTATTGTGCTTTATATAAATAGATAAAGGTGTATTAGCCCAGAAAGGGTTCAAAAAATGCATTAACTATAGGCTGTGACGATTCACTATAATGACCATATCTAAGTAATGATATAACTTAACAAAAGCCACTCTGAGAAAGAAATACAGTAATTTTATAATGTCTGAACTACACATGGTTTACTTTGTATTTAATTTATAGATGATCCAGTCAATAGAGTGATGGTAATTTTAATGTTTCAGATGATTTGTAGCTTAACAACTCTATGCGTTACCTCATTCCAATCATGTTGCTACGCTATTTTCTGTATTTAGCCAGTGCTATAAAAAGTATAGTTTATCTTGACTATATATATGTATATTATTGAACTGACTTGCCAATTATCTATGATACAAAAACCGGTTTTTTGGTGCATTGCAAAAGATCTACAGCATATGCTTTTGATGTCGCCGTCTACTACATTAATACGATTTATAACTTGATATCTTAATAGTTTTTTGTGAGAAACATATATTATATATTAATGTCCATAACTTTATAGGTTTATGTATATGACTTTGAAAAGATACGTATTTAAGGAAACGTGAGTCTGAATATGTGATATCTAATAAAACGACCGATATTGCTAACCGCACACAACAAAGCATTGATCCTAGGGAGTTGACGTTTTCTAGCGTAATAAGATAATTCATTTTATTGGACCCTTCAGATGTGACTTGATGACCAAGTACCAACAATTCAGAGATGGTTTTTTTCTCGAGAAAATAGCACGTCCCGATTTACACCTTGGTGCAAATAAACGTCACGTAACACAATTTTGACTTTGTACCATTTATACTCTTGTGTTTAACCTTTAGTTCTCAAACTCAGATGCCACTAGGACGCCCATTTTTTCTGCGTATTGTTTGAGCTTGACATTTATTCAAATTAGACGTGAGAAATAGACTTTCTTTATCCTGGAGCACTTTTATCGCGAAGGATTGTTTTCTTGTTTTCTCGAGCTTTTTTTGTCTACTTTTGGCCCCTACTTACTATGAGAAAAATAAAGGAACATAAACCCTTTTTGTCACAAGAAAATCGCCTTTTATTATACATTACAAAATAAAAACCAAGCGATTAATAAATGGTACTTTTAATTATCACATCAGTCACTGATATGAAGCAGTTAAAGATTATTCAGAGGTTTATCATACTTTATTTGTCACTAAGATTTGATACATGTCCGGCATTGATATATATAATCTCATCAGAAGAAGAATATATAGATTAACTTGAAAATACTGTGTGTATCTTTTTAATACATATTCATAGCAAATAAATATTTGCACTTGTAATTCTCAAGCTTACCTTTCTGTATAAGGGAATAAAACTTATTAAATAACATTTTCTGGATATGTGTATTTTACTCAAGCATAAACAAAAACTCACGCCACTTATTCAATCAGAATACCATTTCCTATGGCCATGAAACCAATGAATAATTGAATACGATTATTCTTTCAAGCATAGAGTTTCCCTAGGACATGACGATTCGTTATTATCTCTTGCTTTTTTTTATCATTCCCTTGAACCAAAGGAAAACACTTCATGATATTACTAAACACTAAACTGTGAATAACTTTAATTGAAGAATTGCTTGTTCTGAAAACAAAATGCAGGTTTTTTTGTTTTTTGTTTTTGTTTTAAGTCTCAAGGTCAAAGCATTCTTGGCTGTTGTTGTACCTTAATAACATATTTTTTTGTGGTGCTTTCTAAAATACTATTGTTGAATGTTTTATAATGTATATTTTTTTTAAAAAAAAAAGAAGTGTGCGTTTAGTACAACAGGAAAAAAAAATTACATGTAGAGTTTATGGGCTTTATATTGCTTAGAATAAAACATGATATATTTTCTGTAGAAATTATTCAGTGTACTTTAAAATAAAGTTAGAAATTACAAAAAATAAAATAAAAAAAAATTCAGATTTGTTTCAAAGTAAGGAATACAAAAATAGTAATTTCTTCATTGAGTTACAAAACATAAGAGTCTGTGAGGCAAAATGATAACTCTCTTAATAGTCAATTTTGATTATGCTTAGGTCACTGGTTCTCTTGTATTTGTTATTGTTTTCAATACTTCATTTAATAGAATGTACTGCTAATTACTTTATTATTATGTCTCTACTTAATTAATGCATAATTGTGTGCTTAATTTAAGCAAAGGAATGGAAATTCAAAATGGTATTGAAACAAGATAACCAAAAAAATAAAAAAAATAATAAAAAAAAGCAGCTCCCAATGCATGTACTGAATGTGACGGTCAAAAGCCGCCACAGTGTGACCGACAAAAAAACTCCACTTTTATTATTCTCTTGACACTCTATTTTTTCTTCTTGTCAGACAACACCAGCACAACCTTACCATGGGCAAAGACAACGTTAGAGTCAAGGGAGCTCACGCACCACGCCACGATCCTCTTCATTCTCAGCTTGCTGATAACCCTGACCAAAATAGAACTAGAAAAGCCCCTCGTAAAAAGTTCATCGATCGTAATAACAGAGAGGATGAAGTTGAGGTAAGGAAGAAGAAACTACTAGACATGACTTTGCCTTTCTTTTTCTTTATTTTATTTTTCCTTTCAAAGGAAAAGCTGGATTTTTCAAGCTTACTCAATACATTATTTTATTTTTTGCGGGTGATGTCATTAGGAATACCTTGACCCTAAACTTTCCAAGAAAATTCTGAAAATCGCCAAGGAACAACAGGAACAGATTGACAAGAACGAGGAAGACGAAGAGGAGAAGTAAGTTACTTTATATATTATATATATATAATATATATAAAGTAAAACTCGATACTTATATATCTATATATCTACAGTATTCCTGCTCGTAATGCAGCACAAAAGTACCCTCTTGGATTTGATCCCAGTGACGATGAATTAGATGATGTAGACAAGTATGGAGAGTACGAAGAATTAGAAATTGACGAAGAAGATGTGAACGTTTTGGAAAAGTTTATGCCAAGTGCACCCGTGGCACGAAGAACTTTGGCTGATATCATTATGGATAAGATTAATGAGAAGAATGCAATCGAGGGAAGAGGTGTCGACGGTGAAGGTATTAATTTGAAAAATACTGAGGTTGATTGAGTAAATCTGACATGTATATATCTGGAATTTAAAGAGGACGATCAAGAGTTGTCTCCTGCACAAAACCCCAAGATTGTGGAAGTCTACACAAAGTAAGCTGGGGATTCCTGTACTCATCGAGAATATGATTTCTATTTGGATTTGAATGGGTTGATTGACCAACAAATTTTTCTATTATTATTTTGTTTTATTTCAGGGTTGGCCATTTGTTGAGTCGCTACAAGTCTGGAAAATTGCCAAAGGCATTCAAGATCATTCCTTCGTTAACCAACTGGGAGGAGATCTTATATCTTACAAACCCTGATGAATGGACCCCCCATGCTACTTACGAGGCCACACGTATGTTTGTATCCAACTTGAAGGTCCACCAAGCTCAAAGGTAAGATCAAACTTGGTTTGCATATGCTTATTAAATATATAACTGACATATGTTTGTTTCATAAAGATTTTTCTCACTTGTCCTTCTGGATCGTGTAAGAGAAGATATCCAGGAAAACAAAAAACTCCACTACCATCTCTATCTCGCATTAAAGAAGGCCCTCTACAAACCCTCTGCATTCTTCAAGGGCGTTCTATTCCCTCTGTGTGAGTCAGGCTCATGCACACTTAAGGAAGCAGCTATTATTGGCAGTGCCCTTTCCAGAGTTTCTATTCCCGTTCTTCATTCATCCGCAGCATTGTTGCGACTTGCAGATATGGATTACACTGGCCCTAACAGTCTTTTTATCCGTATTCTTCTCGACAAGAAATACGCATTGCCCTACAAAGTTGTTGATGCTATCGTGGATCATTTTGTCCGTTTCCAAAATGACCCTCGTGAGATGCCTGTACTCTGGCATCAGTCCATGTTGGTCTTTGCACAAAGGTAATATAATGGGGGCTTTTTTTTTAAAAAAAATAAAATAAGATAATTGGAGGCCTTGAATTAACATACAATTTTCTTTTCTTTCTTTTTAAAAAAAAGATATAAGCAGGATATGGTTCCTGAACAAAAGGATCTTTTGATGGGTGTCATTCGTCACAAATACCATCCTCTTATTTCTCCTGATGTTCGTCGAGAAATCGTTCACTCTGAAGCAAGAGACGAACTGCTCGGTGACATTGACATGATGATGGATTAAGAACAACAACAAAAAGTAATAAAGAAGGACTTCATATGAAAAAAGGGATAATAATGAAAAAAAGGGATAAATTATATATATTTGTATCATAATTGAATAAAAACGAATAAAATAATCATGAATAATAAAACAATAAGAATAGAATGCTGTGGTTTGTATAGTGTAAAAGTTGAAATTTTTATTATCACTGTGTATATTTGAATTATTTTAATGTAAGTTACCTCTTGCCTGCCAGCAAAAGAGGAAAAAGAAGGATAAAAATGAGGGGGGGAATAATGGACAAATTACAACTTTCCTCTCTTGGCGACACCCAACTCGATCAATTTGAGGAAAGCAGATGAAAAGTCATCAAAGAATTTCTGCTTATCCTGGGCATAAATATCAACGTATTTGCGGAAGGGCTCATCCAAGAGGGCTATATCGGTGGGGAGCATCATGAGCTCTTGAGTCTCAACATCTTCGAACTGTCTGGGTCCATCCCACTTTCTCTCAACCCAGGTCTGGGCAAGCAATTGCTTGAAACTGTGATAAGAGTAATTTTTTTAAGAAAAAAATAAAAATAAATAAATAATGAAAACGAGTGTTATAAAACAGAAAATGTTCTTTGGCGGAGTGATATGAAACTTACAATTGGTTGGAGAAACGGGTGGGGGTAACAGTCCAGGGACCATCGAAACCAGATCTATCTCTATGGCAACGGCCAACTGTGTGGGCACCGATCAGGGCGACAGTCTCTTGGACGGTAAAGCCCATACGGTTGACAAAGACAGCGAGGACATGATCTTTACCAAGAGCAGCATCGGGAAGACGTCCGACGGGAGGGCAATCGGCATCGCTGTGCTTATCGCGACGGCCACCGGTCCACTCAATATGAGGACCGCCCATGTGCTCGATAGCAACACAGCCACCAAGACTACAGATAATTTATGATAAATACATAGCTATAAACCTCTTTTTCTAGTATTTGTATTTTTTTTTCAAGAAAAACAGAAAAACATTGGTACTTATACGTACGTCCATAAATCAGCATAAGAAATCCAGGGATGCTTCTGCTTGATGGGTTCGAGGACGTTTCTAGCGACATCAAGTCCAGCATTGGCAGGGTCAGAGGCTTCAGTGTTGTGGCGCATAGTGGCACCATCGCTACCTCCATCCTTGTGCTTGTGGTCGTAAGTTCCACTTGCGTGCCATGCGAGACGAAGACTGTATTGTTATGAAAACGATGACAAGGGTCGTGAGTTATTGATCATCCTAGATTGTTCATTTCTTACACAACGGGAGCAAAGGATCCATCGTCGTATTCCTCCTCGGGGAAGACCTTGATGATATCCTTGCGAACAAGGTCGTATTTATCAGCAGAGTTTTCGGTAGACATTTTAGAGTAGGGGGTTAGGAAGAAGAGAAGAAAGGGGTGCAAACTACCGGCTTTGATAGAAATAGATCCAGTCACCACACACACACACAATAAAAAAAATGACACTATAACACCGCTTTTACTGCTTATTCAATTAATATTCACATGCCTTCAAGTCAGCACGTTGTTGAAGAGGCGACTAATCCGCTTGCCAATCCGATAGTGTATTTGAAAGAACAGGAGCCTCCAATCACAACACACTTCTTTAAGAACCCGGGGAAATAAAAAAAAATAGACCCTTGAACCGAGAAATGATATCTTTGGTCAGACCTAGAGGACAGTAAAGATTTATTCCATTATATACTTGTATACTTACACCAGATTCTTCGATCTCTTTCATAAATCAGCAGTCGACTGATTCGGAAACCGGCGGAAAATACTCAGTTTATCCATGTGAATAGAAATTGTCAGCAGTAATCAATACTCCAACTCCAATCTCTTTCCCCACACTCTTCTTATTGGCCAATTCGGATCATTCACATGCTGATGCTCCATTGATTCTGTCTCAAATGGTCGCACCAAAAAAGTCACAGCAATGGAGTAGAGATGGAGCTTATATATTACATGCAATACAAGCCAAAAATAATAATAACAGTAAGCGTTTTTCTTCTCTCTTCTCTCTTCTCCTCTCTTCTTTCTCTCTACTTTTTCAAGAAAATAAAATATGTCTGATAACGTTGCTCATGCCCTTTCTGGTGAGTATTATAAGCTCGCACGATCTAGAATTAAACTCAAAATAACACACCACTCTATAGGTGCCGGTGGTGGTATCGTCTCTATGGCCTTGACCTACCCCTTGGTTTCGATCAGTTCTAGACTTCAGGTCCAGAAGAACGACGACAGCAAGGACGCTTACAAGGTACTAATATAAAGTGTGCCTAAAATATCCATAAACTCAAGTAACATAACAAACCTGTCTTGTCCAGAACACTGCCGACGCGTTCTTCAAGATCCTTGCCAAGGAAGGTCCTAAAGGTCTTTATGCGTAAGTGAATGTCCAAAGGGAAAGAAGATCAGGAACCGAATAAATAAATGTCTAATCCTATTTAATTATGCTCTTTTACAGTGGTTTGAGCTCTGGTGTCTTTGGCATTGCCATCACAAACGGTATGTTTATCGTACACATGCACGCATTTAATATTTGATATATATGTATATAAACTTGTACTCATCATTTTTCGATTTAGGTATCTACTATTACTGCTATGAGGCTGTAAAGGCTGTCTTTGAGAAAGCAAAGGCGCAAGGCAAACCCATGAGCACAGGAGAGTCTATGTTGGCAGGTGCTCTTGCCGGATGTGCTGTTGTCTTGGCTACCAACCCTATTTGGACAATCAACGTAAGCCTTTGGGTTTTCCTCTTCTTAAATGTCAGTAATTAACATACAGGATCTTAATAGACTCGTCTTACCGTACGCAAAGGCATCGATGGTGAGGCTAAGCTCAATATGTTCACAGTCGGCCGCAGTATTGTCGAGAAGGAGGGCGTAGCTGGTCTCTATGCCGGTGTAAAGGCTGCCTTGATCCTGGTGATCAACCCGATTATTCAATACACTGTATTCGAGCAGCTCAAGAACAAGGTTTCTAAGTCCAGAGCTTTGAGCAACTTCGATTTCTTCCTTTTGGGTGCCATCAGCAAGCTGTGTGCCACCGGTATCACTTACCCCTATCTGTAAGGCTTGCGTGTGTGCTACATAGTATCCTTTGTACTCATTTATTCTTCTCCACTTAATTTCAGTGTCATCAAATCCCGCATGCAGTCCGCTCAAGGCGATGATGAGAAATACCCTTCCATTTGGGAAGGCTTCAAAAAGATCATTGCTACCGAGGGTGTCAAAGGTCTCTACAAGGGTATCAGCTCCAAGATTGTCCAGAGTGTTCTCACCGCTGCTTTCTTGTTCATGGCCAAGGAAATTCTCTTTGACTGGGCTGTCTGGATTTTGGTAGTTGCTGGAGCTAGAAAGGCTCGTGTTGCTGCCGGAAAAGCATAAATTGAGTGTGTGTGTGTAAATAGAACTAGAATCTACCCTTTCTTTACCCAATAAATAAATCTTAATAATTAAAATATATTTATATAATAATTATCGTATTTTCCATCTGTTAGAGCATCTCCAACAGTATCTAAACCCAAATACTAAATATCCAAATTAGGATTTCCCGCGCTAGTACAAATAAAGCAATTTAGTATGAAGAATATCAAGGTCACTCCAGCAGTTTCTTAACACAGATTCTAAAGAGCTGATGATTTTGGTGAGGTTTTTCCTAAAGGCTGAGATTTAAAATCGAAAATTCAAAGTCACAATATAAAAAATGGAAATTTAGTAAATGATAGAATCTAAACAAATTCTGAGAAAACCTACAGAAGTTTAGATTTTGATTCAAAAAGTTTAGATCTAAATTCCGGATTTGGATATTTAGATTTTTGTTTAGAAACTGCTGGAGACGTTTTTTTGGAAAATCTAAACACCAGTTTCCTAATTTGGATATTTAGTATTTGGGTTTAGATACTGCTGGAGATGCTCTTACATACATAGATGGAGATAATCTTGTGATTGTATATATACAGAATTGTATGTGTAGTTTTCTGATCTATGTTTCTAATAGCACTGTACTTTGCATCACATTATGTGCGCTTATTCACTCTGTGTATTATATCCTTTTCATACTATTCGTCAGAATCACACTGTCATGGGGTTTCAAATTTAGATCTTGAAGAATTTAATGTTCATGTACTTCTTCTTCAGATACAAAAAAAAAGCATATCTCAAAGATTATTTTTAAATATCTAAGTCTTGAAGCTTTTCAGTTTAGTTTTTTTTTCTTAAGAAAAAAAATACTAAGAACTTTCTCATATTTACCCACTCCTTCATGGCTACTCTGTGATATAAAAGGCGAATATTTGAATCTTAAATTCTTCACATATTTAAATTTGAAACCCCCTTATGTAAATCATTATTTTGCTGTCAGCTAGTCTGATAGCCTGAAGAATCTTTTTTTTTTCTTTCAAAGTTTTTTTTTGTTTTGTTTTATAATAATTTAGATTTGACAATGTTTAAATGTCCAACCATATTTAAAAAATCGGATTTCTTTTTAGGTATTTGGAATCGAGCCAATTCAGTGAACGTGTATAACCGACGATATGGCAGCGACATGGCGAAAAGCGTAATGCTGTTACCAACGGCTTGGAGTGCGAGCGTATATTTAAGATTCGATTTGTCACTGGCATCCCTTTGTGGATATTCCAGACGGGTAAAATCTGTTTATAATAAGTATTGGCAGCATATTAGACTATGGCTTAATTTCACCATACGAGTTAGTGTAATTGTGCCGGTTCCCTGGCGAGTAAACGACAATAGATTATGGACGAACGGGTGAATATGACTCGTTGTCAAGTATGCTTCAGATGGTGTGCTGATAGTCCAATCGTATAAGTATGTGGTTAACGCAACAATTGCATTAATTGCTTCCTTTCGATTTCTTTTATAAGTACGAGCACACTGAAGAAGTTCTATTTTGACGTCCTCTTCATCAAATATATCCTCAGGGCACTTCTGAATGATTGCTATAATATTCTACATAGAGATAGAGAGCCAAAAGTAGAAGAATGGTATTTTCCAATTACATTCGCATACATTGAACGCAAAGGGTGGGGTGGGAAGAAAAATACATAGAGGTTCTGGCAGTTGTGTCGTTTTTTTTTTAAATAAAAACAAGTATACCAGACATAACTAATATTCTATTAAAATGATAATTGATGGTGAAGCTAGAATGTTTTGACGTTTCTAAGCATGATTGCCGATATTTGCGAAATTTCTTTGAAGTATTGTTACCCTGTAATTCCCAATTGTTGACATCTGGTAATGATGATACAATCTGGTCTTGAACAACATGTAGAGTGCTGGCATTAAGAGCAAACTCGAGCTCGGTATCAAAGGTATCAGTGCATTACCTACAGGCATATTTAAACATGATTTTAAATCCAAGACTTTTATATATATATATATCTTTTGACATTTGAGTCATTGTATACATGTGTTATCGGTTAAACAGACTTTCCTATACGTTATACTATATAATATCAAGCAAAATTCTAGAAAGTGTTTTTAGAGCCAACTCTTGGTGGACTATGCTTATAGTCAGTTATCCATCAAATAAATAAATAAATATAGGTTTTATAAGAAAAAAAAGCTGTCTTTATTAAAAATCGCTTTAAACTTATTTTTAATGGCGATCTCTCGCTAACTAGTCACGTATCGCTGGCGACATATAGATTGTACCATGATCATTTTTGTGGCGTACTTTGGCTTCCTTTTGATGCTTGAATCACCTGTAAAGGTTGGGCGATATGTCATATATGATACTTTGCTTGAAAACATAAGACATATAAATAAATAAATAAATAAATAAAACAAAGCTCCCGAGCTGATCAAAGAAACGTATCCCAAGATTTACAGCTATTCTGTTATAATGATTGATTCTCCCAAAAAAGAATGCGCTTTAAATATAACTTTGTGTGTCCAAAGATCCTCTTTTATCATAAAATGTCTAAACCAATCCATAATTTCATAAGGCGAAGCTAAAGTAAGGTGTCTGTAAATTTCATGCTTACTATAAATCATACCTTTGTTTGAGAGATGAGAATATGTTTGATTTATTCTGAATGAAGTGTTTGTCAGGGATTAAAGTTAATATTTATGTCAAACATGAAAAGAGGTTTCTTCGGTTGAATACCAAAGGTGATCGTACACACACACACACATATATATATATACATTATTCAAATCTGAATACTAAAATATACAATAATCTAATGTATTTAACCAAATTTTGTTTGACCCGGATATTAACCGGATTCCTTGAGAATACCTCGATACAAGGGTTACCACTTAGCAAACAAAAAGTATAAACATCAATTACATGTAAAATAGGTGATTGGTTTAATGAGGTTTAAAATTCTGGATTTCTGCACTTCTAATTTGCTAGAAACAAATGTGACCCTAAAAGCCAAAAACTTTATATTCTTATTGGATTATAAAGCGTTCGTAAGATGTGTAACTCGGCAACCTGTTTTGCAAGGTTAGAATTTTGATACCTCTCATTCTTTATATATCATGATATGTCAGTAAACACACAAATACACACACACAAACAAAGTATAGTTATTTTGAATGTTACTGGCTAGTTTTACTGGTATACGTGTCTTGATCTATAGGGGGTTTACTAAGAGGTTATCAATATGAATGTAAATCTGAGTTATTTAAACACGTACAAAAGAATAAGGTTTAAATACAACGTATTTATGTGTCACTCAAATCCACATAGTAATTTTACCACTAAAAACTTTGGCTTTTCTGATGACTACAGTCTATTCCACAAATATGGATAAAGGCTTGATAGATCCATATTTGACCTTATACTAAGCCCAGAAAACCAAAATTATGTTTTTTTAAAGTAAAACCTTATCGAGAGCTACATTAATGAAAGTATTTCAATTTTGATACGCAAATAATACGCCACAGAGTTTCCCAGCTTATTAAAATATAATAAAATAAAATATTTAGATGACTATTAGGATTTTACTCGATAGACTCAAATGTAGTATCGAAATCCAGGTCTTCTCGCATCGAGATACATATAAACTAAGCCTCACTTTCCCTAATGAGAATATTTCCTACCTGTAATTGTGTTGGAGTTTATTACCGTGGGACATGGTGGTGTGTTACAGAATATCGTTATTTTCCGACTTGGTCTGTTCGAGGACAACGTTTATATAGCGCACAGTTGTGGTTCGAAAAAGAAAGGAATAAAGAATAAAAAAAAGAGTCTGTATAACCAGCGTGGGACGACTATGAGTTTTTATTTTTCGTGACAGCCGGTTTTCATACTACAATTCTATATACACTGAGAACGGTAAATCTTGTCCCTTTTATGCCTAGAAATTTTGTCACAATAAGTTAAATCGAATGTGCAGATTTGGCATTACATGCCTCAGCAATTCTATCAGACAATTTTCCTTAAGAAAGCCGGCATGTTCTAGTAAGCTTTCTAACTTTACAAAAGGGCGAAGAAATTGAGAGGACGTTACTATTTAAACCCACCCTCTCTGTAATTTCCTACACGAAAGCTCTCTCTCTCATTGTCATGGTGCGGGCCATGGTAATGAGAATGTGATAACACTTTTTCTCCCATCTACACTCACTGTCTTTGCGAGGTGCATGACAATGGGTTTGAATCCTTTCCTCCGGTCTAGCTCAGAACTTCTCCATCCATCTCGATCAATCTCTACGCTATCTCTTCTAGTTTTCCCCGCACTCCAGCATGTTCTCCCATCTGTCTCCCCATTGTTTCCTGTTTGACTTTAGGTCACTTTCCCCCCTGGTAGAGCCAAGAAGCCTTCAAATATGTCCTATCTCTTTGCGAAGACGTGGCTACGGGATGGGCTTTCTTGAGCTCTTCCCATCTCTCAAGAAACATCATATAACAAATAAAATCCAAAAAAAAAAGCCGTAACGCCCTCTTTTGCTTGGCAGCAATAGAGGCTCACCAACCCTCTTGAGCATAAAGCTCCCTACAAACAAAAAAGAATTGAGAGAAATAATGGCGGCAATCCAAAGCGATCAAGACGATATGTCTACCGTTAATGCCATCGCCAATTCTGGAGCACAAACTATTGTTATTGGCTCCGTAAGATAAAATACAGCATGAAAGGTTTATGTGTGAGCTAATTAATTCATGTAGAATAACAAATGTTTCTTGATCAAATAAGTTGCCCGTGAGTTCGATCTAAATTAGCCGTATCCTGTTCTAATTACTACAAATAAAAACTTCAGTTGGAAGACATTCAAGTTTTCGCTGAAATCTGTGAACCTAATAAAAGACAACGCAATCACATTAGCCATGATGGTTATATCAATTCTGATATAATCAGCGACGATAGCGATGTGTGCAACAAAAGATAATATTGTTAAGCGATCAAATGTACTTACTAATGTATTTATTGTTCTGAATATAGGATCCCACCAGTATCTTGTCCGGGTCTTCATATGTCGTGCCTGAGGTTGATGACGCTCCCTGCAGCTACATATGTAAAATGGGAATGCCTGAACTTGACAGCAGCAACATTCCTAGTTCTCCGATAGAAATAGCAGACAGTCAACTTGCGGCATTGGTTGTTGATGCCCAACCATTGGCCAGCAATAACTCAATGCACCCATTAGACGTAGTCAATCGTTTAAGATTAGAGAGCTTTCTATCTGACTTTAAGTATGTTATACCAAAATTAGCAATCTTCTACTATCTGTGTTTAAAGTATTCATCGGCTTAGAATAGGGAGACCATGGGTGTGATGAGAGAGAGAAAACAACCATAATGACCTTGTTAACATACATTTTTACGAATAATTGGCCAATACAATATGTATATATATTATGTTTTGTTTCCAAGATTTTACTGTCATAAAAGAAGATGTATGTTATATTTACTTGTAATTGAGCTTGTTTTATTAAAACAAGCATATCCAAAGAATAGCCTAATATGTCTACCACTTCAATAATGCGCTTAAGAAAACATATACTTAAGATTCATCATAAGTAAGAGTTTGCAGAGGTATAGAGAGCATCTTAAATTATGTAGCCAAATAGCAGACATAGTTTAACACACGAGGTTACCCTTTTGATAATCGTATCTCAACCCTTTAGGACAGATACTCTGGACAAACAGTTGTGTAAAGGTCCGGATACTCTTGTATTAGAGCAAGCTTATTTTTGGTAGTTTACTCTTTATATTATTTCTTTAGCTTTAATGTTATGCCATGCAACCTTTTCGTAGTTAATTACTTGTCTTTTTCATATGGAGAAGTGTAACTTTTGAAGATTAACTTTCTTTTACTAATTTTGAGAGTGTTTTTGAGTGCTTAATATCCTGCTTGTATATAAAAATGCAGTATGTGAGATAGAAGAATTTTAACGAGAATGCAAAAGACAAATGCTCTTATTTATACCGAACTCTTTGATGTGCTATGTTAATAATGGATATCATGTCCCATATAATGAGTTTTGCAAATAACTAATTTATATTTATGATTAACATTGTGATACATGTTAGTCAAGAGCCTTCTTACATAGTTTATGCCATAGCATTTGAAAAATATCAGGTAGATATGTCTTCAAGAATCCAGAGGATAAGGTTCAGCTTTAGAGGCTTAGATGGTCGTTAAATCTTCAACTGATAGCTTTAAAGAGAAATGAAACATCGGAGTTAAAAGGCTCTCACAAATTTGGGAATTCACTTAGCCTACGCCTACGCCGATGGTTTAACGAATTAGATAGCAAGCTCTCTAATTTATCAATTCGATGATTCTGTTCATTCGACTGTCGCCTTCTCAAGTGCGGAGTCTTCAAGGTTATTATTAAAGACTTCAATACCAAGCAAGTATAGAATAAGACTGTGATAGTCAAATACGCCATGATCTGCCCCGCTCATATCAATTATATACATATACATACATATAAAAGTATGATATACCTGGTTTAATTAAAGGTGGTATAATATATTCCAATGAGAGTTACACTCTATTGGCACTATCTTTGCAATGTAGGCTGATTATCGCTTAAGCCTATGCAGATAGAGGCTTTTTTTGCTATTCTTCTTTGATATCCTTCATTTATCTCTTCATAGTCTTCGGTCGCATTGAGTACTATCATGTGGTGTATATATGCTGACTGTATATAAATAGCTGCTCTTGTTAGCTTGTTTGATATATTTAGGACACTACCGGTCAGTATCCAAGATTGACAAGCTGAATAAAAAAAATAAAATTATAGGTAAACAGAAAAAAAGAAAGCCATTACACTGAACTATACAAGACATTGAATATTATCGGCTTTCAATATATATTTCTTGTAGATATACAAGGCTGGAAGATCAGGTTAGTTGTATAGACCAATGGCCCACTTGTCCAATGGTCCAATTGTCTTGTAGAATTTCTGCCTTTCATATCAGACACTTGAAAAATGTAAAAGTCACCCGTGACACCATAGCCCAGCCGTGTATCAAAATAGAAAAAGAACATCTGGGTTATAACGGGCTAGAGTTTTTGACTCGCTAAAAGTGTTACACGAACACAAACTACGACAAAACACTATAAAGAGAATAATATATTCTCGTCAGCCTCTCTTTTTGCTTACTTCTCTCTTTCTCTTTTTCGTTTCTTAAAAGAAGAAGACCTAGCAAAGGTACGTTGCTGTAAAATAACAAATATAAAAATATAAAATCCACAGTACAGACTACCATCTTTATTTTATTACACGCGTCTTATTGTTCAAACAACGCGTGCAGAAAGATATACTGACAGGCAATCCAAAATTTTTAGATGGGGATCGCTGAGACACAAGGCTACAAGCCTACTACGTGGGCTGCCATTAATAATGCCACTCTTCCCGCAGAAGGTGCAGGTAACCAGACCTTTGACAACCGTGTCTTGTTTGGTGCATGGGTCGGTATTCCAGCACTTTTAAGCTATGTACTTGGATTCTCTATCTTTGGCTTCCTTTTCCTTGCCATCATCTTGGCTCTCCCTATCCTCGCCTCTACCATCTATCTTTTCTCTCGTTTTGCCCCCCGTTACCGTAACCGTATTGCTCTCCCCGGAAAGCCCATCGAAACCTATATTACTATCCACGACCCTGAATTGAAGGCTCAGTACTTTGGCCGCAACAAGATCCCCATGGAGACTTTCTTCGAGGCTTTCTTTGAAGGCAAGATTGACTTCAACGGTGATGCTCTCGAGATTATGGAACTCCGTCACGATTGGGCTGCCTTCCAGTTCACCCTTGGTCAGTTCAAGTTCTTCCTTCTTCAGTGGCTTCCCGAGACATTCTGGCACTCCCGTGATCAGGATGAGACTCAGGTCCGCGAGCACTACGACCGTGGCAATGACTTCTACGAGGGCTTCCTCGGTCCTTTGATGGTTTATACTTCCGGCATCATCTCTGACCCCACTCAGCGCGAGACTCTCGAAAAGATGCAGGAGAACAAGATGCACTTGATTTGCAACAAGGTCCACTTGAAGGAAGGCGAGAAGCATCTCGATATTGGATGTGGCTGGGGAACTTTGACTGCCTTTGCCTCCAAGCATTATGGCAGTCAGTCTACTGGTGTCACTTTGGCCCGCAACCAGGTTGAGTTTGGTAACAAGCGTATTGAAGACTGGGGTGTCAAGGATAAGGCTCGTCTTCTCTGCATGGATTACCGTGATATTCCCGCCGATGATACTTACAACAAGATTACCTGTGTTGAGATGGCCGAGCACGTTGGTCTCCGTCGCTTCCCTCAGTTCCTCCACGAGGTCCGTGAGTTGCTCAATGATGATGGTTTGTTTTACATGCAGGTCGCTGGTTTGAGAGCTACCTGGCAATACGAGGACTTTATCTGGTTAGTATTTTGGATTATAGTTTTATTGTCCGTATGTGTACACAACGCATTGGCTTACACTCTTTCCCTTCGCGTATTAGGGGTCTTTTCATGGCTAAATATATCTTCCCTGGAGCCGATGCTTCCACTCCTTTGTACTGGTACATCCGTCAGTTGGAAATGGCCGGATTTGAGATCCAGAGCGTTGATACCGTTGGTGTTCACTACTCTTCTACCCTTGAGAAATGGTACCTTAACTGGGAACAGAACAAGGACGCTCTTCGTGGCAAATACGGTGACAAGATGTAAGTCTTTTCTTATGAAAAGAACAATGAAGAAGTTTGAATATTATTGCTAATAACAAATTTCTTTCTTTTAATAGCTGCCGTGTCTGGGAACTCTTCCTTTCTTGGTCTACTATCATCTCTCGCCAGGGCAGTGCCACTTGCTTCCAGATTGTTGCCAACAAGAACAGAAACTCCTTTGACCGCGCCGCTCTGATCAACAACCGCACCAACCCCTCTGCCTGGACTGCCCAGCGCGGTTAAATATTTAATCAAAAACGGTCTCAGTTATTGATACCCGACACAACAACAACAAAACCTTATAGCTAAAAAAACAGACAGTATTAAGTTAGTTAACCCTACTGTTTCGTACAAATATTTACACCATATTTTTTTTTTAAAAAAAAATAATGTTTATGCTGATAATAATAATATATATTTTGCGTTTATAGATGCAACTTCATCTTTCCTAGTAAAAGCCTGTAAATTTTGAAGAAAATATTCTATTATTCGCAACCATTTCTTATATAATTATAGATACATTTGACTAAGTTGGAGGGAAGCTATTTGGGGATCCCTTTTTATCATCATAATTATTATAAGCTATACAAGGAATATTTGTCTAGAGCACTTAATCATATAATTGTGCCAATAAAGGAAGCAAAAGATAAATATACAGCAGAGCTTATCAAAAAAAAATCAAAGCAAAATGAAACACAAGACATTAAAGGGGTTGATTTTAAAATGCACAGACTTCTCAATAGAGTACAAAGTTTTCCTTGACATCGATATTGAGATTTGCTGACAAACTCGCCTTATCAACTACTGAGGGAAGCGTTCTCAGATGTACCTCCACTTGGTCCCTTACTACCGGTCTCTTGTATACCCATATGAAACACAAATTGTGTAATGTGTAGTGTGTTCCCATTCACAATGAGACAAAGAATACAACACTCTTGCTTTAAAATTTAAATTTAAATGCATACATCTACATGGTTTTATTTATATAAATAAAATGGACACAAGCAATATTTGTGAGACTCTAGGCATCGGCTGTGTCGGTACAACTGACCATGAAGTCTTGGGGAGCACTGGTCTAAAAGGTAGTATATATATATATAATCGGCTCTTGGCGCCTAACAGACCAACACCGATTGAATTTCCGGAAAGAATAATAATGAAGAAATAGGGGGCCAGTAATGTAACATAATAACTTTTCAAATTTAATATGTCGATAATGAATTACCTAGACGGTTTGTGGCTATTAACTTGAATACTAATGATTTATTGAGAATTGATTGAACAGACTCATATATATGTTTAGCTTGCGTACCAAAGGAATAAACTGTCAAAAATTCAAGATCATTTACTACGAACATATTCCGGAAGAGATGCCATTTTACTGCTTATTCACAATGGATTCCAAAAGTATTATGTCCAAAGCTCACTATACGTCTGTTTGTATTCTTAAATTGGGTTAATATAATAAATGTCTCGACATACTTCATATATGTTTGTCAAGCATTTATTCTGCCGGTATAGTTGATACCGTTACATAGACAAAAATGAATCCAGCTAAACGTCTCTTATAATATTAAGTGTACTAAGCTATTTCTGTACGCCTGGAGACCATGACTAAATGTAGATTTGCGATGATCTGCGTACCCAATCTCTGGAGGGACGATACCGTAATCAGGTCTCCTGCTCTGTGCTCATATATATATCCAGGTCTTACTTGATTTTTTATTTAAAAATTTCATTTTACCTGCTGGAGTATACAACCTTGACAGCTCAGAATTGGTCATACCTACTTTATCATGTGCCTTGGTAGTCATGTCTCAAGCCAAAATAAACATCGACCTTGAAGCGATAAGGATGGGAAGCGTCTACAAAGCTTTCAATCAAGTCTCTTGTATAAAAGCAATATTATATTCGCATACTATATATATATTCTCAAAAGTTTGATTTAATTTCTTATTAACCTTATTGTGGATTTGAGTAATAAGCCATAAACCTTTACTGCAAAATTGGCTTTTATGACATTAATATCTATCTGAGAGAGAAAAAAGCTTTTTTTTTTTACAAATTTGAGTGCTTGTTGGCTATTGACAGTGTTAAGAGAAAGAAGAAGAATAAAACACCTTTATATTACAAAGGCTCTCATTTTCGCATCTTATTTATCATTTTGACGAAACGTTCTTCTTTAAAAAAACAATATATACTATTGAGAATAATGATAATATGGTCATTAGTGGATGTCAGAAGTGGAAAGCAAATTAAATAAGTACAACAGAAAAACGGTTGGTCCAAAAATTAGTATAATCTTTTGCATAAGAATAAACACACATTATCTGGTAGACCTCAAAGTCTATATTTACTGGTACGCTATATTGTCAATTATTTAGTGCAATATTCCAAGACAAAATAACATGGAAAATGCTTCCCATTAATTGATAATGTCTTGAAGAATTCTGTTTTACATTTATCGCTATGGCCACAAAGATCTAATTTTCTGCATCCTTTGTGTCGGATATTAAAAAGCTAAATCGCTTTTTTTATGGACCTGTATTTCTGGATATAAAACACTTGTTCAGAAAGATCAAATAGTAAAGTGACAAGACAATAGAAATACTCTGATATTATTGCTTTTGATGACCTGATTATTGAGCCTTTTATCTGCGTCAAAATTTAATTCTTCTATTTATAATCTTATAGATATTAAGGATCAAAGCTACATTTGTTATTAATTCACTAATCGCAGTCTAAAGCGTCAGTTGCCTTTTTTTTCAATAGATTTTGACGTATAAAAGAGCCTAGGTCATTTTATAGAAAAGAGCTAGAGCTGTTATTAAATGTAATAATCATTTGATAAAAGACGAAACACACACACACACTCTCTCTCTACATAGCAAAGGTACCATGCTGTCCTGTGGGTGTACAAAAATGGTATCACTATGTTAAATAGGCCCATTTTTAGATCAAACCCTTGCCTGCGCATTTACATAAATCTATTTTAAAGACGCCTCTGGAGTGTTTTTTTTTCTTTAAAATAATAAACAAATAACAATATCATAAAGGGAGTAATTTGTAAGGTTCATTTTAAAGCGTTTGCCGACCTAATTAAAAATAGCAAAAGTCGTCTTTCGATTGCTGATCATTTTTACAATCACAAAAATGTCTCACAGCCAAGCAAGACACACACACACACACATATATATATATATGTTACAGCGACATAATACATGTATACATATGTATACCAATTACGCTGATATTTATATTATGTATGTATCAAGCAGGTAAGCCCTCAATACCATAATACCAAGGGCACTACAAGGTATGGATTCAATACTATCAATACAGCTGATAAAAGATAAATTGATTGTAGTCTGTGATGCTTTTTATAGAGACAAAATGATTTTATAGTCTACACAATGCGGTGCACATGGCAACGTCACCCCAAGCGGGGATTAGAGATCAAATAAGCCCAAAATAGCTCTTTCACGAGGAAAGGACACCATCTTCTTTCATTCTCTTTTACTTTATCATGGCCGAACGAGACGTTGGACTAGCAAACTACATACTACAGTCGATTCACAAAGACCTCACATTCCTCAGAGACCAACATTATGTGTCTGCACAAACCTACGACTCTGTAGTTGCCCAGCTTCCACAGCATGTAGACGCTAAGCAATCTTCTCCTTCCTCTACTCCGGCTTTTGTCAAACCTCCTCTTCCTACCCGAAAGTCCACTACTACTCTTAACTCCCGCGAGCCAGTAGCTCCTTCCCGTGAGCAACTCTTCCCCAAGTTACCAGTACGTCGTTCAGGCGAAGATCGACAGCCATCCCCACAACCTCATCATAGTCCTCTCCCAACACCTGCACCTGCACCTGCACCACCAGTTGCTGCTGTTGCTGTTCTTCCCCCACCAACAACAACCTACACTCCACCAGCCTCAGCAGCTCTTCCCCATCAAGCACTTGGTAGGGCTGTCCAGAGCTTTGTGACTCCCCCAGTTGTAGAAACACCCCCGCCTGCTTATACAAGTGATCCTGGAGTTCTTGCTACTGCAGAAGCATTGTACGATTACAGCGGTGATGATCCTAGCACGGACCTGTCCTTCCGACAAGGCCAAACTATCCAAGTCACAGAATATGGTATGATGAGTACAGAGTTTAATATACGAAAGTTATATTTACTTTGTTTATAGTTAATGATGATTGGTGGCGAGGCACACTTAATGGAAAATCGGGTATCTTCCCTCAAAATCATGTCAAGAAAAGACCGTAAGTAAAACGTGCTAATAAAATAAATGTATATATATATCGTGCTGAGTTTGACTTCTTGTCCTGACATCCCACTCTAGTAATCCACCCGCTACGCTCGCAAAAGCCAAGCGAGCCGTTCCTCCACCCGCTGTAAAGGCAGCCACACTCCCACCATCGCAATCTACATCTAATGTTCCTTACAGCTATCCACCGCCACCAACAGCCATCTACCACAACCCACCACCAGCCACAAACATTTATCACAACCCACCGCCAGCCACAACTATGATCACTAGTGCATATCCTGTTCCTGGAACTGTGCAACAGCAGCAGCAGCAGCAGCAACCCCAAGCTCCTGAGGAAGAAAACAAGGTTTCCAATATGGCCAAGAAGTTTGGTGGCCATGTAGCTACTGCTGCTACTTGGGGATTTGGTGCCACTCTTGGATCAGAGGCCGCTCATGCAATCTTTTAAAGCAAACGCATTCATCAAACTACACAAACGCACACTCGCACTCACACACTTACACGCACACAGATCAACAGGCTATATTGCTTGGCTGTTTCTCATACACAAACTCACTCATATTTTTTTTCTATAAATTCACTACAATAAATTCACTTTTGTCTCCTTTGCACCTTTTACTTACATACATACATTTATATATATATATATATCTATCAAGCGGAGCAAGTGACTGTTAGCCCAACCAACTATGATTGGCCAATTGAGTCTAGGGTGTATTGTATTTTATTTTTTTAAAAAAATAATTGATTTCATTCGCTGTAATTTATGCTGGCGGGTGTGGGAGAAGTTTTGTTTGCTCTTTCTCTTGCATCATGTCGACTGCCATCCCTGTCAACATCCGCTCCAACAGCCTCAATGCTCCTTTGCATTCGGACTACTCTACAACTCCTCATGGAACAATCTACAGCTCCACTCCAGGAGGTAAGATACTTCCTTCACTCCTGAGAACACACATCACATATATTTGCGTGTATATACACGCACATACACATACACCCAAAAAGAAAGAGAAAGAGAAAGATAAAGAGAAAGATAAAAAGAGAAAGATAAAAAGAGAGAGAGAGAGAGAGAGAGCAAATTCTGGTTCTTTATTTTTTGGACGAGCGAAGATTGGGATTGGAGTGCTTGGTCTGGGTGGACTGACTGAAAGAGTCGACTGATTAGGTACTCGTGTGATCTATGATCGCACTACCCTCCTCGCTCTATCCAGCAGCCAGCTTGCCCAGACACCTCCCACCGGCATGGCCTACGTCGCAGGTGTGACTCGCTCCAGCCATGCCGAGATTCCCACTGCTCATGGTACTCGCAAGACCACCGAGCAGAAGAAGGTCGAGGAAGAGAAGAAGAAGACTTGTAAGATCAACAAACGCATATATATGTATATATGTGTATATATATATGATATACTTATATATGTATGCTATCAACTATTAGATAACCCATTTGCTGTCCTTAACAACGATGGTGACGATGATATGTTTGACATGGAAGAGTAAAAGCAAAGAAAAAAAAGAGCGAATTATTTCTTATTCTAAACAACTCAGATACTGTCTAGCGAAAATGAAATGAGAGAGAGAAAAGAAAAACGAAAGAGAAAGAGTGGAAAATATCAAGTTTGGACATCTAATATTGATCAAATGGAAATTACAAACAAAAATCTGAATTGGTGAAATGATTTGAATAACAATTATATATATATATATATATATATGTAGTTGAGTGTGTTAGAGAGAAGACTAAAGAAATTAAGAATCGATATATAAAAAATGGAGCCGCTAGACAGAAATCATCGATAATCAAATCGATATTGAACGCAACAAAATAGAAAGATGTGTAAAGATTGTTGTATTATGAAATTGGAGTTAGCTTGAGTTAAATTAGTTTGCTATCTAGATTCTATTTTCAGAATTGCTTTATAATAATGGTGATAATAATAAATGAATATGAGAAACACATCTTGGTTTACAATATTAAACTTGTATTTATCATGTAATTATGATATAGAGAAAAGAAAAAGCGCATTGAATCAATACTATTAAATTACCATGAAGAACAAAACAACAAGACAAATTAAATACAATTTTTTCGTTCATTGAAGATGAATGTAATTGAAAGAACCCAAAGACATTCACCATGTAAAATGAAGAGACATGAGACAAAGCCAGCATTCGACATTCTACTCATTTATATGTTCATTTAGTAAAATCACGGCTTTATATACTCAGTTTCAGAATATTTTGCTTTAGTTCAAATAGATAAATGTATAATACACTATAGTCAAGGTTAATTAGGATATGAAATAAAAATATAGAATAGTTCGCGTATTTTATTTGACTAGTTATTTGAGTGATACTGAAAAGGTGGGTAGCGGAAAGTTTTTAAGGAGAATTCAACTAGTCTCCTACCCAACTTTGTCCCACCCACATTTCCTGCGAAATTTATCAGGAAAAATTATCAAAGTTCCTAGCATTACCATGCTGGAAGATGTTATGTTCAAATACGTTTTTTTTAAAAACACACAAAAGATTTGCTTAGTAGTATGAGATTCTGAAATAAAGTTCACGTATTATAAGCATTAGCGATAAGAAATTGGCTTTACTTACCACATAAGAATATTTAAAATAGGAGTACTTATTGAATCAGAAATTAGCTACAACAAAGTTCTGATGTGAGTTCAATTGAATATGTAAGATTCCCTCGTTAACTAAATATATAATATTATGCATACATAAACCTATGTTATTAATGAGACTTACAAGCTATTACAAAAAGTGAACTCGGAAAATCCAGCCGAGTATTAGACAAACTGGCTTTAGGGACAGATTTTGAAAGTGAAATCAACATCAAGAGTGATCAAAATTACTCTACAAAGAAAACCAAATTCGCATCCAAAAAAAAAGATGATAAATAGTAATATTTTACCTAGAGATACATTTTTTGTACTAGGACTTTGTGTCAAGTCGACAATGTCAAATACAAGCAATCAAATAAAATAAAATATGAGAGGAGTTTTAGTTTGTGAGCTTCAAGATTACGCTATATTATAGCAGAGTTGAAATTTATACTGAAGAAACTAAATGTTGTTCGTAGATCTGATCTTTCATATTATCCGGATCATTAGATTCTGGAGATAAGCTATGTGAGGCCTATAAGTGAAGCACTGATAATTTAACTGATCATAAGCGCCATTCTCCGAATCAGAGATCTGTCATAAAATAGATAATAGATAATATAACTAAAGGTATTAGATCCCTGCAGAAGATTATATTTCTGGTACACTCAAATCGACTTGGTAAATACGCCAAGTATAGTAACACGTTTTTAATGTGGTCCTGAATGTAGAGCTTGCTAGATCAAAACATATGGATAGTTGTTTAATACGAATATTTTATATACATATACATGTGTATATTTATAACTAATTCATTGAGTTTTCTTTGAACAAAGTAGCTATTGACCCATTAAATAATAACAATAGTATAAATGGACCCATTATTCTTTGTAACAAACTGATGCGGAAATATCTGGAGTTTGAAGTGACATCTATTTCAAGATAAATGAACCAAAGATGGTCATTAGAAATTTTCTCTTCTTTTGGAGGCTATAAATCTAGCTTTGGTGTACCTTGATGGTTTTTTAGGGTGACTGTAGAATTTGAAATTTATAGTTTTGATTGGGCCAATAATTGAATGGGTGGTAACCCAAAGGGTTTGCTTTGCGAGGCACACTTTGAAAACAAGATCAAGGCACAGTATAAATACAGAAAAATTGACATAATTGCTTTAAATTATACACTTCCTCAGTTCCTCTACAATAATAATTTTTACTAATGATTTGCATGTCAAAACCCGTATATTACCTTTTCTCTTTTGCTGCAATGGCAAGCTTGGCATATGCACAAGATGGTAAAATTATAATACGGATGTTTACAACAGAAAAACAATTCTTATTTTCAATTAAGTTGCAGTTGACGCCAGTGCCGATGCTGATGCTGATGCTTGTGCTTCTGGCGAGCTTGAAAATTACAATCTTCCACTACGAATTGGGTCTATATTCATTATTCTGGGAACCAGTGCTCTTGGTGTGTAATTGAAAGGCGTGTTATATGTATATATTAAAACGTCGACTTATTTTTGCATTTTTATTTATTTACTAATAGGTGTTTTTGGTCCAATTGCTTTGCACCGAATCAACCCTAATAGCGAGAGTTCTGCTCGCGATTGGATTTTAACTATTGGAAAATTTTGTAAGTCTTACTGCTCAATATATTTAGCTACAGAATCTCATTTTCATATGTTTGTTTGATTTTAATAACATAATATTAGTCGGTACAGGAGTCATTCTAGCGACTGCATTTGTACATATGTTGCCCGATGCCTTTGAGAATTTTGGAAGCGATTGTCTGAGTAGTGGGTGGCTTTCGTATGGTGCTTTTGCCGGAATATTTTGTATGCTTGCATCATTTGGTCTCCAATTACTTGAGCTTTGTGCAATTTCGCATCTAAACACCATCAACAAAAGAAAGGTCTTGACTGCTCGAGAAAATTCTGCGGCGCATTTTGATGAGATTTCACCCAAGAACCTAGAGTCTGATGGTTCAATGATTAGTGGAACTCACGATGGGGTATTTCAAAACGGAGGTGGCCATGTACACTCTGCTGGTTTCTTGGAACAAGATGATTCATATAGCCATATTGGTACCTTTATTTTGGAACTTGGTATTATAATGCATTCAGTTATTATTGGTATCACTCTCGCAACAGCCGATCGTGATGAATTTGTCACCCTTTTGATTGCATTGGTATTCCATCAGGTAATTTATAATCTTAATAATAATTAGAATGAGAAAATTGTCCTCTTACTCAATTTTCAATAGTTCTTTGAGGGACTTGCTTTGGGTACTCGAATTAATGAATTGAAATACAAGAGCCTTGCAAAGCCTATCATTATGGGATGTCTCTACATATTAATGACCCCAATTGGTATTTCTATTGGTGTTGGAATTCATGCCTCGTTCAATCCAAACTCGTACTCCAATGTCCTTTCTCAGGCTATATTAGACTTACTCTCAGCAGGAATCTTGCTATACAATGCTTATGTATCATTGATGAGTCTCGAGATTAGCCACAATACCAAATTTCATGAGCAGAGTTTGGCTCGTAAGACAGCGTGTTTCTTGTCTATGTATGCCGGAGCCGGTCTTATGTCCCTTATCGGTGAATGGGCTTAAAGAAAAAGAAATTCCCTGTCGAATGCAATTATCTTTGTGCATTTATTCCTATCCTTAGTATTATTATTATTATTCCTGTTATTCATATTTCCTATTATTTCTTATTATTTTTATTTTTATTATTTACTTGTATGAATTCTTTTGTTTTTGATTATTTTCTTTTATCATCATCGCTGTAGGGTGCTTTTTCAGATATTACCTATTTTGCAATCTAGTTTCTTATATTATGAATCATTATTTATTTATTTATTTTACCCAACACATATGAATGTCTATTACATGTAATACTCTTAGCCTATGCCACTGTTTATTCTATTGTAATAACAGAGAAGAATATATCCAAATTCGTTTTTTTATATAAATAAACAATCCGTATTTATTATTATTCAAAGTCTATGCTCTTTATTCTATAAATTGAATATCTATTAACACTGGTAAAAAAGAAAGTGAATTCAGTAGATTTTTTTTGCAAGTTTTTTTTTTCAAATTTTTCAAGATTGTTTTCAAGTTGAATTTTGATTAAGTACTATGTTTTCTATTTTACAATCTCCCTCAATTACTTTGGGGAGGAATTTATTAAGGGGAACTCACTAGTATCATGAACTTTTTGTTTTTATATTTCTGAACAAACCACCAAGAATACCAACCCTTATTGGGCGATAATGTGAATATCAACATAAAAATTAAAGTCTTTAAGACTTTGTAATTTTTTAGTGCAACTCTAATTAGATAAACAAATATCGTTTTAAAGGGGGAAGGGAGGGTTTGATTTTCAACAAAAGGCACCTCTACACACAACCCTGAGCAAATTAAGAAAATACCCCTAGACACGTATTTCTCTCTCGTAGTGTTGGTTCAATTACATATATAAATTTCTATATACCTCGCCAATAAATAAATAAATACAAGTTGTTTTGAATAAAGTTTATGTATTTACTGTATTTGTAAGTATATACTTTTGAATTTTCATAGTAAAGGTTAAACGATTTCGACAATGGAATATTGTTGTAGAATGTACTTCAATATTCCCTATACCTCTCTTATTATCTTTTCTTGGTGCAAGTAAAAATGAACTTTTTCTTAATAACTTCTAATTTGACCTTCACTGACATATTTACTTTTACATCAAAGTCCAAAAATAATGATAATATAAAGCTACTAATGGAAGCTACTCATAAAAATAATTCTTTAAACCGCACATGTGAATGATATATTATATATGTTGTATGTATTTAATTGCTTGGGATTCATATTTTTTGATGTATTTAGTTTTCGCTGCTTTTTTTGTCGAGTTTTTGTGATTTTCATTTCTTTACAATTTTCCAAGATCCTCAACCAGCTTGTTCACCTTGTCGACAGTTGGGATATAATACTGCGCCTCAGTTTGCTTCTTACCGACAGTACTGGTGATGGCATGGGGGATTTCATTCAAAAGAGAGAATACGACTTCATCTGTCTTTCCATCTCCAATACAAAGAATGAAGTCCAGGCTAGGCAATTGAAGGTCCTTGAGAATGCTGCGGACGGCGGTAGACTTGTCAATAGAGGAGGGGCGGAGCTCGAGAGTCTTGTTACCGAGAACAATAGAAAGGGCCATATGACTGAGCAACTTTTCAAGATTTACCTGGAGCTCAGTTGCCTGCCAACTTCCGAACTCAGGGTCAGCATTGCGGTAGTGCCATGTTAAGTTGATTTCCTTTTCTTCGATGAAAGATCCGGGGGTACGCTCAGTGTAATGTTGAAACAGTGGTCGGATTGTTTCTTTCCAGCTAGGGTCTACCTGCTCAACCAGACAGTACCATTTGTTGTCTTCTTCTTTAATGAGCTTTCCATCATTATTTTCAGTAGGGTTAATTTCATCACGAATATTTGCTGGATGTTTGTAGAAGCAGCCGTGCTCAGCAGAGAGACCAACACCAGTGGAAGCAAACCACTCGTCAAGATGATGACGCCCACGTCCGGAGAGAATGTAAACATATGTGTCTGGCTGGGAAGCAAGTGTCTTGAGATGATCGAGAACAGTTTGGGAGGGCTTAGCAAACTCGGGTAGCTTATGGGTTGTGGTGAGTGTGCCATCATAGTCAAGGAGAACAAGCTTCTTTTTTGTTGACTTTGCGGCCTGGGAGAGGACATCTGTGTAATCTAACTCAGGAATAGACATGCGCTGACCAAATTCCTCACAAACACGCTATGTATTTAAAGTGTAAGTACCCGAGCAATAAAACGGAATGACCTATACTACACTTACGCGTAACTCGTTGACAAAGCTGAGACCCCAGTAAGCAGCTGTGTACTTTGTCACGTAGCGATATAGCTTTTGATGATTGGCCTTGCGGATATCTTCAGGCATTGTGACTGCCTCATGAATAGCATTAGCAAGTTCCTCTGTGTTCCATGGGTTGACGATGATGGATCCATTAAGGGACTGTGCGGCACCTGCAAATTCGGAAAGGATGAGGACACCATGGTTGTTTTGTTGGGCTGAGATGTATTCATAGGAAACCAGATTCATTCCATCACGAGTAGAAGATACAAGGCAGACATCTGCGGCAGCGTACAAGGCAACAAGTTCATCAAAGGGAATTGATCTGTGCATAAAATGAATTGGTACAAATTCAACCGTGCCATATTGACCGTTTATACGGCCAACCAGTTCGTTGATTGTGCTTCTGAGCTGCTGATACTCCTCCACATCTTCACGTGATGGAACAGCTAGTTGGACCAACACGACTTTGCCAACCCACTCGGGGTGTTGGCTCAAGAAAACTTCCATTGCATGCATTTTCTGGGGTACACCCTTAATATAATCGAGACGATCCACACCGACAATAACCTTGCAGTCACCAAAGCGGCTCTTGAGCTGAGCAATTCGAGCAACGATTTTTGGGTCCTTCAGACCATCGGTATATTTCTCAGGGTCAATACCAATAGGGAAGGTACCCACTTGGATGTACCTGCCCTCAAACTCTACTCCGTTTGGCATGGTTGAAAGTCCGAGGATGCGAGTACATGACGACAGGAAATGGCGGGCATAGTCATACGTGTGGAACCCAAGAAGGTCGCACTCCAATACTCCCAACAGAATTTCTTTTCTCACTGGGAGAATTCTGGATCAAAGATTCAGTAAGGATTTGGGATTTGGGATTTGGGATTGCTAATTGTTATTTACCTATATATTTCACTGCTAGGGAAAGGTGTATGCAGGAACCATCCAATCTTAATATCCTTGGTAGTCTTCTTTCGCAGCATAGCAGGTAAAAGCATCAGATGGTAATCTTGAATCCAAACGAGGTCTCCATCTTCCAAGATCTTATCGATGGCATCGGCAAACAGCTGATTGACGCGCTGGTATCCTTCCCACCACTCCTCATTGAACGAAATCTCTCCAGGATGATAATGAAACAGGGGCCACAGGATACTGATAGATTTGCTCAATATTTACCAAAACTTAATTTGAATAGCTTACCTGTTGGAAAACCCGTTGTAATGCAGATCTGCCAGTTCATTGCTTACAAATACTGGCATTGTTGAAGTCTCTTCTAATAATCGCTTCTCAAGGCCCTTGCGCTCGTCTGTAGGCACATCCAGACCTATTTGTTTTTGTTTTTACAGGTAGAAAAAAAAACAACAGTAACAAGGATTAGCTCTATGAATTCAATATATCATATATAAAGAGAAGAGAATCCTACCTGGCCAGCCAATCCATGTAAAGTGCATTTCTTTCTTCAGGCCGCTCAAGGCAGCCACAAGACCACCGGAGGACATCTTAAAGTCATAGTCTCCTGTTGCGGGATCCTTCTTGACAGTAATAGGCAAGCGGTTAGAGACGACGAGCAAGCGCTGCTTTTTGGTATCTTTGGAATCTGACATTGTTAAGAGATGAGTGTGGAAGAAAAACAAAAAAGTGAAAGTTGCCAGTAGGCCCTTTTTGCAATCTACGCTTACAGGACAGTCACCTGATTGACATGCAAATGACATCGGTCTACTTTGCATGGCAAGCGGCGATTAAACGATATTCAACACACCCCTTTCATCCCGTCCTGGTTGACGATGGAATTACGTTTTTTTTAATTTATTTCACCAACTCCACTCCACCTTACTCCACTTTAAAGGGGGAGGTTTATTGTAAAAATGGCAGATCAATTTTAATATTCTAATTTTTTTTATTTTTAATATCCAGTTATTGGTCCAATAACGTTACCAAATTGAACTTCTTTTTTTGATAGTAGTTTTCCAGGACACTCATACCACAAACACTCTTGAACACTGTAACAAATACAACCAAGGTAGGGTTTTTGAGGTCAATCCTAAATAAGCACAAAAAAACGCAATCAATTATATTGTATTCAACTATATCCATATCATATCATATCAAATCAAATCAAATCAAATCAAATCAAATTAAATCAGGTCAAATATAAAAATACATACTTTAGTTGGGGAGGAAGCATGGGTGCGATTAACTGAATAACATCTTCCTTTTTGAGCGATATATTGTTCCGGATTTCGGTTACAATGGCAACAGAAGTGTTGGGATCCAATCCATCCGCAAAGTGAGCCTTTACCACACGCTCAAAGCACTTGCTCATTCGCTCTGTAGTGGCTACACAGATGAAGTCTAATGGAATCCATCGCTACAAACAGCTTAATTCAAAACCATTGAAACATTATTTACCCAAAGAAAAACTTACTGCACAATGCCGCAAACTGGTCTGTGCCTGTTTTTGTTCTTCCTTAGGTAAGTGGGTCAGATGATCTTTTCAACGACCAACAAAAAAAAAAGGGAAAGGGTTACTTAGCAACAAATTGGTCGGTATCCAAGCAATAATAATAATAGTAATAATAAATAAGGTTCTAATCTCACCGATCAGTTTGGTTAGGAACACAGTGGGCTTTACATTGATACGGAATCGATAAAATACTAATCCACCACATGCAGCGTCAACAGCCTGGAACCGTTTTTCCTTGTGTTGTTTCTCTACTGCCGCACGCCGTTCATCTTCTGACTCTCCGCTATCTTCAATATCCAGGTTTCCATCAAACCGCTCCCAGGTCAACGCGTGATCCGGGAACAATTCATAGACGTATTTGTCTAGACAGGTTTGAACTTGTCCCTATCTCGATTCATCAGTATACATATATGTATTTTTATATATACTTTTTTTTAGAGACAGAATATTCTCAGGTCTCGTCCACGCCTTACAAGTGCACGTGTCTCAGCATTCACACCACAAGAGACCATTAGTCCGCTTGCAGAATCAGATCGTTTGATGAGACTTGAATGCTTGGTCAGCCATCGCTGCTTGAATCGTCCACGTAGAATTGGAATCGTATTTGAGGCTTTCTTTTCCTTTTCCTTTTTGTTTCTCTTCTTAGGTACTTGTTCGTTATTATTACACTCATTTTCAGTAGAATCTTGCGAGACATCTCGATTACGCTTTAGCGTATTTTCCTCCACGATCTCATTGGGCTTAGGTACATTAAGATTAGGATCCATACTGCAAATTTAAGCTTGTAAAAATCAACAAGTATTTTATTTTATTTTATTCTCAAAATTTTGGCAACCAGCCCAACATCCCAACCTCTTTACTATTGCTATCTTGTCGCCGTCACGGCTGATATATATACATTTTTTTAAAAAAAAGAAAAGAGTCGTGCAAATCCTTATTCTGATCCTTTCGACAAAAGCGAGGATAGTTTTATTTATTTATTTATTTACAAATGAAAGATATCACGTTTAAGCCTAATAAATGTAATTAGTCGACCAAGTTTTTTAATACGATAAAAATTCATAATATATATATATATATATACTTACTCTGGAGTTACATAAAAGAATACCAAAAGGAACTTGACCACATCATCATTGATAGGGAACTATATAAGTTTAAGTATTCATTAATTAAAAAATATGATAATAGACATTTGATTATTATAAATTACATCGATTAATGGAGGAATCACTTGTGGCATTGCATAGTCGAGGTATTGCTTGAATACATGATACAGAATCTTGTTTCCAGAAGAAAACACATTGTTATTATGTTTTGTTTAATAAGGCACAAGATTTATTTTCTTACTTCAGAGTCTGTGGGCATAGGACCCTTGTCAAAGTAACGGAATGCAGCCATGCGCTTGCTGTTTGCGAGGTCTAAATCAAAATTATAAGTGTTTTGATTGACAAGCCGAATCATTTACCTATTACGCGGTCAATAACGTGTTTTCTTCCTTCATCTGTTTGAAATCCTGGGAGGTTAATCATAGACTGAACTAGTCCCAAAGGAAGGGATTCATGATCCTAAAGACAAGGCATTAGTTAAATGCCAAACTCACCCCATTATTATATGTTATATATATATATCTGTATGTATGTGTATGTTTAAATATTTAGTTACCGAGGCTACAGAGGGGTGTAGCATTAAAATTGCCATCAATTGAGGAGTGCATTTAGATAAATCAGTATTAATTTCGGCAAGGTGTGCATTAACTTTCTTTATAGAATTATTCAATGGAACTATGATCTTTGTGCTCAGCCACTATATAATTTTCCGTACACAGAGTAAGAATATGTATGTATGTGTATGAATGTTATTCTTTTAAAAACCCCATTCCTAACTTACAGTAAAAAGTCTCTCATAGTAGCGTCTAGCATAATGATCATTGAATCGATTCCAGTTGTTTTGAAAGTCCTCGTACTACCAATATGTGCAAGTTAGTACTTGTCAATATGAATTATACTACAAAATCATACCTGTGCCTCACGGAAACGCTCGATTACATTTGGTGTAGGGTTAAACTGCCACAAAGCTCTGTCCTGACGAACAACGGGCTTTGGAGGGGGAGGTAAACAAGGTACATAATCAATAATTTTTTTAGGGTTGGGTGACCATGGAACTTTGCACAGTTCTTCAGTTTCTTTGAGGAACTCAGAGATAGAGTTGTTTAAGACTAGACGCTTTGGTTCTGTTTTCTCCTGACTATATGGTGTAGGGAATGATGATTGGCTGGTTTTGGTATTTTCTGCAGGAGTAGTAGAAGACAAGCTCATGGAATCACCTACGGAAACAGGTACCGGAATTAAGCCTACCACTGCCTTTTTTTTCCCTCTTTTCATTTGATATCCAGATTCTCCATATTTAAAGGCGAATTTATCTGTATATGCCTACCTGAAAATACTGGGATAATAATCGGTTTCTTTTGTGGTTGAGCTGCTTTGAACTCATCACGTCGAACTTTCATAGAAGGTCTGAAGAAGCTTGCGATATTGTAGCAGAATCGAGCGAACACTTGAACCAAAGGTTCGTTGCCAATGTTTTGTCCAGTGGTGAAGAAAATAAATTTTGAAATAACGGAATGCATGAAGTGAATGATAGAATTAGTCAAGGGCCCAGCACCTGTCACAAGAGATTAACATGTCAATGAAGGACGTTATAAGCTTATATTTTTGTCGTTTGTTTGTCTGTTTGTTTGTTTTTTAAAGCAGATATATTTGATAATAAATGTTTCTTTTTTTTGCTTTCTTCTTTTCTATCATACCCGACTTGTTGTCACTTTGAACTGGAATTTTAGCATTTGTCAAATAAGGGTTTCCTATGTGACGAGTGCTGCGCCAAACATTGTAGCCGGAAATTAGTAGTAAGAGTCCCTCTAGGTATAAGGCATTAGATCAAGAGGTTGACTTGTTGTATATTGAACGCGATGAATCATACCAGCAAAGCAAACGAATTTCGATTGCAAGATAGATTGGATTAAAGGAATGTTCACAGAAGACAACAGCCAATTTGCCGCAACAATGACACCTATGGTAATTATGTTCCTCTGGAACACATACTCGTTCCACGTAGTCGCTTTCATGGAGGAGAGCAGAATGAGGAATGTATAAGAATCGTAGATTAGGGCTCACCCGCGTGGTTCTCTGTTTAGGCAAAGTGGATGTGACTTGGTTTGACGTCTATATGCACCGCTCTAAAAGGTGGTATGTTTCTAATGAAGGATTGGGGGTTTGTTTAACTTTGTTATACACATATATATATTTCAAAAATAAACTAGAGCTTCCTTGGCGTATACCTCTAGATTCTTTTTACTGCGCTTTATTACTTTATTTAGTAGCAAGACGATGTATTTTCAAAAGACATTTTATTGTTGTCTTGAGTGAATGTCAGGATTCCTTTTTGAATTATGAATTGTAAAAGTTACTTTCAATACACACATAACATTGGTAAATTAAGGACTAGTCTTGTGTTTAAGTATGTCCACAAATAGTTCATAATATGTTTAATAGACACACTTTTAAACATGTACGTAACATAAAGCAACAAAAGAATATTATAAATTAAGTAGCATATTCAAAGGCATAATGATTCTACTGAGGGATCTGGTTTTATATTACAAACTCTTGATTAAAGCATGATTATCTACTGTCAATACTTGATATTGGGTAGTGTTTGTTTCATAGATATAATTGGAGGATACAGCAAGGTACTCTGCTCAAACAGGGATTGATAATCAAATCTTATTGTTTTATATCAGCACTTTATATGTGAATGTTTTTTTTTATTACTCTAATGCTGTTTCAACTGTAACTGTGACTTTAACTGCAGCTGTAACTGTGGTGTGTGATCTGTATATAATGTTCATAAAGAAATAAATAAATAAACATCTTGTGGGCATGGATTTGAGTAAACAAAGGGGTTTAGAGTCTCAACGGTTCCATGGTATGACTAAGATTCTTAACATTCGTTGATGACCGGATCTTGAAAGATTTCCGACATTCACGGTGTTTGTGTTGCCTTCAGAATTATTATAAAAGAAATAAATAGAAATAAAGAAAAAAAAAAGCTTGACTTGTGCTTTATTCGCTACGTCTTCTTTCATTTTTTTTTCTTTACACTCTTCACAAATATGCAGCCAAACAATGCCGATGAATGGAAGGAGCGCTTGATCGGAAAAACTATCCTTGGCGAGGACGAAGAAACAACCCTCTCAAGCAGTGAGGTAAAACCAAGATGGTGACAATGTATATTTAATTAAATAATACAACTATATATTTTTTCTTTCATCTACTCTAGACCTTTAATGAATTAGAACTCCCGAAGCCTTACAGACTGCTCGCTCCCGGAAGCATCATGACTAGAGACTTTAACCCCAACCGTCTAAACGTTTTTATTGATGAAGAAAAAGTTGTAACAAACGTCTATTATTGTTAAAGCTGCACTTTTATTGCTTGCGCATGTATTAAAGTCTTGTACTCGTACATAATTTGTCTCTCTGTCTCTCTGTTCTTCTGTTTGATATTTTAAAGAAAAGTAATAATGATTTTCTCCTAGAAAAACGCGTATTTAATTTGTTTTATATAAACCAAGCGGGATATAAAATAAAAAATAAAACCCTGCCATTTAAATCGTTATTGGGTTAAATACCATTTTTCATGAAACTAATAGTTTTGAGTAGTGAACCTAATTTATTTCACACACTTTTTAATACAAATTTTCTTTACATATATATATGCGAATTTGGTCAGAGTAGGCAGTCAAGCATTATATTTGAATAATTTATCTCAAGGTTATATGGGGACATACCTCATTTCTCTTTAAAAAAGAATCTGTGGATTAATACTAATACCTTTTGATTCTGAATAAAATATTAAAAGCATTTTACAATGATTGGACACTAGCAAAAAATTTAAAAAGAAAGAAGAGAAGGGAAACTTGATGGTTTAAAAGCTTCATCGTTGTTTATTTATTTATTTATTTTTTAAAGAAAAACTATAAGAAATAATATTTAATAAACAAGAGGAAGATTGATCATGTAACCAAGTATATTGGGAAAACATAAAGGCTGTAGCTTAATAAGCGATGCAGTAACGCTTGCCGACAACGAGTTTGTTGCAGGGAGGAGGGGTGACAGTTGTGATGTTTTTGGGGGTAGTGTCATGGTCCTTGGGAGTAAACTGACTCTTTTCCTTGCTCAATTGGGTGAGCTGAACCTCAGGAATGTGGTTGTCCTTAGCAATAGACTTGCATGTGTCGCCAGTCTTAACAACATGGAACTTCTTGCACTCGATAATAGCACGGGCAGCAAGGTGAGAGGCATCGTTGGTGGTAGCAGTGGAAGACTGAGTAGTCTCACCAGACTTTGCAACAGTCTGATCATTGCTACTAGAACTGCGGGAGTTGTTGTTGCCGTCTTTGCTGGAACCCTGGGATTTTTGATTATCGCCAGACTCCTGGTTACTGCCAGATTTCTTAGGAACAGTTGCCTTGGTGCAGTAAGTCTTTCCAGGAACAAGCTTCGTGCAGTTCTTTCCGTTGTTGCCAAGTCCCGAGTTCAATGTCTGGAGTTGCTTGACCGTAATGTGGTACTTGGAAGAAAAGGTAGAGCATGTCTGACCCTTGGAGGCTTAAAAAATAACATGTAATAGGGATGAGAATATGAATAATTTGTTTTTTGCTTTGCTTTTATTTAGTATAATCTATCAAGGTCAGCTATATATAAGACTTACCAACATGAGACTCAACACAGGTATTGGCAGGAGCAGCAGAGACCATGGAGGTTAAGGCAAGGGTTGAGAGAGTAAAGAGAGTGAACTTCATTGTTGTAGTTGAATTGAATGAGTGGGAAGAGATGATTGATTAAATAAAATTGGACATAGGAACTTTCTCTTATATACCTTTTCGTGACATGCCTTTTACTCGTGTCCTAACACCCTTTGTGTTATCAGCAATCTAGCTCATATACTTCATACATCTAATAAAGCTTACTTACATCTTACACCTGTTTGACATGTTTTTGATAATCGTCTTTTTCTTTTAGAATAAAAAAAAAACTTGCATAATTCGTACGCAGTTTAAATACAATAGATATATATTTAAGTAAATATTAGGTTTCTTTAACCGCCTGCAGATGCAGCCAAGAACATCAAAGTAGTACAGTCAATGACAAGCCGAGGGATCTTTTGTTGCTACTGCTACTAGTAAAATGCCACTCTAACATATATGTATATATACCTTTTAAGCAATATCCGCGGTAGATCCTAAGGCTGTATTCCAGCAGATAAGCTAAATACTCCAACCAGTGGTTTTTTGTGTTAATTTGTGAGTGGAGTGGATTAAACATCAAATTTGGATACTAGTATATACTATTTATAGTATAATATGTAAGTATAGACCTGTCTAAGTATTAGCCATAGTATACCGAATAAACTTATAATAAAAAGCCTTCATATTCCAATATTAACATTTGTGCATAAAAAACAAAAGAACAAACAAGCTAATTATTATTATTATTATTATTTATTCCCCATGGTTCAAACCAGCTACTATGGGATATATACCTTGATCCCGGTATTGTAGACAAGAATTTTTTTAATAATAAAGCTATCGAATAGTAGCTTAGTGTATGATTTTTCTTAAAAGAATGCACTCTGCGTAAAAACTGTCCCCCCTCTTTCTCTCTTTTTTTTTTTACATATTAAAGTCAGTCAATTTGAAAGTTTAAAAGATTTAGTCGGCCACACACGATTATTGATTTTCGTTTTGATTCCCAACCACACCGTACGAACACATAGCTTTACACAGAGTAGACTTTCTACACCCGGATCTGGATCTGACATTTGTAAGTGTATATTTTCATGTTAAGTAAAATGATACTAATAATAATAATAATAATAATAATTGACAGACTAATATTTTGCCAAGATGGGTAATGATCTAAGCTGAAAATGATAGGCCATGTATAGCCGAGGTAGATCAAGTGCCACTATTTTGGCTCAGAGTAGCAATTTTCTTTATTGGGGAGGAAGGGGGGTTGTACAGAACGGTTCTTTATTACCGTGCAACCAAAAAAAAAAATTAAGTTTCTGGTTTTGGTTTTAGTTTTGGAGAATAAACTTAAAATTGATGACAGTGCCATGGATAGAGCACCAGCCATATCTGAAGTTTAAATCTGGTGTGAATTGATTTAAATGTTACCCAGACTTAAACTTCATTGGGGTTCAATTATATTTCCTTCAATTCATGACATTTACATATTCGTTTTGTTATATTGAATGGTAGTCAAAGTTAGCTTGCTTATATGTACTGTGTCATTTATTGCAATCAAAAGATACAGTTTATATTTGAGCTGTAAATTTGAACATACATCTGTCCCTTAGACAGTATCAAAGAACCTTCCAAAAGCTGGAATACAATGTAACCATATCAAATTAGTCAGAGCAGACTTTTCAGTAAGCAAATTCATTAATGTTGAATATGCTATTAATATATATATACATAATAAATAACAGATATTACAACCCCTTTCTGTAAGACTGTGTTAAAGGTGGGTGTTGTTCTATAAATACATGTATCGTATATCTCCTCGAAAAGATGTACCTCGGGTCCCATTATTCTCACCCACCCACCCACACACACATACACACAAGTATCGAATGCCGATATATATAAATATATTGCTCTAAAGTATCCATTAGAGATATCAATTTTTAAGAGGAATTTTAAGCAAAGAAAAAGGAATATAAGTAATAAATTATACTGTAAATGCATTATATATAATACTAAGGTTGGAATCATATTATAGATAATAAAAGTATAGTTATTTTATACAAACAATCAACTGCTTGTCAGCTAGTTATCTATCCATTCATTTTTTTAAAGAAAAAAATCTAAAGAGCACAGAGACATTAACAAAGTGTTAAAGAGAGAAATTAGTTAGAGTACCATATACTGAATTACAACGGTATGATACTGGTGTAGTATTCAAAGATTCGGCTTATATTAAAACCGTTTTTAAATGCGTTTTTATTCTTTGAGCTGTTAAATGTTTTACTAGTAATAAATGCATGTAAAGTGCTGCTTGGTAAAACAAGTAAACCAACTGAGAACCCATGATAGCATTTGTAGATGACTACTTAGAGCTGTATATCTACAATATTACCCGGATTTTTTTTTTCAAAGTACTGGAGCTAATATATACTGCTGGATTCTCAAGCTTTTACATATTCGTTTTCTTAAAACCTCTCTACCTCCAAAATAAAAACAGAAATATATCAATATTTCTATCACAACAGACGCTAATACATGACAATGCTAATATAAGTAATTCTAAACCAACTTTTTATGATACGGTTATGGTGTTTATACAGACGTCTTTTACATTTACTAGTAATTTAACACAATATTCATGTGAGGATATTAAAACCTTTATATGTATCAAATTTAATCCAACTTTTATCGATATTTGTGAGTTAAGATGAATATCTAACTTATGTAACAAAGATAGTATTATATTTTAGAGACGCTTTCCAGCAAGTATTGTATTATCTATTTTTGAAAGTAAAGGCTGTATATTAGAGTGTTGCTATTCACAAAATGAAGCCTTGAAAAATGAAAATCAACATATTTACCGTGTAGCTTTTAATACAGCAGGTACTTGCACCGCGCTCTTGTTACAAAAATCTTCACATCTATCAAATAATAAGTGATGGTTGGTTGATTGAGAAATAAAAAAAAATAGAACCCTCGGGTTGTCATCAACCATTCTAATTCAGCACTCTTGGCACCTGTAATCGACAAATATAAAAAAAATACCTATTTTTTATCACACACACACATATATATATATATATTTACTTTGAGCGCCGAACAGTACGTTGCATAGAGTTGACAAGCACTTTTAATACATAAATGTATCAGATCATATATTGTTTTAGGATGTACGAGTCAAGATGGTCTATTAATTGATAATTTAAAAAGATCAAGAAACGTGTACATCAAAAAAGGAAAGGAAAAGAAACTATAAAAAGTGGCTTTAGTTGTCTGATTCCTTTTATTCACACATCTCTTTCGTTCATTTAACTTTAACAATGAAGTTCTCTCTCTTTGCTCTTGCTACCCTTGCCTTGTCCGCTGTTGTTTCTGCTGGTGCTGATGTCTCTTGTGCTGAAAAACATGCTGGTATGTCATTATTATTTAGTGCTATAGCAATATTATACTTTCAATTGAATTCTTTGCTGTTGTTAATTTCTTCTTTTTCTCTTTCTTCTTTTTCTTCAGCTTCCAAGGGCCAATCATGCGCTGTATTTTCGTCTAAGTATCACATCACCGTCAAGCAGCTCCAGACATTGAACTCTGGTCTCGGTAGCAACGGAAAGGACTGCAAGAATCTTATTCCTGGAAAGTCTTACTGCACCAAGGCCACTTCTCCCAAGGTTGATTCCCCCAACAAGTCTACTCCAAAGAAATCTGACGGTGACAAAAAGTCTAATGATGACAAGAACAAGGAGACCATTTCAAAGTCTTCTGAGAACGAGGCTAAGCAGTCGACTGTAAACACCAACGGTGCCTCCCACATTGCCGCTCGTGCTATTGCCGAGTGCAAGAAGTATCACGTTGTCAAGGCTGGTGACACCTGCGAGACCATTGCTAAGCAGTACAGCATTCCTGAGGCTCAGTTTACCGAGTTGAACAAAAAGGACAGCAAGGATAGCGCTATCCCTTGCACCAAACTCGTTTCTGGAAAGCGTTACTGCGTTGCCCATTAAGAGTGGATTCTATAATTAACGTGTATATTAAAATACTATCTTGTGGATTAATAAATACTACTTGTTATAAGCTTAAAGAAGAATAAAAAGATGTTTTACTTAAGAAACCCAAGTCCAAGTTTCAGCAGATAATATATCCGTGTGTGTGTCTGTACTAGCTGTATATATATTATTTTAAAATTAAGCCTTGAATGTTTATATAGCCACGTTTTTAGTACTCTTTATCAATACAAAGCTAATACATAAGGCACATAAAGCATCCCTGTAAATAATACTCTTACTTTTCAAGTGAAATTCTATTAAACAGAGTAACTACCGACAACCAGGATACTTTAGTGTACAGCTAAATATATAAAGTCCAATACAGCTTTTACATAATAGAGTATATATGGAAGCCTTACTACCGTGCATCTAGTACACTCTTTCAAAAGTTAGTTTACTTTGCTATTGAAAATTTTGAATTATTATTAGTGCATTTAACAAAAGTAATTAAAGTATTTTTTTTAATCCAGATAAAGAATAAATAGAATAAAAATAATATAGCGCTATTCTTAACAGACTCTTAATCAAGTACTCTTATCCTTAGCTCATAAAGTTATTAAATTGAACAACAATTTGAAAATAAATATTATATATACTATAAATGATGTCTGTCTTATTTCAATTCTTGTCCAAAAGTTTATTTAGATGGCGAATAATACCAGGTTTAACTATATAGCCAGCAGAAAATTAGCTGTTTAAATATAATATACATATTGCAATATATATATGATCTTATGGATAGAGCAAGGAAATTTGGTTTCTATTATGAGTGATGCTGATTATATAACGTTACTGTTTAAGAGCTGTGTGTGTGTCTGAAAGGCTACAATTTTATTTTCATAAAAAAATCAGAAAGTATACGGATATACAGAAAAAGAAATCTTGACTGTAAATACAGCCCAAAACTAATCATCGAAAACTAATAAGCTAGTAAGAGATACAATAACTCTGCCCGACAACAAGCTTCTGGCATTCACTATCGATGGCCTGAGAGAGCCCCGAGTTAAACTGCTTGAACTGGGCCATGGTAATTTTGTTCTCCTTGGCAATTGTTTTACAGGTTTCTCCAGACTTCACAACATGGTACTTCTTACAGTCAGAAACAGCGCGGGTAGCATGATGAGCACCTTTAGGTGTAGCAGCATGATCCTTCTTAGTTGACTTTGATGGCTTATAGGTGGTCTTGACGGGTTTCTTAGTGGTCTTCTTTTGTTTCTTGGCCATCTCTTCTTTCTTAGGACTATTCTCACCGCGCTTTTCTTGGGGATGCTCGACATTAGGTTCTTGAGTAGGCTTGATAGGCTTTGGGACAACCTTGGATGGTTTGTGGATAGGCTTCTTGTGCTCAGCCTCTTTCTCGCCGCGCTTGTCTTGGGGATGCTCGACATTAGGTTCTTGAGTAGGCTTGATAGGCTTTGGGACAACCTTGGATGGTTTGTGGATAGGCTTCTTGTGCTCAGGCTCTTTCTCGCTGCGCTTGTTTTTGGAGACAGTGGACAAAGGCTTGACACAATAGGAAGATCCTACTACAAGACTCTTGCAGTTATTGATTTCGCTTCCATGTCCAAGGTTAAAACCTTGGAATTCTTTGACGGTAATGTCAAATTTGGCTGCAACGGACACACACGTTTCACCCTGAGCAGCTAGAAAAATCAGAGAATTTAGAATATAGCTTTATTGAAATCAAGAGAAAGCTACAAAACATACCAATATGTTTTTCAGCGCAACCAACTGCAGGAGCAGCGGAAACCATACCGGCCAATGCAAGAGCGGAAATAGTAAAAAGAGAAAGCTTCATTGTTTGAGATGATAGGTAAAAGAGGTGGATGATGGAGCAAAATGAAAAAAAAAATCAATGTGTCTTTTATATTTTTTTAAAGAAGAATAAATATGTTCTACTATTTTTATATATCGTATAGATTATATTACTCGGCCTGGTACATCAAGCCTTTTAATATTATGTCCCTGAAAAGTCTAATTTCTATATCTTAGCTGTCAAAAATAAACACCACACACTTTCGCCGCTCGAAAGACAAGCCTGTGATATTCATTTTTGTCTTTAGCTTCTTAAAGAAGTTGCCAAGAAAGCGTAAATAGATCTTTGAGCCAAATTATGATCCATATTCTCTTCACCTATAGATCAGTATTGCTTCTTTTATCTATACATTTATGGCAATCCAACCCCCAAAAAATGAGGCAATATTTGTATAACTAATGAACCTCGGGCTGGGCTTATTACCTACTATTTGAATCTATGCTTAAAAAACATTTAGATATCATTTATTACTTGATCTCAATAATAGTAGTCTTTTTGCAGCTGGTATTATTAGTTTACTACCTAATTGTTAACACTTTAAACGTCTCAATGAGCTCCATAATAGTTTGGTATAATAGTTTGAATTATGACTGAAAAATGTCACATATGTCTTATAGTTACATTTGTTTATAGAACTATATGATGAAGAATTCTGGCTATGCTCACTTAGTAAGACAAAAAGGACTTACAGCTTATAATATTTATATTACAATAAGTAGCATATTTTCTTATATAATTTTTTTGAGTGTTCTCTCCTTAGTTCTTGACATTAAGCTGGCCATCAATGTTTCTTTTTTGTTAAAAATGGTACTGAGTTCAATTTTGCCAAGATGTCAAGGCGGAGGGTAAAGCACTGGCTTTGGTTCCCGAGGTTGAGCCTTTAAATTATACTTCTCCAGATTAAATATGCCTTTTTAAGTATAATAAATTCATATGCTGTACTGTACGTACAGATATAAGGTTTACATATATTCAAGTAAATTGGTAATACACCAGATAAACATCAGCCACGCCGGAAATCAAAATCGCCTGTGCATTGATTTCAATTACATTATTGGTCAAACCCAAAGATGCCACTTCCATTGCATAGTATGAGTGCTTTTCAATGTTAACGAAGTTAAAATGCTCTCTACTAGAAATATTTAGTTTTTATAAACACAATTACGGTCACTTAACTATATCCTATAAAAGTTACTACCAATGTAATTTTTACTGTATCGCTTATATTAACATCATGTATTCAATTGACCAGCCTGAGTAAAACTCTGCTAGAAAAACTAATGGCATCAGTTAAGAGTTTAGTATAACTTTCTTATTAATTATTGTCAAAATATGCTATATATTCTTGCAAATACTTATTTCCATTAAAAGTTGATTTGCTGAGTTAAATACGGCGGCAATAATTCCGTGTAGTGTTATGCATGCTCTCTCACAAAGATAGCTCCGTGGTTGCTTGTATGAAATGACAACTCTAGATCCTCGGCTCAATTGAGCTTGGTTTAGTTTATCTTAAGAAACCAGTTGAACTAAGTCTGGGTATTTTCATGTATTCACTTTAAGATTAAAATAGAAGAATAACCTTATACATCCGACAGTACATTCCACCAGTAGTAACAAAAATAGTTGATTCAAACAATGTTAATTATATAATGAATTATGTGTTTAACACAAAACTGTAATAATTTTTGTACTGCTTTTAATAACAACATATAATAAAATAAAAACATTAGTATGTAATTCGCAGTAATATTTTTCATGTACCCAGAATTTTTGATAACATATCCCTAAGAAATTGGCCATTCAGTAATTATAATACAAACGCTTAAAACTTTATATAGCCTGAATGGTTTAAAGGGAAAAAATAGACGCATCGATAGTAAAATCTTGTAATCAACTATACTCTTTTACATACCTGAAAAACATATAATGATATCTTAATAAAATAATAAGCCCAGCCCGAGGTTCATTAGTTATACAAATATTGCCTCATTTTTTGGGGGTTGGATTGCCATAAATGTATAGATAAAAGAAGCAATACTGATCTATAGGTGAAGAGAATATGGATCATAATTTGGCTCAAAGATCTATTTACGCTTTCTTGGCAACTTCTTTAAGAAGCTAAAGACAAAAATGAATATCACAGGCTTGTCTTTCGAGCGGCGAAAGTGTGTGGTGTTTATTTTTGACAGCTAAGATATAGAAATTAGACTTTTCAGGGACATAATATTAAAAGGCTTGATGTACCAGGCCGAGTAATATAATCTATACGATATATAAAAATAGTAGAACATATTTATTCTTCTTTAAAAAAATATAAAAGACACATTGATTTTTTTTTTCATTTTGCTCCATCATCCACCTCTTTTACCTATCATCTCAAACAATGAAGCTTTCTCTTTTTACTATTTCCGCTCTTGCATTGGCCGGTATGGTTTCCGCTGCTCCTGCAGTTGGTTGCGCTGAAAAACATATTGGTATGTTTTGTAGCTTTCTCTTGATTTCAATAAAGCTATATTCTAAATTCTCTGATTTTTCTAGCTGCTCAGGGTGAAACGTGTGTGTCCGTTGCAGCCAAATTTGACATTACCGTCAAAGAATTCCAAGGTTTTAACCTTGGACATGGAAGCGAAATCAATAACTGCAAGAGTCTTGTAGTAGGATCTTCCTATTGTGTCAAGCCTTTGTCCACTGTCTCCAAAAACAAGCGCAGCGAGAAAGAGCCTGAGCACAAGAAGCCTATCCACAAACCATCCAAGGTTGTCCCAAAGCCTATCAAGCCTACTCAAGAACCTAATGTCGAGCATCCCCAAGACAAGCGCGGCGAGAAAGAGGCTGAGCACAAGAAGCCTATCCACAAACCATCCAAGGTTGTCCCAAAGCCTATCAAGCCTACTCAAGAACCTAATGTCGAGCATCCCCAAGAAAAGCGCGGTGAGAATAGTCCTAAGAAAGAAGAGATGGCCAAGAAACAAAAGAAGACCACTAAGAAACCCGTCAAGACCACCTATAAGCCATCAAAGTCAACTAAGAAGGATCATGCTGCTACACCTAAAGGTGCTCATCATGCTACCCGCGCTGTTTCTGACTGTAAGAAGTACCATGTTGTGAAGTCTGGAGAAACCTGTAAAACAATTGCCAAGGAGAACAAAATTACCATGGCCCAGTTCAAGCAGTTTAACTCGGGGCTCTCTCAGGCCATCGATAGTGAATGCCAGAAGCTTGTTGTCGGGCAGAGTTATTGTATCTCTTACTAGCTTATTAGTTTTCGATGATTAGTTTTGGGCTGTATTTACAGTCAAGATTTCTTTTTCTGTATATCCGTATACTTTCTGATTTTTTTATGAAAATAAAATTGTAGCCTTTCAGACACACACACAGCTCTTAAACAGTAACGTTATATAATCAGCATCACTCATAATAGAAACCAAATTTCCTTGCTCTATCCATAAGATCATATATATATTGCAATATGTATATTATATTTAAACAGCTAATTTTCTGCTGGCTATATAGTTAAACCTGGTATTATTCGCCATCTAAATAAACTTTTGGACAAGAATTGAAATAAGACAGACATCATTTATAGTATATATAATATTTATTTTCAAATTGTTGTTCAATTTAATAACTTTATGAGCTAAGGATAAGAGTACTTGATTAAGAGTCTGTTAAGAATAGCGCTATATTATTTTTATTCTATTTATTCTTTATCTGGATTAAAAAAAATACTTTAATTACTTTTGTTAAATGCACTAATAATAATTCAAAATTTTCAATAGCAAAGTAAACTAACTTTTGAAAGAGTGTACTAGATGCACGGTAGTAAGGCTTCCATATATACTCTATTATGTAAAAGCTGTATTGGACTTTATATATTTAGCTGTACACTAAAGTATCCTGGTTGTCGGTAGTTACTCTGTTTAATAGAATTTCACTTGAAAAGTAAGAGTATTATTTACAGGGATGCTTTATGTGCCTTATGTATTAGCTTTGTATTGATAAAGAGTACTAAAAACGTGGCTATATAAACATTCAAGGCTTAATTTTAAAATAATATATATACAGCTAGTACAGACACACACACGGATATATTATCTGCTGAAACTTGGACTTGGGTTTCTTAAGTAAAACATCTTTTTATTCTTCTTTAAGCTTATAACAAGTAGTATTTATTAATCCACAAGATAGTATTTTAATATACACGTTAATTATAGAATCCACTCTTAATGGGCAACGCAGTAACGCTTTCCAGAAACGAGTTTGGTGCAAGGGATAGCGCTATCCTTGCTGTCCTTTTTGTTCAACTCGGTAAACTGAGCCTCAGGAATGCTGTACTGCTTAGCAATGGTCTCGCAGGTGTCACCAGCCTTGACAACGTGATACTTCTTGCACTCGGCAATAGCACGAGCGGCAATGTGGGAGGCACCGTTGGTGTTTACAGTCGACTGCTTAGCCTCGTTCTCAGAAGACTTTGAAATGGTCTCCTTGTTCTTGTCATCATTAGACTTTTTGTCACCGTCAGATTTCTTTGGAGTAGACTTGTTGGGGGAATCAACCTTGGGAGAAGTGGCCTTGGTGCAGTAAGACTTTCCAGGAATAAGATTCTTGCAGTCCTTTCCGTTGCTACCGAGACCAGAGTTCAATGTCTGGAGCTGCTTGACGGTGATGTGATACTTAGACGAAAATACAGCGCATGATTGGCCCTTGGAAGCTGAAGAAAAAGAAGAAAGAGAAAAAGAAGAAATTAACAACAGCAAAGAATTCAATTGAAAGTATAATATTGCTATAGCACTAAATAATAATGACATACCAGCATGTTTTTCAGCACAAGAGACATCAGCACCAGCAGAAACAACAGCGGACAAGGCAAGGGTAGCAAGAGCAAAGAGAGAGAACTTCATTGTTAAAGTTAAATGAACGAAAGAGATGTGTGAATAAAAGGAATCAGACAACTAAAGCCACTTTTTATAGTTTCTTTTCCTTTCCTTTTTTGATGTACACGTTTCTTGATCTTTTTAAATTATCAATTAATAGACCATCTTGACTCGTACATCCTAAAACAATATATGATCTGATACATTTATGTATTAAAAGTGCTTGTCAACTCTATGCAACGTACTGTTCGGCGCTCAAAGTAAATATATATATATATATGTGTGTGTGTGATAAAAAATAGGTATTTTTTTTATATTTGTCGATTACAGGTGCCAAGAGTGCTGAATTAGAATGGTTGATGACAACCCGAGGGTTCTATTTTTTTTTATTTCTCAATCAACCAACCATCACTTATTATTTGATAGATGTGAAGATTTTTGTAACAAGAGCGCGGTGCAAGTACCTGCTGTATTAAAAGCTACACGGTAAATATGTTGATTTTCATTTTTCAAGGCTTCATTTTGTGAATAGCAACACTCTAATATACAGCCTTTACTTTCAAAAATAGATAATACAATACTTGCTGGAAAGCGTCTCTAAAATATAATACTATCTTTGTTACATAAGTTAGATATTCATCTTAACTCACAAATATCGATAAAAGTTGGATTAAATTTGATACATATAAAGGTTTTAATATCCTCACATGAATATTGTGTTAAATTACTAGTAAATGTAAAAGACGTCTGTATAAACACCATAACCGTATCATAAAAAGTTGGTTTAGAATTACTTATATTAGCATTGTCATGTATTAGCGTCTGTTGTGATAGAAATATTGATATATTTCTGTTTTTATTTTGGAGGTAGAGAGGTTTTAAGAAAACGAATATGTAAAAGCTTGAGAATCCAGCAGTATATATTAGCTCCAGTACTTTGAAAAAAAAAATCCGGGTAATATTGTAGATATACAGCTCTAAGTAGTCATCTACAAATGCTATCATGGGTTCTCAGTTGGTTTACTTGTTTTACCAAGCAGCACTTTACATGCATTTATTACTAGTAAAACATTTAACAGCTCAAAGAATAAAAACGCATTTAAAAACGGTTTTAATATAAGCCGAATCTTTGAATACTACACCAGTATCATACCGTTGTAATTCAGTATATGGTACTCTAACTAATTTCTCTCTTTAACACTTTGTTAATGTCTCTGTGCTCTTTAGATTTTTTTCTTTAAAAAAATGAATGGATAGATAACTAGCTGACAAGCAGTTGATTGTTTGTATAAAATAACTATACTTTTATTATCTATAATATGATTCCAACCTTAGTATTATATATAATGCATTTACAGTATAATTTATTACTTATATTCCTTTTTCTTTGCTTAAAATTCCTCTTAAAAATTGATATCTCTAATGGATACTTTAGAGCAATATATTTATATATATCGGCATTCGATACTTGTGTGTATGTGTGTGTGTGTGGGTGGGTGAGAATAATGGGACCCGAGGTACATCTTTTCGAGGAGATATACGATACATGTATTTATAGAACAACACCCACCTTTAACACAGTCTTACAGAAAGGGGTTGTAATATCTGTTATTTATTATGTATATATATATTAATAGCATATTCAACATTAATGAATTTGCTTACTGAAAAGTCTGCTCTGACTAATTTGATATGGTTACATTGTATTCCAGCTTTTGGAAGGTTCTTTAATACTGTCTAAGGGACAGATGTATGTTCAAATTTACAGCTCAAATATAAACTGTATCTTTTGATTGCAATAAATGACACAGTACATATAATCAAGCTAACTTTGACTACCATTCAAGATAACAAAACGAATATGTAAATGTCATGAATTGAAGGAAATATAATTGAACCCCAATGAAGTTTAAGTCTGGGTAACATTTAAATCAATTCACACCAGATTTAAACTTCAGATATGGCTGGTGCTCTATCCATGGCACTGTCATCAATTTTAAGTTTATTCTCCAAAACTAAAACCAAAACCAGAAACTTAATTTTTTTTTTTGGTTGCACGGTAATAAAGAACCGTTCTGTACAACCCCCCTTCCTCCCCAATAAAGAAAATTGCTACTCTGAGCCAAAATAGTGGCACTTGATCTACCTCGGCTATACATGGCCTATCATTTTCAGCTTAGATCATTACCCATCTTGGCAAAATATTAGTCTGTCAATTATTATTATTATTATTATTAGTATCATTTTACTTAACATGAAAATATGCACTTACAAATGTCAGATCCAGATCCGGGTGTAGAAAGTCTACTCTGTGTAAAGCTATGTGTTCGTACGGTGTGGTTGGGAATCAAAACGAAAATCAATAATCGTGTGTGGCCGACTAAATCTTTTAAACTTTCAAATTGACTGACTTTAATATGTAAAAAAAAAAAGAGAGAAAGAGGGGGGACAGTTTTTACGCAGAGTGCATTCTTTTAAGAAAAATCATACACTAAGCTACTATTCGATAGCTTTATTATTAAAAAAATTCTTGTCTACAATACCGGGATCAAGGTATATATCCCATAGTAGCTTTAAATCTTTCAAAAAATAACAGTAGCCGGTTAGAACCATAGAAAAGAAAGAAAGAAATATAATAATTATAATACTAATAATAAAAGATTTCCTCAAATTAATAATAATAATTTGTTTGTTTGTCATTTTTTTAAGCATATTATTTTTGGAGGTTGGAAAATCTATACTATAAATATATTTGGTATATTATAACTGGTCCCTGGAAAGGCTTAAACTTACATATTTTATTATGAATAGGAGATACTAATATTCATAGTTGATGCTCAGCCTATCTCACTCATAAATAACGAATAAAAGAAAGAATAGAAGAACAGATGAATGAAAAAATGAAAACTACTGGTTATGATATTTAGCGTATCCGATGTGAGATAGCTTTGATATTTACCGTGACTTTTTTAAAAGGCTCGTACATACATATTAAGTTAGCTTATTCCTATAAGCAATACCAGCAATACCAGCAATAATAAAACTCTCGGCTTTCTATCAACTGTTTGGCTTAATGATCTTGCCAGTATCGGTAGGCAGTTAAATAAACCTGATATTTAACCATGTCGTTATTCATTGTGTTTAAACGGTTAGTGCGTTGTGGAGGTTCTAAAAAAAGATAATTGTCAAAGACGTGTCGAACAGGTGCACCCTGTAAGGGGGTTTTATTAAATGTATAAAGTATATTAACTAGTTCAATGACAATACAAATTGTGCCAGTTCACGAGTAAAATAAATACTGTGAAAGGGTATATAATAGCAAGTGTCTATGGCCAATTTCATTTAATTAATCATCTCTTTCCACTTATTCAATCCGATCCAGCACCAAAAATGAAGCTCACTGTCTTTATCCTTGTTCTCTTTGCCTTGGCATCAATGGTCTCTGCCGCCCCTGTGAATGGCTGTGCTGAGTCTCATGTTGGTAAGTTTTACATGTAGTTAATTTTAATAAATTACACTTAATAAAACCAAATTTTCCCAATTACTATTATTCTTATTATTTAAGCTACAAATGGTCAGACATGCTCCACATTTTCTTCTAAGTACCAAATTACTGTCAATCAACTCCAGAAATTGAACTCTGGTCTCGGTAACAACGAAACAAAATGTGTGAATCTTGTTTCTGGAAAGTCTTACTGCACAAAGGCAACCGTCCCCAAGGCAACTGTGCCCAAGGCAACTGTACCCAAGGCAACTGTACCCAAGGCAACTGTACCCAAGGCAACTGTACCCAAGACAACCGTACCCAAGACAACCGTACCCAAGGCAACCGTACCCAAGGCAACTGTACCCAAGGCAACCGTGCCCAAGGCAACCGTGCCCAAGGCAACTGTACCCAAGACAACTGTACCCAAGGCAACCGTACCCAAGGCAACTGTACCCAAGGCAACCGTACCCAAGGCAACCGTACCCAAGGCAACCGTACCCAAGGCAACCGTGCCCAAGGCAACCGTACCCAAGGCAACCGTGCCCAAGGCAACCGTGCCCAAGGCAACTGTACCCAAGGCAACCGTACCCAAGGAAACCGTACCCAAGGAAACAGTACCCAAGGCAACTGTACCCAAGGAAACCGTGCCCAAGGCAGCCGTACCTAAGAAGTCTAAAAATATCCAAAATTCTCAGGCTCCTAACAAAGACAGCAGCAATATTAAGATTGCTGCAAAGTCTGAGGAGTCGGCTCCGCCTTCTACTACTAATATTACTACCAGTGATGCTTCCCACCTTGCTGCTCGTACTATTACCAAGTGCAAGAAATATCACGTTGTCAAGGCTGGGGACACATGCAAGTCTATTGCTAAGGAACACAATATCGTTGAGGTTCAGATTACCCAATTAAGCAAGGAGAAGAGCCAGTCTGCTTCAGATGACAACACTGCTGTTTTGAAGAAGATCGGCGTTACCAATCCTCCTCCTTGTGATAAAATTGTTATTGGTGAACGTTACTGCATAGCTTATTAATTAATCTACGACTTTAACATTTTATTTCTTTCTTTCTTTCTTTCTTTCTTTCTTTCTCTTTTTTTTTAATATACCCAGTTATCTGATCAATATTCTTGCTTTTTGCATTGTTGCCCATTATTTCATTATTATTATTATTTTTAAAAAAATAAATAAATAAATAAATACCAACTTTCTAAAACATTGAATTTCTTTTTGCTTTTGCTTTTTCTTTTGTTTAGTTTTAGTACATGAGGTCATTCACTCCCACCAAGTCAAAAGTTCGGTTTTTTTTTACTTTATTTAAGAATTGTAAAATTCTTGTAATAATTAATTCATAATCAAAATATTCAAAATAAAGAATTCTACAGATACTAAAATCGAGTGTATTTTCATTCATTACGGAGTCGATCTTTTAAAGTACAAAATATTTGATTGTCTACTTTAACTATAAGTATGGATATACATTTATATATATCACATTGTTATGTAGTATAAATTAATCTAGGGTATTTTTTTTAAAAAAAAAAGACAAAGAAAATTCCAGCAACTACAAGGATTTTATATATGAAATGCCAAGTGGCAATAGTCAAATTACGTGTGAGAAAATAAATAGATAGTCTGGAAATACATGGTAAGATCTCAGAGAAAAATTTTGTATATCTTATATTTAAATTAAAAATAAAATTTCATCAAAACATAAAGTAAGATGAAATAGAATATTTTTTTGAAACTATTGACGGGTAAAAGTAGATCATGTGTAAGCTTAATATAAATGAGAATTTATGATTTAATTTCAAAGTGGGAGGTGCGTATTTATTTTTGGTATAAAAAGAAAGAAAGAGAGAGAAAGAAAATATTCTAAAAGTCATCGAGATAATTAAACGTGGAGGTAAATGATGTATAATATTTGAATACGCTCTTCAGTTACTGTTGTTTTGTATTTTACTACAGTATCTATGTAATTATGCTTCAAAATATACAAACTGAAGTTAAAGAAGACAAAACCGCATAATATCTTAAGTGTAAACTAGTTTCTTGTTACTTAATTCCTTCTTTCCTTTTTGGTTCCTTAATTTATTGAGAATATGAAACAATTGCTTTGATACTGATTAAATAATACTGGGGAGAATGAGTAGATATTTACAAGGGAAAGTTGGCAGACAGATTCCCAGATAATAACACTGGATGGTCCAGAATACAGGACCAAACTATAAAATAGAGTATACTTCTACATACGTGCATACACATATGCATATATATTTGGTTATTACCGCTATAATAAAAGAAGGTAGCGGGGAATATTGTACATTGAGCACCAGACCATATACATTCTTCTTCTTTTTTATTATTAAGGCTGTTCTACATGAGATGACAGGATAAACCCTTGTTTTTTTTAAAAAAAAAAAATCACTGCTGTAACAGTATACCTTATGATTCCCGATGTATACGGGCGGGTGTTTTTTTTACGTAACTATAGTTGACTTAATGTTATTGGCGGTAAAATATGTGATACATGGTAATATCGCGACACGCGAGTTATACCTTATCCAAGAAATGTCCGGGAGGAAAAATACGTGCCTCAATACTTTGTCGCAACCCAACTAGTCTTACAAAATTTCAGATATACTTTATATATTTAGGCTTAGAATATTCTCATCCCATGTATATGTACATATAAATATGTGTGTATGTTTGTGTGTGCGAAAAATAAAGAAAATATAAAATCCTAGGCAGGTGAATCAAGCCATACTTCAGTTCTTTTTTTTTTTTTTGGTAATGTCAATCTTTGGATAAAATGCTGACATAAAAATAAATAAATAGATAAAGAGAAACCGAAATAATTAAAGAACGCTAAGCCCTATACAATACAATACAATACAACCTATTATGCTGTACTATACAATAGTATTCTACAAAATGCTACAATATCATATACTATACTTACTCAGCCAAATCAAGTCAGAATATAAGTAAAATATGTATAAATATATAGATACATAAAAACGTATGTTGCTCCTATCCATTCAAGAACACTAAAGTGCCATCGGCATAGACCAAGTGTTTTGACCGGGGTGGGAATTTTTTGAAAAATTGAAAAAGGAAAGATAAGTGGAGGATTGTGATTCATCATGCCATACTCACAAAAGGCGGAGAGTTGTTATGGAACTGAACACAGGTCAGGTTTATAGAATCAAGTCGAGCAAGAAAAAAAAAGAAAAAAGAAGACACACTTGAAATCTCTCACACACACGCCTATACACACAAAGAGTGAGAAAAGATGAAAAAATAAAATAAAAAGAGATAGTGAAATAGAGACTGAGTGCTTCGGGGAATTATTATTCAATAATCTTTACTATTAGAACTATTCTGTCTTAGTAATATGATGCCAACTATGGCAGCCATATGAATTACTGTAATTATTGTACGTCTCCAAGGAGTACCTTTTAACTGGGACTTTATTACACGATTGATCTTGCTTAAATATATTAAGCGAAATTTGGGCTATATAATAAACAAATAAATAAGTAAATAAATAAGAAAGGATCACAGTTTAGAAAGTCAAAAGAAGTGAAAAAGAAATTTGACCGAAAATTCGGGATAAACATTCTTAATAAACCTTCCAATTAGTATTATCTATTCAGAATAGTAATAATGATAGTGATAGTGATACTGGAAATGATATTGATAGTGATAATGATAATAATAACAATAAAATGGTCGGGTTTTGTGGAGCATTCTTATTTTTGTTTATTTATTCAATACCAGAGTCTTATAATTAGAACTTTATCAGTAATAAATCGCTATTATTAGTATCATTAATTCTAGTATTTTTAAAGAAGAAGAAGAAGAGAGTCCCCAGTATTTAATGGGCTTATTTTATTACTGGTATTAAGACCTTAAGTTTCTTTGATATGAAAAAGAAGAAGAAAAAGTCTACCTTTTCTTCGACTATCTATTTTTTATTTTTCCTTTTGATATTCCGGACTTGGAATTATTTTAAGAAAAAGAAAAAACTTCAGGGTAAAATTTTATATGATTAGCATTTTTTTTGCACGGTCCAGCAATATTTCATATATATATTCATATTACTAATGGTAATGGAGGACAGATATTTTTCACTAAATATTATTGACATTTCCCCACAACTCTGTATTGTATTATATTATATTGTAATATAATATACAAGCTTTTAATATTTTATGTATTTATTTGGATTAAATAATAAAGATAAAGAGATAGAGAGTGAATTAGTGAGAACAAGTTTATTATTTGATAAGCCTGGGCTTTGATGTCGAACCTTGATCTGGTCTTTTTGAAACAACCTCGTGTGTGTCACAAAAAAAAGAGTGGTACCTTGAGAACTGTAGACATAGAAAGTTTAAACATCAGCACCAGAAATGTGGGTCGCTCATCTTTGAATTAATTAATTATTAGTGGTAAGCAGTAAGCAAGGAAACTTATCAAAAAACTATATTTCCTTTGTTAAGTTATAATGATCGAAAACTGCCCATATATATCTCTTACATATATTTAACTTGAGATTAATTTGTCTTTGTTCAAAATAGACTAATTTCCCTTATTTTTCAAAGCAAAATTATATCTAGAATTTTGGTTGAACTTTATACATTTAAATAAATTACAAAAAGGCTATTCTAAGTTCATTGAAATATTATCCGGTTAAACCGTTCTTTCTTTCTTTCTTTATTTTATGTAGCCAAAAAAAAACAGAAAAGCAAAATTCTTTGATTCCAATGGAAAAATGATCAATAAAGTTCCACAGATTCATATTCAGAAATCCGTACACAAACACAAACACAAAAAAAAGAGCTTCCTTCTTCTTCTTAATAGTATATTATATTATATATATATATGTGCGTGTGTGTGAGGGGAGGGGTACGCATAATTGAAGCCAAATGACACTTTGTTCAAGTCCTCCAAAATAAAAATAAAAAGCGTCACTATTCTGTACTATGCTATATTACTGATCCTTTGAGTAGTACTGTTTCTTTGATAGGTAAGAGTAATAAAAAGAACATACAAAGGTGTCGGTTGGAGTGTAGCCAATTAAAACACACGCGCACATTAGATCATTATCCTCATAATCATCATCATCAGTATCGGTATCAGTTGTGTGAACGTCTGGGAAAGAGCTGAGCAAAAAGATAACTGGGACAGTTGTGCTCTGGATAGATTTCTCCCACGATTATAAGACACCGGGACCAAGATCCTTTTTTTTTTAAAAAAAAAAGAAGAAAATCATAATCAGATTTGAAAGGTGGCTAGTGGCATGAATATTATCTTGGATTGAAAAGAAAGAAAAAGAGAATAATATTAATTATAAATTATATATACATACATACATACATACAAATATTATTTTTTAATTTACTGTCATTAATTATTATTATATATTTACAGTCTATCTTTGATAGACACAATTACACAATCTCAGCCTACTTTTGTTTATGTATATATAAATCATCCCACTAAATATATTCAAAGCTATTCTTTATTTCATTTTAATAATAATATATAAATTAGAACGTCAGATTTTGTAACCATTTTGTGATCTCCACGGGTACTTTGTAAAATCGGTATTTATTTATTGTGATAAGAATTTTCAAATCAAAGTGAGCTAATACATATTACTCTTATTAAGATACTTATTACGAATAGCTATATGAATAACTATCTATCTATGTATATAAATTATTGCTATACATAATGACCGTTCTTTTATTTAAAAAAATTATGTGAAATATGCTATAGCCATTTATATATTTTGTAATTAACATCATTTTTTTTGTTCTTTCATTAGTTCAATATCAATTAATAATACTTTTATTAATATGCTTCTTGTTTGGTAAAGAATCAAAAGGCTTAAAGGATCCATCATATTTCAAATGTCAAAAGATAGATATGTTTGAAACAACACAGCATAGTTTGCTACCCAAAAAAAAAAGCAAATGATTTCATTTTCTTCTTTCTATTTTTATATCTATATTGATATGTATTTATATAAAGGAATATTTTCACCCGAGGTACCTAATCAGGAAATACAAAATGTAGAGTAAGCATATGTTTATCATTATTATACGTATCATCATCAAGTATTGAATGTTTCTTTGTTTTTCTTTGCTTTGAAATTATAGAATTTATACAGATGTGGTAAGTAACCATAGCAACCATAAGGGGTTTTTGCCCAGGAATATAATATAAATTAGAAAGAAGAATCATTTAAAAAAACCGATTGATAGATCTAATGAAACAAATACATCAAATTGTATTAATTATATACATATATTTCTGAGTAGAACTTGGCAAAAAAGTATATTATACAACAACAGCAAAAATAAAAAGATAAAGAAACTACTTGGAGCACAACATGAACTCTTATTATTGGATAGATGGTTATTTTTGCCATATTGTAAGATGTGTTTTATTGTTATATATAGATACAGATATTAATAGCTATAGTGAGTTTCTTTCTCTCTTTCTTTCTTTTTTGTTCGATTGAGTTTCAGATACTCTCGCTTCTCAATCTTATTTTGGAAGAATAGATGGAATTTTAGCACACATTACAAAAAATAAAATAAAATCACCTAAAATCATTATTATTATTATTATCGTATTTTTTTATGAATTGTGGTATTAAATACATCTATACAATAATTTATTAGAGAGAAAAATAATATATCGTATTACTGGTCTGTGGAGTGTATTATATTTACAAAAGACTATATTTTTGAATGAATGAATGAATTAGTAGAACATATAATAAAATAAAATGACACATGGCCAAAGCCCCTCCATCTTTCTCTCTCAATTGCAGCACGCTTTTATGTTCTTTTGCTTTTGCTTTTGCTTTTGCTTTTGGTTTAACAATAAAATAGTATAAAGTGATCGATGACAACCCTGAACGATGGAGTTATTAATCAATATAGATATATATAGTAATAATAGTAATGAGAAATAAAAAGAAAAAAAAAGAAAAAATAGAAGATGCAGATGAAGATTAAAAGTGATACCGACAATGACCGAGCCCAACAATCGTTTCTTTTTTTTTGTACTTTTTGTGTTCGCAACACTAAATGAATAAATATTATATTATACTATATTTGTCTTTCAAGAAAATAATAATAATTATTAATTTGTACTTTTTATTTTAACTTTTTTTATCACATATTAATATCTTATTTTTTCCTTTCTCTTGAAAGGAGGGGCCCAACTATATGGTGCTATTATGTACGCTAGAGTTCATAATCTGTAAAGAGTAAAAGAAGAAATCTTTTGGGCATCTTTAATAAATTAAAGTAATTCGTGACTTGTTTATTAGCATATTGAATTAAAAAATAATAGAAATTAAAGCATAAAAAAGGAATAGATCTTATTTTATTATTTTCCAGCTATCAAATAGTAATAATATTTTTAGATGCTTTGTACAGCATTTTTACTTGGTTCTCGGACCTTTTTTTTTTTTTAAAAAATAAAAATAAAAAAATACAGACGTTTTCAAAAGGAAATTCAGAAGATTTCGGTTTTTTATTGGATACAGTTATTTTTATTCTCAGACATTTCTCTTGCTTAATTTAGACAAGCTCTTTTTACAGTGAAAACAGTGCCAAATGGCGGATTCTACAAAATAGACGGAAGTTTTATTTCCAATGGGCGGTTATCTTATTTTCAAACTGCGGTTATTTTTGGATAACTAAAGTAGTTAAATATGCTTATTCCTCAAGAACTTTTTAAAAGTGTCTGCAGTGTTAGACAAATGCTCTGAGATGCTTAGGAGGAACAGAGTTGTAGGCTTCCGTTTTTCTGGCGATTAAACCGCCATTCTCGTCGAATATGCTTCGTTTGACCTTGTTCTTAACCTGCCACCGATCAAAAAATTCCAATTGGGTTGATGAGAAAGATAGACACACTTATTTCATCGACTGTATGAATTGGAGCACTATCCATGGCCAAATAATATCTTTTCTCTTTGTATAAGTCCATTTCATTCAGCATTTTATAGATACACTACAAAGAATATCCTGTAAATGCCCTTCACTGACCAACCACTAGGTGGTCTGGCGTTTATGTCAAAGCCTGATTCGTCTATAAAAGTAGATCTTTCAAGAAAGTTCATGTCTATTTTGCCCCATTCTTCAACCCACTAGTTTCGATTTGCGAGTTTATATTCATCATTTCTTGCTACAGGATGGTGATTTATTCTTTTGAATGAGAGATTGTATTCATTCTTTAATAAAGTTTGAACACTGGAAATCTACAAAGTGAAGTTTCCGGACTTTTCAGTAAGAGTTGCAACTGCATCACTCACTTGAGCGTGAGAATACTCATCGTAAAAGTTGATCGGATAGACCTTGTGTTCCTCATAAAGTTGACTTGACCTCTTAATTACTTTTCTCGTTTTCTTTTCAAGAATATTCCAATTTTTATCTTCTTTAAACCTCTTTGCCCACTTTTGGGCTGTTCGTTCCGCGCTTCCACCAACTAGACTTCCAAACTTTGCAGCACTGTAAAGCTTTACTCGGTTATAATACACAAATAGAGGCTTCCGCTAACTAGTACATTTATTATACGTTATGTGCTATTCTTTTTAAAAGATTTGCTACGTCTTCTATTCTAGTATCTGGGTCTTTAAGTTTTGATTCTCGTTCTGGTCCCTGAGATTCGCAGTAATTTCTAATGTTGGTTAATGCTTCCAGATTAGAATAGATTATTAACTTCCTCTTCTAAATCCATCGCAATATTTCTATTCTCGCCATACGTTTTTCCTTGTCTGTCCTCGTTCGAAAAGAAGGCCCTCGTTTCACTCTTTGTAAGTTATACGAAGATAGGAAGACAAATATAAAAAAAAATCCGCCCGTTTGTTATTTTATCTCCAGATCATTAGTTTCAAAAACCGCCCTTTGGCACTGTTTTCGCTGTAAAAAGAGTTTATTAAATTAAGTAGGAAAAATGTCTGAAAGCCAAGTAAAGATACTGTAGTGAAAAGGATATATAGATAGTGAGTAACAACAGATAGAGAGAGGTAGAGAAGAAAAAAAAGAGGATTTGATAGGTCGTTGTACTACACAGTCACAGAAGTTTTGCCTTTTTAATTTTTATATATAAAGGTTATAATTAAAATAAAAAATAAAATTAAAATAAACAAGTGATTTTTGACTGATTTTTAAAACGAAATATATGTATATATATATAATAAAATGCAATATAAATTATACCACCATATGAATTGATTGACTGATTGCTTGATTGATTGATTGATTGATTGATTGACTGACTGACTGATTTATTGAAAAAATGTTTTCTTTTTAAAGAGCCTATCTAACCTTTTTTTTTATAGAGGTTTCTGATACCAAGATTACATCCATTTGTACATTCATGTAAAACATACACATATTCTATTTTTATTTTATTTTATAATAGAAAAATTATATGAACACTGTGGCTAATGATATGTGTGTATATATATGTTTTTTAATAATTAATTCATTGATTAATTCATTGATTCATTCATTAATTATTCATTTCATTATTATATACATCAAATCAACATTATCACTACAATCATGACTGTAACCATAGCAACAGATTGCAATATAATGTTTTTATTATGGCGCCAATAGCTTATTCATAGCTTAACTTCCAAACTAGGGAGGTAAAGAAAGAAAGAAAGAAAAGAGGGGAAAGAAGAAAGGGGTTTATAATACAATAACTTGTATATACACATAAATCATCTCCATTGTCTAAATTGTACCTTTTTTTTTAAAAAAAAATCAGCAGCAATAGTATCAATATATATATATACAACATCAACACATGATTGTTTTTCATTTGCCGTTTTATAAACACTTGTATTTATTTTGAAATTTTTAGATCTTAAAATTTTGAGATTTCCATTCAAAATAAGTCATAACAAATTCTACTTTGATAATACAGCTCTATATAAGATATAGCTATACTTCTATTGTCTATATATGTCAAATACATATAGAGACCTTGAGAAAATTAATATAAAGATATTGATATATAAAAATAATAAATGATAAATTGTAGAACATGAAAAAGAGTAAAATAATTTTTTTTTATTTATTATAATCATTATAATTTTTTTTATTTTGTTGAGTATTCTATCTCAACTTTTCCCTCCTCTCTTTCTCCTTCACTCCCCCCCCCCCTCTTTCTTTTGTATTATATTATATTATACATATATATAATATATGTATTTTGATTTAGCAACTTGCCATTTTTGAATTCTTTAAGTAGATTTCTTCATTGACAGTTCTTTCTTTCTCTTTCTTCTCTTTCTTCTCTTTTATTATAATTATTTTAAACATATTTAATTATTAATTTTATTTTATTTTTTGACATTTTTGTTTCAATTATTTATATAATACTTCAAGTCAAATAATAATAAGAATATTAATATTAACAATAGTAACAGGACAAAAGCTTTATTCTACATCTATAATTTTAGTCCAACAATATATATATATATATATTTATGTATATATTTATATATAAATATTTATATAGATATATATATATAAAAAACAAGTCAAGGAACATTTTATTTTATTTACTTTTCATTTTTTATTTTTTTATTTTTTAAAATTTTCATTCATCTACATTACCAAACTACTTCATTATAATTCTTCAATTCTCTAAATATCTATAAATACATATTTTAATACTCACATATACACACTATTATTACTATACAAAGCCTTTTGTTCCAACCTCAATGTTTAACACTCAAGGCACACCTTATATACCTACCATGGCCACAGAAAAACAAAGAGAGTCCTACGACAACTTGAGCAGGCAGAATAACTACTATACCTACAACCAAGTCAACCAAGTCAACCAAGTTCAGAACACACTACACCATCCGCACCTCACACTCTCACACACTCATTCGCTCACACACACACTTACTCTCTCTCACACTCATTCTCTCACTCATTCACTCATTCACCCTCAGCCACACCCTCATTCTCACTCTTATTCTCATAATGCAAACCATAATATTCAGCACAACTCTCATGGCATTCACAACCCGCACATTCACCAAGAAAATCCTTATATATTTGACATGGATCAAGTATCCTCTCCCTCGCTATCATGGAGCCAGACCTCACGCACAGTCATACCATCCAATTTCCCGCCAACGCCAACACCAACAATCACCACCACAAACACAAACACCATCAAAACCGATTCTGAATCCGAGACCACAATCGCAAATGCAACAATCTCAAACTCAGTCTCGGTCTATTCTCCCACCATCAACAAAAGCAGTAATAATAATAACACCACCAACAACAACAACAACAATAACAATAATAATCATTCTACTGCCATTAGTACTCTAATAAATGACCCCGCACATCTGGATCATGCACTCTCTCAAGACTCTATTGTGCCTATTGCTCCAAATGTACCAAATCACAGAAATAAATTGGCAACATCTCTATGGGAAGATGAAGCAACACTCTGTTATCAAGTAGATGCCCGAGGAATTTGTGTAGCCCGAAGACAAGGTAAATTTATATATATATATATATATAAATATATATATTTGAATCGATCGATTGGGCTAATAATTAAACTTTTTTCTTTCTGTTCTTCTTTTCCGAATTAGATAATGACATGGTTAATGGTACAAAGTTACTCAATGTTACTGGAATGTCGAGAGGTAAACGCGACGGAATTCTCAAGAATGAAAAGAGTCGTGTCGTAGTAAAAGTTGGTGCAATGCATCTCAAAGGAGTATGGTAAGATTCTTTATTTTCTTTTATTTTCTTTTATTGTATTGTATTGTATTGTATTGTATTTTATATTAATATCTGTAATAATACAGGGTGACATTTTCACGCGCAAAGTTTTTGGCCGAACAACACAACATTGCTCATGAACTACACCCGCTTTTCGTTGATGATCCTGGACTCTATTTCTTTCGCAATTCTCTGCCCTTGCCTCCAGTACCAAACTATTATCTTGCGTCTGAATCATCAAACGACTATATTTCTCAAGACATGTATTCTCATACACATTACAACAGTAAGCATAAAATATATATGTTAAAGAAGTAGCTTTGGTCTGTATTTAACTTTCTTTTTTTTTTAAAAAAAATAAATAAATAAATTAGATTATCAGCATAGCCATCACCACCACCATCACTCTCTCAATATCCATTCTTCGACACCTGTACCCCTCGCTGAGCTTCCGTCTGTACCACCTGTACCGTCCATGATACCTATGCAACATGAGTCGAACCTTTATGGCTACAAACAAGACACACACATTTACGATCACGGCCATAGCAACAGCAACAGCCATGACCATGGTCATAACCATAACCATAACCAAAATTATGATGGTTGTTATATGGATGAAAAGAAAACTCAACAATTACGCCCATTGTATGAAGCACCACATCCAACTCACATCTCATTTCAGAGTCCAAATTCACAAGGCATCGATCAACAGCACGCAATTCACTACAACACTTTCTTTTAATGTACATATATACATATATACATATATACATTACGCACACACACACACTCACTCACTCACTCACAGTTATAAACACGCACGTATACTACAAATACATCTACACACTACCCACCCACTCACACGAGCACACATACATACATACATACACACACACACCCAAATTCATCTTTTCTTTTCTCTTTATTTCTTCTTTCTGTTATTCTTTTACTAAGCTAAATTTCATGCTGGTATATATATACATATACATACATACATTCATACATACATTCATACACAAATTGTACACATTTTTTTTCTTTGTCCGTCTTTGATTATATTATATTATATTATATTATATTATATTATATTATATTATATTATATTATTATTATTATTTTATGTTTATGTTTATTATTTTATTTTCCTTGTTTCAATTATATATATATATATTATTTATTTATTTATTTATTTATTTATTTATTTTTCCATTATATCATATTAAAATTCAACTCTAGTATATTATACTTCTTTATATATTTAGTGAACTGAGAGATTGCATGTATATTAGTTTGTATATGTTTAGTGTAGTGTAGTGTAGTGTAGTGTATAGCATAGTTTATTTTATTTTATTTTATTTTAAACAAAGATTTTATAAAATCTTGCAATATAATACATAACATACATCTATATGTTTATTTAAAGCTTTTGAACGTTTCACAGAATGGTTCTTTTAGATATCACAAAAATAGTAATAATAACCTGTGGATCTCGGGTTATTTTGATGTGTATTTTTGTATGAATGTGCGTGTGTGCATATGATATATTATAGTAGTGTTGTAGTAGCATCTTTAAGTACTCGTGTAAGTTATCCAGAATTGTAAAAAGAAAGAAAAAGAATACACACATACACGCACATACGCAGGTATATATATATATATATATATATATATATATAGAATGTCAAATTATGATACCAAAAAATCATATTGCCAACATGAACAAGAGCTATAAAATATCAAAACTTGATTTCAAAAGAAAGGAAGCTACAAGTGTTTCTTGTTTTGCTGACATTATAATTTTAGTAACATTTTGATTTGATATATAAGCTTTATTCTCCTTGTCCTTCTTGTGCTCTTATTCTTATATCCTATTTGATTCTATTCTCAAACATGAAATTTACTTTTTGTCTTCTTTGTCTTGTGGAGTCTCAATGGTTGCAAGTTCCACGAATACAGGAAATGTTAGAATTTTCGTTAGAGTGCATTTATGTAAAACTTTTGTAAATGTATTTTAGTTTAGTTTAGTTTATTTATTTTATTTTATTTTTTTTAAAAAAAAAAAGCACAAAAAATGGATGGACCAAATTCTTGGGAACACACCGTTACCATAGCAAAATAAAGTACAGTAGAATACAGTCAGTGACGTTGCTAAGCACAATTATTTGTTCTAATTTGGCAAACGTGCTCAAAAGATAATATACATATATGTACATTAACAATAATATATTTTTATTTAATAAATAAATCAGATAATATATATATAATTGATCAAATTCTCTTGTATCATTTTTTTTGTCTTTTTTTTTTTGACAGTAATGAAATCAATTTTCTTTGTTTCTAATTGTGATATCTGATGGTCAAGCCTGTGCGCATAATTTATTTTTTTATAAGAAACTCGATCGTTTATTTTATTTGTTTTCTTTATGGATCAAATATGGGATATTCTTTCTTTCTTTCTTTCTTTCTTTCTTTTAATACGGTGGCGCGATGATTATCGATTCTTTTTGATATCCAGTATCGTACAAAGAGACACAAAAGATAGACTGAGTCGAAAGTGTAAAAGAAAGAAAGAAAGAAAGAAAACGAAATGTGGACATGTGTACATGCATTGATAATTACAATGACTAATAAGCTTTTGGTCAATTTCCTTTTAACTAGAAATATATATATATATACATAAATCAAAATAAATATAAATATGTGTATCCAAGTAATTAATTAATTTATATAAGCTTATAACTGAAATGTATGAACAAACATAAGTTTTGTGTTTTATATTTTTGGATAGAGATTTATATTTTATTTTAATTTATTTTATTATCGAATGAGTCCTGCATCTGATAAAAGAAAGACAAAACTACCCTCTTTTTCCATTGTATTCATTTATTTATTTTTCTTCTCCATTTGTCTTGAATGTACTCTATTTATATCACACCGTCTTTGTGATATAAGAGAAACCAAAGAAAGTATCAAAGGAGATAAAGAAAGATCATAAGGGCTGAGAGAGCAAGAGGATAAGAGGGAGAAGGAAGAAGAAAGGAGGAATTGATGTTGTTGCTGTCATGACTTTCTAAAGTCAAATACCGGCTCTGGCTTATTGGAAAACAACTATAATTCAAATAAATGCAAATGGAATATCAATATCAATAATTAATACCAAAATAAATAAATCATATTCTTCATTTTACCCTATCAAGATCAAGCATAACTTCATCTGTCAATAATTCACGAATCTTGAGAGCCTGGATATTCTCGCATGCTTGTGCTGGCGTAGACGCTCCGATGATTACTGAAGTAACATTTGGATTCTTAAGACACCATGCCACAGCCAACTGGGCTGGTGTACATCCAATTCTTTTTGCAATAGCCTAAATAAATATCAATTAATTAATTAATTAATTAACTATATATATATATATATATATATGTGTGTGTGTGCGTGTGTGCGTGTCTTTCTTACACAGGCCATCTTGATCTTTTCTAGCTTTCTTTTTCCTTCTTCACTAAAGAATCCGGACCGGAGTCTGTTTATGACCGGGTGGTCTTGGATTGCAAGACGTGTATAAGGTGGGATGACTCCTTCATTATATTTACCAGTCAATAGACCTAACAAAGAAAAGAAAAGAAAAGAAAAAAGAAATCCAAATATATGTATATATAAAAGTAAGTGAGACAGACAGACAGACAAACATACAAAGAAGGGGTTATTAAATAGACAAACCTGAGGCAAGTGGAGACCAGGTACACATTCCAAGTCTAAATTGATTAAACAAAGGAACATATTCTTTTTCGATTCGATCACGATTCATGATATTGTACTGTGGAGACTACAGAACAAGACAAGAAATTAGATATACATATAATTTTTTTTGGTTATTCTTAATAATGCTTCTTACTTCTGTAATAGGTGCTATGAGCTGAAGACGGTTGGCTACACCCATGGCTTCTATGATCATATGTACCGGCCATTCACTTGTTCCCCAGTATAGTGCCATTCCCTTGTCAATGCACCAATTAAAGGCACGTACAATTTCTTCCATTGGAGTATCAGGATCTTTTGTTGTTGTTATTAAAGATATAGATTAATAATTTGCGTTTACATTATATATATATATATATAAATATATATATTCTTACCAGGTCGCTGTGCATACAAAATATCGACATAGTCCAGCTGTAGTCGTTGTAAGCAAGCAACTGTTCCCTCAAATACATGTTTTCGAGAAAGTCCGCGATCATTGGGGCCTTTTCCACCCCAGAAAACCTTTGTTGAAATGACAAAATCGGATCTACGAAGGCCAGCCTGGTTACGTAGCGCAAGTCCTAGATCAATCTCACCCTGGCCACCTTTTGTATTTATAATAATCATCGTTAATGGATCAAATATATATATATATAAATATGTTAAAGAAAGAAATTTTTCTTCTTACTTTTTAGACTTTACCTGCATGGCTCTCGGCCACGTCAAAATGATTAATGCCCATTTCTAAAGCAGTCTTTACGATCTCGGTCGTCTGTTCTATAATAAAATAATAGATCAAATTAATGGAATATATAGAAAGAGATACCAGCTGTATATTTTATTATGTCACGTATTTGTCTGTGCGTAAATCTCTATACATGTACATATTTGTATGTATTTACGTGTATATATGTTTACGTATGTGTTTTAGTGTTGTGAAAAATGGGATGCGTACCAGGTGTGATTTGGCCTCCTGAATGATATATACATATATTTTTTTTCCAACATTTTGATTTTGATTAACACACACACACACACACACACAATATATATATATATATATATATGTATATATAGAAAATGTCACGGAATTAATTGTAAATTTGTCATTACAAGAATCATAATTTTTTTTTTATTCATTAATGTTTTAAGCATGCATATATTTATCTAATTGCCAATACTAATTTCAATACCAATTCTAATGCTAAATGAGACTTGTACATGTGAATTTATTATTATTTAAATAGAAAAAAAAAGAAAAAAAAATACCAAAAGTAATCCATGATCCCAATGACAAAATGCTGACTTTTAGACCAGAGTTTCCGAGATAACGATATTCCATAGCCGTCATCTAAATTTTTTTTTTGTAATTTTTTTATTATTATTTTGCTTTTGCTTTTGCTTTTGGTTTAATTTTATTCTTTGTATCTTTTAATTTTTGTTTTGAAATAAAGAAAGTGATAAAGAAAGAAAGAGAGAGAGAGAGAGAGATAGTGTGTGTGTGTGTGTGTGTGTGTGAGAGAGAGTGAATTAAGAAAAATAAGAAAAATAGGAAAGAATAAGGACAATAATATAATCTTACAGGGGCACGGGTAAAGGTTTAAAGACGGTTTTATGATACTTGAATCTTTTTTATTCGATTTAATTATTTTATTTAACCGGGTTTTTCTTTTTTTTTTTCTTGTACTTGGGCGATCAATTTTTTTTTTTTTCCAAATTAAAAAATTAAAAAATTAAAAAATTAAAAAATTAAAAAATTAAAAAATTAAAAAATTAAAAACTAAAAATTAAAAAATTAAAAAAAAAAAAAAATTAAGAAAGAGAGAAAGAAAGAAAACTATTACGTCAATTATAATGTATATTTTAAAGTCTCCTATTTATTCGGGTTTTTAATAATATTTGTCAGCTTGTTATTGGACTATATTTTTAGAGTTATGCACAAGTATAATTTTGTTGGAGTGGACAAACTAAAAAAAAAAAAAAAGATTGTTTTTCTTTAGATAGAAAGAGATGGTACTTGTTCATTTAAAAGTCTGTTCACACCATGTGTTTGGACAATTAACGCAATTACTACTCTTATTATCCAATAATATCCTTTTATGTTAATCTCCGGTTGATATAAAATAAATGCCGACAAAATATCTACTCCGTCAGTTTTTATATTTATAATATATAAAAAAGCAAAAGGGTGATATGATGCAATGCCTGTTTAGAGCTTTGATTATTTTTTGTTTGAAGAAGAAGAAAAAAAAGGGAAATATATGTACAGCACTTGTATATGTGTATTTATTTATATTTATATAGTATTCTTATTGTGTCTAGTCTTGCAAGTCTGCTGTCCGTGATCAGGAGTGCATTGCCTTTTGGAAACATGTTTACTGTAAGTGACCCACAAGGACACAAATAAACAAAAAGGAAAAAAAAAAGAAAGAAAAAAATTCGAATACGTTTAGCATATTCAACAAAATCAACTACAGCTACAGCTACAACTACTTTTAAAAATATGTTCTTTTTTAGTTAATTTACTTATTTAAAGAGGAAGAAAAAGAATTGAGATTGCAATTACAATTACAATTGATGTTTCTTGTCTCTTGTTGTTGTTGTATTGTTATTATTTTGCTTTCAGTTGATTTGACGGCTTAGTGTGTAAAACCCTGGATTCACGTGTGGTTGAGTGAATTGCTTTTTTACCTTGTTTGGTACATTGTGTAGAGCCAATTTAGGAAGTAGCCCGTAGACTTTTTGTGTATTGGTTCAAAGTATTCTTTATTCTTATTATTTATATTATACCTTGATTATATCTACTATGTATACACCTCTTCATCTCTTTTTTTTTTTTTTTTTAATTTTTTAATTTTTAGCTTAATGAAGACGGAGTTGTTTTATTGGTGTGTTATGTTATATTACTAGTGCTATTGTATATAAATCAAATCATATAAAATAAATGTGTGTGTGTAGTCTGTGTGCCAGTATATATTGTAGTATAAAATATCCATCATTTGTCTTGGAATAAAAACTCCTAATAAAAAATATATATATATTATATACACTAATGAACTATAACTATAACTATAAAGAGGTACACAAGCACACACACTAAGAACCAAGAACCAAGAATTAAGGAACTAGGCACCCACACTATAATTACATACAAAAAGGTATACTTTTTCACTTTAGACTTTGGGATTGTAAGAGTTAATTTAATGCATCGATCAAGAAAACATTGTTTTATATATATAAAAAAATAAAAATTCAAGTTATTTACTATAAACACAAAATAAAGATAAAGATAAAAAAAAATGATATTGTGGGAGATTATTATATATAAAAATAAATCTACAATTTTGTCTTCTTCTTCTTCTTCTTTTTACTTCTTTAAAATAAGACAGAAAGAAGATGAAGGAAGGGGTGAAGAGAATGAGTGAAGGAGAAGAATAGAATAAGAAATGATTAACATGAAAGCAAACAAAATAAAGAGAGAGAGACAAGAACAATATAGAAAAGTAGAGGGAGGGAGGGGGGGGATATTAAACCCAATAAGAATAAGAGAAAATTATAATATAAAAAAAAAAAAAAAAGGGCTTTTTGGTCTTTTTTTTTTTTTTTTTTTTTTTTTTTTACTGCACGAGGACATCATAAAAGTTTGGGGTAAAGGTATTTTGTGACTGATGGTGGTGGTGTTGATGATGATGCTGTTGTTGACTGTAGTGCAGTTGACGCACAGCCTGTTGCTGTTGTTGATATTGTTGTTGCTGTTGTTGATGATGATCGTTTTGAGAGATACCAGTATACATTGATTGATGATGATGATGATGATGATGATTATGTTGCTGTTGCTGTTGAATTCTAGAGTTGGTTGGTAGAGAAACCGAGACAGAAGAAACGGAAGACGATAAAGAGGATTGGGAAGATTGGGATGACCAATGGAGAGGGTTGGACAAGGGAGAGGGTTGTCTGGCAGGGACCGAGACCTGGACCATGTTTGCGGGATCGATGATTGGAATGGCTCGTTTGGAAGGATTTGATTTACGAGGAGACAAGTAAGCCATTGGTGGTGATGTGTGAGGAGATGACTGCGGAGATATCCGTTGTTGAATACGTTCGCGATGTTCATAAAGCTATTTGATTTGATTTGATTAATATGTATATATGTATATGTCTTTTAAAAATCTATGTGCTTCTTTTTCTGCTTGTGTACCTCATCTGGACATTGGACCGGGCAAAACTCAAGGTCATCATAAAAGTTACGGGCCAACTCATGCTGGGCCTTGAAGTGCTCCAAGCGTCTTTCGACTATAATTAGAGTTGATTAGTAAATTATAGAAAAATGAATATTAATATTAATATTAATATTTTACCTGAAGGTGCTTCAGAGTGCTTGTAAACTGGAGATACACGGGCTGGACTCATTATGGTTTATTGGCAAGAAATATGAAAATGAAAATGAAAATGAAAATGGAAATGAAAGTTGGAAAGAAAGGTGAAATGCTTTTTAGATTGTGTATAATTATATTTTTATAGTTGAATAAGCGCAAGTTTATGCGATGTCCTACTAATAATTATTACTATTATAATAATTTTTCCCCCCCAATCCCATCCCCTCTCTCTCTCTCCTTCCTCTTCCTTTTCTTTCATTCTGATTGGACACTCCATCGTCCCACCTAACCCTTTCTTTCTTTCTTTCTTCCTTCTCTCCTTCCTTTTCCGATGATCACAGCGCGACAAAACCAAAACGGAAATGAAATCAGCCATTTCTGTCTGTGACTTGGTTTTTATTAGTTCTATCTATATATGTTTTGTCTATAGAGAAAATAATATATATACTATTTATTAATTCATAAATCATGGGACAAATTATATATACAATATATATATATATATTATAAATTATTATTATTATTATTATTTTTATAATACAGTAAATTACTTGTATACATACACAAGCACACACAGACAATTTTTTTCTTTTTTAAAAGAAAAAGAAAAAGACTTGGAGAGAGTGAAAATCAGGCCACTATATTTTTTTTATATTATATATTTATTAAGATTAAAATATATAAATAAATAAAAGTTGCGACAACAATTAAATGACAATAATAATAATAATAAAAAGTGTGATAAATCGTACATTTCTCGAAATTTCTAGAGTTTCATAATTCTAAAACAATAATTATAATTATAATTATACTACTAATAATTCCAGAATTCCAATTAAAAACCAAACCAAACCAAACCAAACCAAACCAATTTGCTGTATTCCTCAGTGCGTTTTTTAATCTAAAGAAAAATAATAATATATCTGTTATCATTTTTCTCTCTCTCTCTCTCTTTCTTTAATATGCAGCAAGTAATGCAGACCATGATAAAACTAAATTATTATTATTATTATTTCTCTTATAAGAACCTATACATTTTTATATATAAAATAAATAATATATATATATTTAATACACAAAGATTGTCCTTAATCTATAGATCAAGCCACCCAATAAGATAATCAGATCTTGTCTTCAAAAACCAAAAAAAAAAAAAAAAAAAAAGTTCAAATGACAAACATGGACTCATTTGGTGCAAGTCACATATACATTATTACAACTGCGTGTGTGTGTATATGTACAAGGGAAACGTAAATAAAATAAAATAAAATAAAATAAAATAAAAAGGGCATCTATCAAGTAATCTTTTGTTAAACCCCATCTAGCTATCTGTATATTGCATACTATATTACTATTATCTCTGAAGTTTAAATCTTATTTTATTTATTTACTTTTTTAAAAAAAAATGTATATAATTAATTAATTAATTAATTAATTAATGAATAAATTATTTTATTTCTTCTTCTTCTTCTTCTTCTTTATATAAAATAAAATAAAATAAAATAGATAGATAGATAGATAGGTATAGAATTATGAAGGCTCCTACTACTCCAAAAAGATTCCGTATCAAATCGCCATGTTCGACTGCTAATATCGGCCCAGGCTTTGATGTCTTGGGTATCTCTCTCTCGCTTTACCTTGTGTTGGACGTCGAGGTCATGACAGCAGGAAAGACATTCGAGATGACTTATTCGGGCGAAGGCGCCAAGGATGTTCCACTTACTCCAGAGCAAAACTTGATCACCAAGGCCGCTCTTTATGTGCTTTCGGCGAATGGCATCTCCAATCTCCCTCCATTCCTCAAGATTCACGTCCACAACCCTATCCCACTCGGAAGAGGCCTCGGTTCATCCGGAGCAGCCGTCGTGTCCGGTGTCCTGCTCGGAAACGCGCTCGGTGAACTCAAGCTGTCTCAGGAACGCTTGCTGGACTACTGTCTGATGATCGAACGCCATCCGGACAACGTTGCGGCTGCTCTGGTTGGCGGATTTGTGGCCTCGTACCTGTCAGAATTGAGCCCAGAGGTCCTCAAGGGTGTCCCGACCTCTGAGTCTCTGCTGGAAAGCGTACCCTCACCAAACTTGCCCCAGCCCCCACATGGAATCGGTCACTATGTTCGTCTTGGATGGGCCAAGGAAATCAAGGCCGTTGCAATCGTGCCCCAGTTCAAGCTGGCCACCGCAAAGGCCAGATCGGTTCTTCCAGACCAGTACAGCCGTCATGATGTTGTGAGTAACAAGTTTATCTTGAGTCTTTAGTTAGTTGGATTGTAAAAAAAAGAAAGAGAGAGAGATCTAATGTGTTGCAGACATGTGCATAAATAAAATACACATATAAAGAGAGAGAGAGAGAGAGAGTCAGAATATAAATCCCAATCCCAAGTATGATTCTGATTCTGATTTTGATCCTAATTTCTAAATCCTAACTTTGTTTGTAGATTTTTAACTTTCAACGTCTGGCTGTCTTGACCACTGCTCTTGGCCAATCTCCCCCTAGCCCTGGTTTGATTTTCAATGCCATGCAGGACAAGATCCATCAACCCTACCGCAAGACTTTGGTAAATACAAGTATAAATATAAATACAAGTATAAATTTCTAATTCCAATTCTAATTTATTTTAGATTCCTGGCCTTCCTGAAATCCTTTCTACCATTACACCCGAAAAGTATGATGGTTTGCTTGGTATCTGCCTGTCGGGTGCTGGACCTACCATTCTGGCCTTGGCTACAAAGAACTTTGATGAGATCGCAAAGGCCGCCCAGGAAGTATTTAAGCAGCATGGTGTAAAGGAGAGTTTCTACAAGGTCTTGGATGTAGTTGAAGACGGATCAACCTGTGTGTACCTTTAGGTTTAGTTATTTATTTATTTATTTGATACTTTAAAAAATTATTATAGACTATGTTATATTTTGATAGATAGTCAAAGAGAAGAGAAACGATTATTATAATATTAATAAAAGAAATCCTTTGACATTCACTCTATTTTTATTTTTATTTTTATTTTTATTTATATATAGACAGTTATTTATAGATTTGTATTTTTCTTTATAATCATATACCATATATATTCATTGTTTTTTTTTTTATATATCTAAAGAAAGAAAAAAGTTTACATGCCTGTGAATATGCTCCTTGTAACATTTACATCAAAATTGATCTTTTGTCCTGTCTGGTCAAAGGGATTAGTACACGTGGTAAGAAGGAAATCATTACTATTCTTGCTCTATAGATAGACATATTGTTTTAATCACATCAAATCAAATCCCACTACTGACTCGGAAACTCTCTTCTCCTTTTCAACCCCTTTTATTACTATTACTATTAATATTATTATTAAGCCTGTAAGAATCATGACAATCTTCATTTTCTCTTTCTCTTTCTCTTTCACTTTTAAGCACACAAATCCCAAATACACGTCCAGTATTCTCACCATACACCATACACCACTACACAACTTGGCATCATCGCTTTCAAGAATACCTCTTTTGTTCTTTTTGAAATAATACCATAGCAACCCAAAGATCAATGTTGATCATACCCATACTTGTATTGACCTTTTTACTGGCAAGAGTCAACTCAATGGAGCTAGGTGACCAATGCTCTTCAAGTCCATTCTATACGTATGTCTATCTACTGTATAATCAAAATCAAACAACTAGTCTGATGCCCTTTTCGTTTGAATAACCATATAGATCAAGTTATCAGTTTGGTGATTCGTGTGATAACATATACCTTTTCTGCGACCCAGCAACAAACACTTGTAATACAAAAGGATGTACAAATGCTGATTATCTTAAAGGGTAACAAAAAAAAAATACAAATTCCTCCTGGTTTACCTCCTCAATTTCTTAACTTATTAATTTGATCTATAGATGGGATTTAACTGTACGAAAGATGCCCGACAGATGTGGAAATGGTACCTATTGTCCAGACAACAATTCAAACTGTGTTCCACTCTTGTCTATCGGTTCTCACTGTGAAATGGTAAACAAAACAAAAAAGGATCAATTTCTTTGTTTCTTTATTAATTTTTTTTTTTTTTTTGGAATTATAACATAATCTTTTGTATAAATAGCAACGCGATGATGAGTGCTCGGGTCAAACTTCCATCTGCCTCAATTCAACATGCTTTATAAAGGGAGCTCCAATGGGAGGAAATTGTGGATCTGACACGTAAGTAGACCTTTTTTCTTTTCTATCTAACATTCAACTTCTTCTTCTTCTTCTTCTTCTCACTCCTTCTTACTCCTTACTTCCCCTTCTTTCTTTCTCTCTCTTTTTTTTTTACTAACCCCAATAACCAAAAAAAAGAACAAATTATGTATCTTATGATGCCGAGGGATTTGCTGTCCAACAGACTATCATCAGAGATAATTGTACGATTGGCTCGTTCTGTGAAGATCAGACTTCATATACCTGCATTCCATCAAAAGTTAACGGACTGGCATGCAACCAGGACCGCGAATGTATCTCGGGAACATGCAGCAACGACGGTACTTGCGTCAATGGTCCGGACGTCTTCCACACGATCCAGCCCTGGCTCTGGGGTGTTCTGGGTGCAGCCGTGACGATCTTTGTGCTGCTGATCTTGGGTGCTCTCTGGGTCTTGCACCGCTACCAATCCAATCTCGAACACGAAAAGATTGCCAAGTTCTTTGGCGACAATGAAGAGTTTGGTCGGTATGCCATGGCCGACCGAGACGACGAGGACACCTCGGCTTCGTCTTATGACGGCGGCTATTTCCCTGACCGGCCACGGATGCCAATGCTCGCCAACGAAAGTGTCGTCTATCTGACCACCCCAGATTACATCAAATCGTCCTCGCTTTCGACTCACTCGAAGCGCAATGCATCAGCTACCCGTCTCCGAGACGCAAACGCTCCTCCACCACCACCTCCTCTAGGACACGAATCAGGAAATGGTGCCCTTTTCTCCTGAACACACATACATATACATATACATAAAGACCATTCATTTATATACTTCATACTTTTACCAAAAAAGAAAGAATAATAATAATAATAATAAGAAGAAGAAGAAGAAAAGAGAAAGCTTATATTATTCAGGAGTCTTAATTTCTTCTTCTTGAATTTTTTTTTTAAAAAAAAACATACTATCAATAATAACAATATTAACACTGATCAAGATGTGTCTTTCGACTGAATAAATTAATCATCTCTTTATACTTCTTTATCCTCATCTTCTTTAATCTATAAAGAATTGTATGTATGTATATATTTTTCTTTTTGTAAAGAAAATTAGGGAACAAAAAGACGGGCGCATACATGTACATAAGCATAGTTATAGACATGAGTATATGCAGATACACACTTATCTTGGGCCTGGCTATATAAAGTTATTTCTTATTATGATTGTTAAATATATATATATATATATATATATAGATGAATTAGAATAATATAATATAATATAATATAATATAATATAAGTATAGTGGTGTCAAATGCAATTCTTTAGCAGTCATACCCACATTCTTGTGTCACTATATCTAATGTGTATAGTGTCACATATGCGGTACAAAATAAAATGAAATCAAAGAAATATAGAGAAAAGGAAAGCCACAGATCGATCTTTTCTTTGAGCCAGAAAATATATACAATAAAAAATTATTTATTTATATAAAACAAGACAAGATAGGATTGTGGTGCAACAGCAGCTTGTTTGACTATTCTTAATTGTAATTCACAAGCAAAATAACATCTGATCTATGTATAATTGGCACAATACAACTTGGATCGCAAAAATAATAATAATAATCAATGGTGCAATAAGTAACAAACACACGCAGAAATACAGTACACAATTTTCGTTTTGTCTTATTTTAGATGCAGGGGGGGGGGGGGGGGATCAAAAGAAGTTGCAGAATTCCTTGACAATTTTGACAACAGAGTAAAAGCAGATTACCTTGGTATACTATACACACACAGAGAGATATAGAAACCTTTGTTAGGTTAGGTTTGTCAGAAACAATGCTCATTTTGCAAATTTTGCTCGACAGCTCTTTAAAGACTCCTTCAAATCCCTTTTTTTTTTAAAGTGCATTACAAAATATGTGTGTGTATTCAGTTGTTAGCTAGATGCTTAATCAAGAATACCGAGACAGATAGACCAATAATCCCAGACAAAATAATATATATATTTTTGTCAAGACCACACATTTGTATTCACACTTTTAAACTAAATTATTTTAATTGTCTATAATTTATATATGCATGTATACTGGTCCAATAGCTTTTTTTGTTTTTTGTTTTTAAAAAAAAGTCAACCAATGTCACAAGTACTTCTTTTACTTTAGTGCATTGTCATTCGCCAAGTAAAAACATTGCTGGTGCTGTTCTGTGCAACATACAAAGAGGTGTAACAGGACTAGACATTTATCTCTCAAGTCACACACTCCCTCACACACACGCACGTAATATAATGCAATATATACACATACATAAAACCCGGCACTACCAGAGCATTTCTGGTGTCCTGTCCTCTGTCTCGGGAAAAAAAAAAGTAGGGGATGAGATTACTCCTCACTGATTTGCCCAACCCAAAATATATATATATATATATTTAAAACTGGTGATTTTCTTTACACAAATGACTGATGAGCTTTTAATGCTTTTGGTCTTAATGATGAACCACTACTATGGCGAGTATTGTTTGCTTTTTTTTTTTTTTAAAAAAAAAAAAATCTACAAGAGGTTTAATTTAAATGAAAGAAAGAAATAGAGTCAGGGTCTGTTGGAATATAAACATGATACCAAAAGATGTTCATTCAACAATCCACACGTATCATTAGTCAGCAAAGGCATTAATATTGTCATTATTATTTTAATCAATTCAACTGCATTTTCATACATTCGACTCTACTCGAGTATTCTAGATGATTCTTTTTTCTTTTTTCTTTTATTACTCACACACAGAGTGTTCAAAAAGAATGATTTTTTTTTAAAAAAAATGATGCGCTAATGTAATAATAAGCAATTAATTGTTATAAATTGTCTGTCTATTTTTCTTTATATTATATACCTTCAAAACTACTTTTGACTTACTGGCACTGTCCATATGAATCACTACTCTTGGTATCGTTGCCATGGTGACTAGAAACACATGGCGATAAATTAAATGAACCAGTGAATGAATCAGGAGATGTGGAGAAATAAGGAATAAGCAACCAATTAAAATCAAATCAAGAAAAAGAAAGTCCCTGTAGATTCACACGTTGCTATGAAAAAAAATCCCCCCAATGTAGATTGGCCCTGAAGTGTAGGCCAATAATAATATAGATATAGATAAATAAATAAATAAATAAATAAATAAATAAATGTATATGTGTTATATGTAACAATCCAAAATATAAAGACTTGTACGACAACACTTTTTTTTTTTAAAAAAAAAAGTGACATCTACTTTTGTCAGTAAGGCTACCCATTTAACTCCCCCCTCCCTCCTTCCTTTGAATAATTACAAGCATTAAATTCAGATCTAGAACGACTATTTTTATTTATTTATTTTTTTGGTAAGCAGCATAAAAAAAAGTACCAAAAAATAAAGAGGTAGATAAATATATCTCTTTTATGCTATAGTCTGTAGAGAATAGAATACTACTTGTTTTCTGACCCAGACTTCAGTTGGTTGATCTTAAGGCGGGAACGTATATATAATATAGTGTATAAGTTTATGAGTGAATGTGCATATGTGCAAGTATTTTATTAGTTTATTTATATATATATATATATAAACTACCAAAAAAAATGATATAGTGTCACCTTAAGAAGAAAAAAAAACAAGTGTATAGGATGATAAACTGGGTCACTCACAATTTATATATCAATTCTTTCTTACTTCTTTGTATTGGACGGAGGAAGGGAAATTCTTAAAGAAGATCCATGAGCCCGGTTTCATAAATCTCGGAGCTGCTTTTAATTTCCAAAGTCTATGACGATTCTTTGCCGAAAGATACGATTGACTGCCTTTTGGTACCGAATTAAGAATAAGTTAAAAGAGTTATATTACCACCCCCCAGAAAAATAAATAAATATATAGATATATAAAGGAAATAAAGAAAGAAATACACACATACGCACACATACCCACATACGCACATACATACATGCAATACATGCAATACACCGAATAATCAGTTTGGTTCTCAGGACTGCTATCCTTGAACAATAATTTCCCCTTCCTCTCCCTTACCATCTTGGATGAAGATAAATCCTTTTGTCAAGATTTCCGTTCTTGAGCCGGACATTCACACGCACACCCCCCCCCCCCCCCCCCCCCCCCCAACTATCCATCTATATCCATCCATCTATCTATCTATCTATATATATTCGCTCTTGAAATTCTTTGATTCTGTCCCCCTTTTTTCTTTCTTTCTTCCTTCCTTCCTTTATTTTATATCTTATTTTCTTTTTTAATATTCTGCCGAGAACTATATTATTTATTGCCATGGAAACAATAGAGTTTATTGGTATCCATAGTAACAAAACTACTAAATAATAATAATATACATTTTTTTTTGGATAAATTATATTCTATCTGGTAGAATATAACCTTTATATATATATATATATATATTTGTACTATAAATCATTATGTCTGTGTATGTACAATATATATATAGAGAGTGTGTGTCTTAATTGAACTCCTTTGGAGCATTTCCCTTTCTGGTGTCCATGCCTTTTGGTTAAGCCCAGCTTTCATTATGTTAAATCTCCGTTTATAATGAAGAGCCCCAATCAATACCTGGGAGGTTTCTTTTTTATTTTAATTTTTTGCTCTTCTTCCACTTCTTCCACTTCTTCTTCTTTTTTTTTCTTCTTCTTTTTTTTCTGATTTTCTGACAATTCATTAAATCAAAAATATAATTATATATATATATATATATAATTATAAAAGGAAACACATAAAGGCAATCGATTAAAAGATAAAAAAAAAATTACACACACATATACATACAAATCGATAGACAAAAAAAAATACTTTACTTTACTTTAATATACACTCATACACATATACATACATTGATACATATATAAATATATACAATACTTGAGAATCAAACAAAATAATCACAAAGCCAAAAAGTCAAAAAAAAAAACTAAAAAAAAAAAACAAAGAATAACAAACAAGAACAAAAAAAGCAACCAAGCAACCGACCAAGCGACCAAGAAAAGAAAACGAGAGAGAATAATAATCATAACAATAATCACAATAATCAACCCCCCCAAATCTTCCTTTCGCTCCTTTTCTTTCTTCTTCTTCTTCTTCTTCTTCTTCTTCTTTCTCTCACCCACACAACACTTTCACTCTCTATCATACTCTAATTATTTTTTTACCTCTTCTATTTGTACTTTTTTTATAAACACTTGTTTATAGACGCACACACGCACACATACATATATACATACATATATACATACATACATACATACACACATACACACAGACACAGACACAGACACAGACATACACACACACACACACACACAGACACAGACATACGCACACACACAAATTTCATACACACACATATATACATATATACATATATACATATATCTATATCTATATCTATATCTATCAATATTATGCTACCACAGATTGGTTTTATTGTCGCTCAAGCAGGCGCTGATTCGCGTGGACCACCACCAACTATGCCACCGCCGTTGAACAATAACGCATCACAACGGCCTTCCTCATTAGCATTCCCACATCATCCACGCTCACCAAAGGAACCTCAAAGAATAGCCCCCCAACCTGTTCCAGAAGATCCGCCATACTACTTACCATACTACACGCGCCACCCTTCCCCACACGGAACAACTAACCTTGGCACACAACAACAACAACAACAACAACAACAACAACAACAACAGCAGTTACCACCACCAATGCCTTTTATGTACGCGCCACACCCACCACAACCAACACACCCACCACCACCGTCATCCCATACACAGCAAACAATTCCAACCACTCCCACAGCTACAACAATAGCTAGTACGGCAACAGACGATTATTATAACAACAGCAGCAATAACAATAACAATAATAATAACAACAATATTAACAGTAATATCAACAGTAATAAAAGCAACAACAACAACAATAGCACCAGCACCAGCACTAATAATAATAATAATAATAATAATAATAATAATAATAAATCCAGTTATTATCCTTTTGACCGGTCTTCTTCCGACCCGCAAGGTTTCCGCCCTCTTCAACCCTTACCACCTTTACCTAGTCCATGGCAAGAACCAAGAATAACTGGTGATATCTATCGTCCCACGTCCTCTATTTGGCACACTCCTCAACCCTATATTGATCCGCCCATGCAGGAATCATACATTGATTATGATGACCCGTACCACTCTCAATACGCGACCCGATGGGGACAAGGTAAAATAAAAATAATAAAAATAAAGTGATAATTATAATTATATTGTATTATAATATAATATAATATAATATAATATAATATAATATAATATAATATAATTTTTTATTTAAATATCATCTTACAAATAATAATCATCATCATCATTGTTGTTGTTACTATAGATGAATCTACAGACGTAAATCAAGACAAGGTTCTTAGAAGGTTACATGAATTCAATGATCTTATCACATGGATGGACCGTGAATTCTGGGAGCAGAGCGAAAAGTAAATGTCTTGATGTATATTACAAATATATATATATATATATTAGCAAGAGCAATTGAATTAAGAATGAATTGAATACTAATATTATCAGCATTATTCTTATTGGAATTATCATAATAGAATCTACCAAGAAAAGTTAAAGTCTTTACAAGAAGAACTACAGAGTATTCAAGAAGGTAAACAACGCTTTATTTTAAAATCTATTTATTTATTTTCTGTGTTGTTTGTAGGAACCCACTCGGCATTTAAAGAAGTCGTCTCGGACCTTGAACACAAGCGGGAGAAAACGATACAGGACGCCACCTACTTTTCGACCTATCAACTCTTGTTTGCCAAAAAACAGTATGACAAGGACATGGCAGCAGTAGATGGAGAATATGAGGTAAACGATATATATATAATTATGTTATACACAGATAGATAGATATTAATTTTTATTATTAGAAAGAGCAAAATACACTTCATGATACTTTGATGGCAACCATCGAAGACCGGCGGAAACAAATCAAGGAAGACAAGGAAGATTCTGAGGATTCAAAAACCCAAGACATCTTCAAGGACGCATATGCCCGCATCAGCCACAAGCGTAGTTTAAGGCGCCGTACACCATTCGATCGTCAGAACAACATGTCACCCTCACGCCACGAGTCAAGACGAAGGCAGAGTAAGAAAAGAAAAGAAAAAAAACAGAGATAGTAGTATTAATACAATTGATACAAATTTGCTTATTAAATTTTTTTTTCTGTAGATCGGATAAGTACACCTCACAATATACACGCTACTCCTACTTCAAAAGAGGAAGAGGAACTGGCAAGTGAATTTATGAGCATGAAGGTAAAAAGATAATTTTCATATATATATATGTATGTATGTATGTATACCCAATCATTGTGTATTATTTGATAGCTCATTTTGTATTTAAAAAAAAAAAAAAACAAAAAAACAAATATATAATATATACCTACATTTTAGACTCGAAGACAAGGCAATCTTGCTCAGTCTCGAAGATCTTGAGATTATTATCATTCTTAACTACACAAGGCATCTTATCATTCTTTATTCACATCTTCTTAACTATTTACAACACCTCTACATACACACAATCACAAGCCCTTTTATTTTATTTTTGCCCTACCTCTCTTAACTACCTTAACTATCTATCTATCTTCCTTTGAAAAAACAAACAAAGAAAAGAATGCATAATCTTGAATAAAATATAAAGATTTCTGGTCTTGATTTTTTTTATTATTATTATTAATTTATACAAGTAATGTCGATCTCTGATCACCGTCACAAGATCACTCTTATATAATTATATATATATATATATTTATAAATTGTTCTTCTTTACTTTGCTGGATATCAAGATGGCTTGATGATTTCTGGCTGAGATGAGATTAATACAATCACTTTCTTTTTTTTTTTTTTTAATTATTTAAATATATATATATATAAATATAAAATCGGAATCGTCGGGTGCAACCTATTTTATAAATTATATAATTATAATTCTTTATTATTTATTTATATTATAGTTATAACTATAATTATAACTATAACTATAATCATAATCATAATCATAATTTGTTAATTGTAATTTTATTTTATTTTTTACAGTTAAATGAGTAAATAGTTAAAAGGAGAATCGTGCAAGTTCAATGTACAAGCAACAATTACTCTTATTCGCACATTTACATAATAATAATATATATATATTGGAAGAATATTTATCCAGCTTATACAAATATTCTACAATTTTTTATTTTTTTAAAATAAAATATCTTTTTCCTTTTTTGGGGAGAATATAAGAGCAAATCTATATAGTTCATTAAATTAACACACATAGATAGAGAGGGAAAAGAGACAAAGAAAAGAAATATTATATAAAGATATTGGTACTAAATTATCCTTCTTTTTCACGGGTAAGAAAGATCAGTCACCAACTCATGAGGCAAGAGACTCTCAGCATCGCGTGGTAGAAAACACCCGTCACCACATGTAATCTCTGGAACAGTCATACGTCGTACACAATCATAGCCAAAGTCAATACCAAAGTCAAGACTACAGTCCTTGAATTCAAACTCGAGTTCGGTCTCGAGATTAGAATTTGGAATAAGGTTTGGATTGCAAGGGTGTGAGAGTGATAGGGTGGGTGTGTATATATCCTCCTCAGCATCAGAAACATTCACATCCCTGCGAATTTTATCTTTTAGATTGTCATCCGTGCTCCAATCATCGACTAGGAGCTGATCGAGACTGCCAGATACACTTCTGGACCCAAGATCTACCGACAGTCTATCGTCCAAACCCTGTTGGATGACTTTCTCGACTGGTGCTAAACACAGAACTGGTGCCTTCTTATCTGGCTTGCTGGCTTCATGGTGTCGAAAGGTACACCGGATACCATAAGGACATGTGCCCGTGGTGTGGAACGTACGACAGATCTGGGTTTTGTATTTTGGATGACGCTCCACAGTATGAAGATCATTGACACCATGAGCATATTGGCACTTTCCTTCATATCTACACACACACACACAAAAGAAGAGAGTTTGGTAAAGATAATACACACACACAAAAGATGTGCTTTATCTCACCTGCATTGTCCAATTTCTTCCCAGTTGCGACACAACTCTGTCTTGTACAATTTTTGTTTCTTTTGTAGACCAACGTCTGGCTTGCCGGTTTCTTTTTTATCCTTTTCTGGCGGATGTCCACATGTGTGAATCTTGTGGCTCTTGTGGCTCTTGTGGCTCTTTGGATTATTTCTGTCATCAGTCTTGGGATTACACTGGGATTTCTCGTCAGGTTTGATTGATTGGGTAATTGGGGGGTGTGTAGATAGCATCTCTAGTTTCTGGCTAATATTTTCGACTGATATATTTGTAGGTTTGTCTATATATCATATACTAGCATTTGAATTCAAAATTGTCTAAACATCATCATCGTCATCGTCATCGTTATCATTATCATTATGTATTTACCTTTTTTACCTTTTCTAGATCGTTTGTGAGGTCTAGGCTGGGTAGTGTTTCCGAGACTAGTGTTCGAGTCCTTGATGATGATGATGTGTTTGGCAGATTCGGATTGTTCAGGGCAATAATCAGACTTGTTTTCTGAACCCTTTTTTGTACGGTGGTTGTTTTTAGTCTTCTTTTTATGATTCTTGGTCTCTCTCTTGCTCTTGTTTTTTGGGTTCGATCGATTGTGTGGTGTGTTTTGGCATGAAAAGTCCGAATGAACCGAGGCACTGGAGACTCCGGTTGGAGATGAGTCGTTTGGGAGGGGACTATGTGGACAGGACTGGCAAGATTCTTTGGATACATTTGCTTTGGAGAATTGGTTCAATAGAAAGGATGGTTGATCAGAGCACTCGGAAAGTGAAACCAAAAGAGAGAGTGAAGTCTTATTCGTGTCCTTTGGGTCTTTTCCTTGGGTAGTCGTGAGGGTGCTTTGGGTTATCTTTTGATGTCTTGATAGACTGCTACAGACCTGTTTCTGTTCATTGTCTCGGACAGTCAAGGAATAAGACTGTTCCTTAGAAAGACACTGTTTGGCAAGAGTTTTCAAAGAACAAAAGGAATCCATAATAAGACGAGAATATTTCAATAGATACTATAAGAAGAAAAGAATAAAAGAAAGAAAGAGATAAAATTGGGTTGGGTTGGATTGGTCAACAGCTCAAATTACTTGTATCCATAAAAAAAAATCTTGAATTTTTTTCTTATATTTATTATAAAATTTAGTTTGTTACTTTGTTTCAATTGATTCTCTTGCTATATTTAATTTTATGCGTGTGTGTGAGAGAGAGAGAGAGACATGACGAAATACTTTAATGATATATATATATATATATAGGTGTGTGTATGTTTAGTTGGGTTGAAATACACTTGTTTATCAGTGTCTTGTGCAATAATTTCTTGTACTTTTTTTTTTTTTGATCATTTTGATCATTTTGATCATTTTGACAAGAGACCAGTGAGATAAAGAGGATGCTATTTGTAAGTGCGAGTGAGTGAATTAATGAATGAATAGAGTCGGGAATGGAAATGGAAATAAACTGATATCGCAAATTGATCTGAATTTTTATTTGTCATTTATTATTCAACGCACACAAAAATATATATAAATATAAATTTTAAAGAGGAGGTCCGTGCGCAGTACCACCCCAAATCTGTACACAAACCAAACCAAACCAAACCAAGCGAATAAAATAAAATACACCAGCTAGTTGTTTGTATACATAGTAATCCTTTTCTTTATCCATTTTATCCATTGGCTATTCATGGGTGTTCAATAGAAACCGATCAATGTCTCCTTTATGATTATGATAACTATATTACCAATAAGCAGCCAATCTCTCTATCTTTTTCTTAGTCCAAAAAAAAAAGAAGTTATTCAAATCAATATATTCAGTAGTATTTGAATACACTTTTGATGCTATCCAATAAGATCTCTACAGAATATTCAGTCAAATGTAAACAAGAGTGTATTCAAATGGCATCTTGCCAAAGAAAAGCTAATAAATGTAAAGTATTTTGAATAGAAACACTGGCAGATTATAGACTATATAACAGCCTATACTACAGAAAATTGCATTGCATTTCTTCTTCTTTGTTCTATTAATCAATTGGTTAAAATATCTATATCTTTAAGCACTACAGTCATACCTCTTTTTCAATTTTTTTTTTATAAAAAAAACAAGCTAAAATGAACAGGTATAGATATCAATTTATAAATTAATCCAGATAAAAGGTTCTTTTTTTTCATTTTTCCTTTCACTTGCCTGTCTTGGCTTGGCTGATGCACTACCACTTGTCCACCCCTCTATTTTACAGTGCGGTTGCCTTCCGCGTAGTGAAACATCAACCGTCACAAACCCACGACCTCTCAATTTCCTTTTCTATACTTTTCTTTGCTCTACATCTATATACCCTTTACAGCTTTATCAAGAAGAATTCATAAAACCGACATCCAGTCACAAAAAGAGAAGCAAAAAACAAAAAAAAAAGACCAAGATTTTTGAAACATGTTAGAAATGTATTTCTAATTTTTTTTTGTTAAAATAAGGTTGTGTAGTAAAAAGGCATAGCTCAACATGTGACATGGTCACCACACTATTTTCTTCTTTCTATATTTCTTCTTGGTGTGTCTATGTGTTGGTACTAGCTTTTTTTAGTGTCTATCTAATTAACTACCAGTACAATTACGTCAATGGCGGCTAGGTCTGCTATACTTTGTTATGCCAAAGGGAAGGAAGGGCTTCTTTTTCTTATTTTCTGTTAAATACAAATATATATATATATATAGTATGTCCTTTAAGGATGATTATCAATCTTATTGGTAATATTGGTATATAATATAGAAATAATCAAGGTATATGATGTGTATATATTTTAGTATGAATTATATGTGTGTGTGCGTGTGAAAAAGAGAGAGAGACAAAAAAAAATCAAGGGTTTTAAAACGGCGTTAATTTCCCATTTTGTGATTTCTAATGGCAATTGTAAATTACCACAAGCAAGCATTTGCCTTATTATTATCTTAGCTTAACTATGCCTTCTTTTTCCCCTTGCTATCCAACAAAGCCCGTCCTGAATCAAGATTGTCTGGAGAGATATGTCCGAGCAGCATTCGAAGACGATCGATAGTAGGAAGACAAAACAAACTGCTGGCAGATTGAGCAGTTGGATTACTACTATCACTACTACAGCTATTATCGAGGCTATCCTTTTGCAGCCAATCCACAAACTCTGAATTCAACAGAGTGGCAGCATACATAGCATCGCAGTCTCCCATTGCCAATTCAGGGTCTCTGGCCGGTCGATTGGTCGAACGAAAGGAGCTGATGTGTGGTAATTGTATCGAGTCATTTATATCATGGTCTTCTTGAGTGAGATCGTGCTCATAGTATTTTGGTAGCAAGAAATCCAAGGTTTGGTTCTGGTGGTGCCATTGATGATGAGGTAGTGACTTTGTAGATGTCATCTTCTTCTTTCTTTTGTTGTTATTTTTGGGCTTATAAAGACAGGCAGAGAAGTAAAAAAAAAAAAGAAAAGAGAGAAATTGAAACATTCGAACCAAGAATGAATTTTTATAAATTTTTGTACCTTTTTTTTATTATTAATTTATATATATATATATATATATACAGTTCATTTCAGAAAGTAACAAAAAAAAATTGCTGATTTTTGGAGTTTGATGTCGTGCAAAAAATTTCTCTTGTTCAACAATGATGTCGGTTGATCCAAAAATAATAAAATAATAAAAATGTATTCACATGTCATGAACTTTGGTTATTTGCCCTTGTGGCTTAGTAGTTATCCAATAAAATACTTGGCTTATCTTTATATTTAATTTATATATATATATATAAAGGAGTATCTCAAGCTACCTTTGATTTTTTTTTTTTTTTTACAATTCACATTAGAATGATTATACAATTTCTTTACAAAGCTTAACAAGGACATATTGATAAGAGCAGAGTTGAGCCTATGGATCCTGCCTATAGACTAAGAATATATATATATATATTGCTATTTGCTATCAAACAAGCCTTTCAAAAAACAATCTTCTAATCCTACAACGCATCTGGTTGCTGATGAAAGGAGTAAATGATGTTGACATGTAATTATATGCAGCAAACGACGCTATACAGTTTTAATCAATTGAAGGACAAAACCAGCTTATTATTATTTTTTCAGCAAATGCTTGAATGCTTCTGCTGCTGCGAGACAAACAAGCAGAAGAATTAAAGATAGTCAGGTCGGCGTCGGATTCTTTGGGGAGAAAATATAACCAAAACTCTCTTGAATTTCCATTGATGAAGAATTCTTCTACTGTTGTAACTAAAGTGGCAGAAAGTTTAACGCACAAACTTTGGGGATCTTAATACTTTTCTCGTAGCACAACAATTTATAAAATTGGGTCTTTCTTGATGAATCCACATTTCATATAAATTTGAAACGGGGGGGGGGGGGCTATTGGGCTGGTCAAAGAAAGGAACTCTTGCAATAGTTACAGTACCTACAACGAAAAGCGAACATAACACCATTTTTAAGGGCCCGTCACCTGCCTACCACCGGCCTTTGATTAATGTTAGTTTGAGAGTTCCAAGGTGTATAAAGAGAGAGAGAGAGAGAGAAAGCTTAGCGGAACTGATGGTTATAACACAGGAACAGTTACAGGACATTATCTCTTTCTTAATGTAACGCTTGATGAAATGGAACAAAAAAAAAGTTATCCAGAAATGAAAGAGTATTCTGTTATGAATAACGATCCTATCCGCAGCTCAAATGGTAATAGGTAAATACATCAAATCTCGAGGATACAAATATGTTTATCTTGTTATATTTATTCCTGAATTGATCCCCAATCGAGCAGTTCTGGTCAGTTGGCAAAGAGTAAAGTTAAGCGAAATAAGTGAAGCATGCAACAGTTTATGTTTGAGTGATCTCAAAGGCTTTCTAACTCATTCTGCTAAATGTTTCCTTAAATGCCTCCCATAAAGAAAAGGTTATAAGGCTCAATCCAGTCTAAAATGTCTTAATTGTAGATGAAATGGTATTGAGGTTGAGAGTAAATAGATATACATGGTAGGGGAAGCAAACATATATATTTTTTTTTGAGCAAGTCATGACGAGAATATACTTCATCCTTATGACTAATATCTACTACTACTTCTCGTATAGCCTTATATCATCAAGATTTGTCGAAAAGGCAACTTTGTCGAGTGGATTTTTGTGATCTTGTTGATTAAGTCTTGATTACCGGAGCAATCTTTAAAGGTGCATGTTGGAATTGTTGCAGCCTGTTCGACAATTGGGTCATTGGTAAAAGTGTTGCTAGATACAAATATATCTTTACACAAGAGCTTTTTCTTTATGTAGATTTGGAGATCGACTAGCGTCCTTTTGTTATTGTTGTATTAGGCTCAATGGTATTTGATTTCCGTACATAGCCAACAGTAAATTTGGTGGCCATTGACAATTTGACTAGAGATTAATATTCCTGAATATTTGAAAGATCATCCGGGCAAGATGTATTTTTCATTTTTGTTTGTTGGAGGACTTTGTGTTCAAGAGGATTTGTGAGCCCTCTATTGCTGCGAATCCAAAGAGGGCGTCATGGCTTTTGTTTTGTATTTTTCTAAAGTGAGAGAGGATGGGGTGTGATAAGGCTGTTATATATTGACAAACTCTTTCGCACTATCTTTTTCTTTTTTTTTTACCAAACTTGAGACAAGTGCGAAAGAGCCGTGACGACATCAAACTCAAAATCAGTCGTTTCTTACTTACTTTTTTTTTTTTTAAAAAAAAATGACTGTGTACATCGATATAAATTTTTCACATGTCCAACCAACCAACCAACCCCCTCCTTTCTTTGCTTTTATGGAACGTTAAAAAGTGATTGAAATTTATTTATATATATATTTTATATTTTATATTTTATATTATACAATAGAGGGGATCGTAATGAAAGAAAGAAAAGAGAAAGTTACAAATACATAATATGATATATTAAGCTAATCCTTTTCCTTTTTTCATGCCAATTGTTTCATCAATACCACTGCCACTGCCACTGCTACTACAATTGTTATAGCCACCAAAACATGTGCTGAGTTTAGGTGATTCTGGTGAAAAAATGGCTTCGTGTTCATAGGATGATTCAGACTCTTGGCTCCCACGCTCATTACGTTTGTTTTCTTGTCGAATCGAACGGCGAATATCCCGGACCTCTTTCTTTAACAACTTGCCTTGATCTTTCAACGCCTTCTTTTCTTCCTTCATCGCCCGTCGCAGACTACGCTTGGCATCGCCGTAATCGAAAGGAGGCAGGGTTTGATACAATGACGGAGCTTGATTATGAAGCGGTGATATCCTGTCAAACTGAGCTTGTGGCAGAGAATAGAGATAGGAAAACGTCTGTTGTTGCTGTTGTTGTTGTTGTTGTTGCGGTGGAGAAGGAGAAAGAGAGTGAAGATTGTGATGTGGATAGAAATGGTTTACACCATAATGATCTTTGTATTGTTGATTATACTGCGGTGGTGAATGGGGATGTGGTGGTGGTGGTGGTGGTGGTGGAGGAGAAGGAGGTGGAGGGTGTGATAGTGATGCTGAATGATGAGGATGAGGATGAGGATGAGGATGATGGTGTGGATGTGGATGTGGGTGATGGTAGGAAGGAACAGATGGTACTGCTGTGTATTCCGGGGAAGTATGAGAATGTCTCGATGGCCAATGCGGTGGCTGTGGATATAAATGATGATGGTAAAGATTGCTATTTGGTGGGGGCGCCAGATGCTGAAGTGGTGCACAGGGCGGAGGTGGAGGGGAAGGGGGATGATCAATTGCATTTTGGAATTGAGATTGACGCGGATATCTGCTTGGCAAATTGTGTTTTTTCCTGTCTTTATCTTTGTCGTCATCATTATTATCTTTATCGTTGCCCTCTGGCTTTGAGAACGGGTCATTGAAAGTGTAATTGGGTGGCTCTGGATGTTCTAAAGACAGCCAATCCTCATTTGGGGTCTGGTAGATCTCGTCATCTGACACGATAGACAGCTGGCCAGAATAGTGAGACGGATAAAGTGATGTGAGACGAGCAGCACTGCCTCGGCTGCTGACAGAAGAGCCAAGAGGTCCATAAAACGGATCGGCTGCATACTCTTGCGGTGTCCGCGGTAACTCAATCTCTTCCTCTTCTTCATCATCATCATCTTCATCATCATCATTTTCTTCGTCTAGCCGTTGCTTGCGTGGTTTAAGAGTATTATGGTCGTTTTGACCAACGGATGGACTATCCGGATAGTTTTGATTTACTTTTTTGGATTTTATTTTGAGATTGCTGTTAGTATCATCTTTTTTATTGGGATCAAAATTGATCAGCCATGACTCGACTTTGCTGATATCTGCGGTTTGAATGTCTTGTAACATCTCGCTAGCCATGCTTCCTAGGTTGCGGGTCACATATGGGTTGCCATCTATGACTGATCTGTATTGATCGGCCAGTCGTCCGAAATGTTCAAATAGGGCAGCAAAACTGGTCTGGGGTGTTTTGATGATTGGTATGGTGTATATACTGATTGGTGTTGATTTGTTTATCAAATCATTCTTGTCAACTGTCGTTGGCCGAGGCTCTTCTTGGCAGTCATGTGAAGACGAGGGAGATATGGTACTACCAAGAGTATTACTGGTAGCGCTGGTATTCTTATTCTTTTTGGTGGTTTCTGAAGTGGTTGTGCATTTGATTAGATCTGAAGCCTTTGCGCACAGCCGTATGCATTTGTCGTCTTGTTGGTCAAGAATGTGTTTTAATTCTAGGTCGCTCGAAAGAGAGATACACTCTCCTTCATTATCTTGGTAAAAGAGACATTTGTTTGTGCTGAAAGGTGTATTGAAAATTTTCTCTAAAAGGTCGCAGAGATCGCGCCAGGTTGCATCCTTGGCAAGAGAGAATCGTCTGGTTTGTTCTCCAAGAGATACCTTGAGAACAACAAGAGACATTGTATGTTTGTAAAAGCGTGTGTGTGTGTGTATATAAATTTATTAAAGAAGTAAAAGTAAAGAAGTAAAGGAAGAAGAGAAAGGCAAATTGCTGTCTTTGATATTAAATATAATTATTTCGGTCTCTCTTGATTCCTTTTTTTCTTTTTTGGCGGTTTTTGAGACATTAAAGAGAATGGGGGGTATAAAGTTAAGAGGGAAGGGGGTGGAAAAAATAAAGTAGGTATTGTATCTAAATCTCTTGGCAGCTCACTAATTTCCTATTCTGTCGGGTTGCCAAGCCTTGCTCAGTGCTATTCGATACAAGCTGTGACAATCAAACTCCGCAGTGGCATTCAATGAATCAGTGAAGAAAAGAAAAAGAGCTTTTATTTTTATTGGTATATCAGACAAACATCTATAGTGTATACAAAGACAAGCAACATATATAAAGCTTGTTATTAATATTGTTACGTGCATTTCCTTATCCAAATAACCTTATTACTGTTTCTTTATTTGTATATCACTGTAAGTAAAGAGAGGTTATTAAATAAAAACATTTCTTTTTTCTATTTCCTTGGTTTGTCATTAGACTTCTCGGCACCAATGGCTTGGGATCCACAAAACCCCATTGTTTCTTGTAACCAAAATAGAGTAATTTTAAATAGAACCTTTTATATATATATGTCAGCCACACTACTTCTTGTAGGTATTTGTGCATATTAGTATTTCTTGGTAAATACAGTGGAAATTCAGTGCGAGGTTGGTGTTTTATCAGCCAAGTTTGTTTTGTAATAAAGTAAAAATAAAAAGAAAGAGGGGAAACAGGTAGATTAACTTGGCTAGAGAAGTAAAAAAAAATGGCTCAAAATTCTATTACTGCGCAACCTCAATACATATTATTGCTTGGGTTGTTGGTTATAATATATCTATATAGCATTGTTGCTGTTGTTTTCTTACAACACGCACAAATTATTTAAACCCTGGTGCTACGGTTTAGATTTACGTTGAACAATAAAGTCTTGGTCAAAATAAAAACTTGATTCATTTGTTCAATAATCTCTGTTTAATTATGTACCCATTCTACCTACAATGTATTCTATCTAGTCTTCTTGTATTCTTTCATATTGGGTTCTTTTTTTTTGGTATTTAAGGATAAAGAAGAGGTTTGATATTCACATGCTTGAATTATTAAGATATTCTTCTCAATGTGTTTCCAAGAATATGTTATTATAAGCTCTGGTTTAATTAATCCAATATCCTGGTTAACATCTCACACAGACATAAAAAAAAACATGTTCCTGTGTAGACTTTGCAATAATTTTTATATATATATACAGACCAAGACCAAGGTACATACCTACTTATTCATATAGAGATAATAGTCTCAATAGCTCAAATACTTATATTACTATATAGCTGGTTATTGAAAACACTTTTCTTTTTTATTTTATTTCTTAAAGTATTACATACTAATTAATAAATAAAATAAAAACGAACACACTTTTTATAGTATAAATAAATCACAAAGGCTATTAAATATGCACTAGTCTTGTGCTCAGCAGTTGAAAGTCATTCAATAAAGAAGTCATGAATTGGTGTGAATTGACGTGAATAGTTTATTAAGCGCGAAAGAGAAAGAAGAAGAAGAAGAAGAAGAAGAGTAATAATACCATTTCTTGATGTTGATGATTTAGTATCCATTTAAAAATAATAAATGGTGTATGATATTATTCATATTAAAATGGTAAGTAGTAGTAGTAGTAATAGTAATAGTAATATTAAAAAAGTAGAATTGTGCGTGCGTGTGTGTGTTTGGTATAATTAACAAAAAATCAATTTTTTAGAAGAGAGGAAGGGAAATGATTGTAGGCTGCTCCCGGAACAGAATGGCACAGGTGATATACCAAGCAGTGGCGGACAAGGTGATGGAGAACCAACCACCGATCTTGGCAAGTACTGCTACGCCAGTGAATGCTGAGACAGAGCCGAGGAAAAAGGTAAGGAAGACCTGGAGAAGGACGGCACGGACAAAGTAAGGCTGGCGGAGAGAACCGACAAAGTAGAAGAAGGAAGGAATGGCAAATGCAAGCATATAGAGACCAATGCACTTCTCGAGATCATCTGCACCCTTGACAGCCAAGGCCTGGAAGGTTCCGGTCGAAGGCAAGAGCATGATACCGTATGAAAGGAAGAATCCACTGAAGGTCAGCATGGTGGTGGCACCGAATGTGTTGCCGATAATCAGGTCCATGATTCCGCACACAAACTGACCAACCGCACTGTAGCCAAGAGCAACACCAACAGCAACATGAGGAATATCGGTCAAGAGCCCAGTGTTGACCACACCAAGGATAAAGGAACCGACAGCAAAGGCGGCAAAACCAACTGCAGAGGGGTTTCCGTATTTGTGGGGAGGATGGGCAGGCTGAGCAGGTGCTTCGGCTTGTCTGATTTGCTCGAGGTCAAACTTCTCCTCAGAAGACATGTTGACAAGAACGGCTTCGTGGTGCTCAGAGTGAGTCTTCATTTCGCTGTTGGTGCTATTGAATTGAGACATATTTTATTGCTTTAAGATTTTAATATTTTTTTTTTTTGGTAGTGAGATGTGTTTAAGAGTGTAAAAGCTGTTTTGAATATGGAATTGATATAATTTTTTTTTCTCAAGTCTTTAATCCAATATATATATATATATATGTATTTTTTTTTAAAAAAATAAAATAAAGTTCAATTTGCTTTTGTGTCGTTCAAAGTGAATCAATGGAGTTCAAAGCTAGATTTTCTTTTTCTTTTTTAGTGATCACGTTACTGTGCCAGGGAAAAAAAAAGAAGAGTTGATATAGAATGCAACAACCCTAAAAAGCACATTTGGAAATCGTGTAACCAACTGAACTTTCTCCACACAGATTCCCCGATGAGATGTGTGAGCTAACAAACGAATGAACGAACGAACGAACGCACCGGCATTCGACTATAATCTTTCTTAAAAAAAATTGTGGTTAATTGCAAAATTCTCGGTAAAATTTGCTTCCACAGTTACAAGGTCAATGTACTAGGTTAATTACAACTCATTTACTAAAATAAATAAATATATATTTCTTTGCAGATTGAAGCCAAATTAGAATATATATAAAAGCACCGAAGCAAAGGAGATTTTGAGCAAGATAAAATAGGGCATTGTCTGTAACACGGATACGAATGCTGCATTAATTCCTTCTTTTTAGTAAAGAAGTAGAGCAAAATAAAGTAAAGTAAAGAATATTACCCCACACATCTTGTTTACCAACCGCCGTTTAAATGTCTTGTTAGTTTAAGAAGAAAGAAAGAAAGAAAGAAGAGCAAGAATATCTTTAGCCGGCGCCCAAATGACTATGGAGCGTATATCCGAAGTAGAGATGTAGAAGAAGAGCCTTATTTTTTTATATATATTATTAAGAGTTCCAAGTCTCCTTCCAAAGTACTTTTGTAAAAAAAAAAGAAGAAGAAGAAAATGGAATTTTATCTTTGATTTAAAGCATTAGACAGCAGCTACTGATTTCATAGAGTACCTCTTTATTGTATAATTGTTTATATGCCTTTATTAAAGTCAGAGTTGGCTAAAGAAGTATGTATAGTTTGACAGATCAAAGGTGGCGCTTAAGAAGCAAAAGAAGCAAAAAGAAAAAACCCGAATGACTGGATACATATTTCTATGGTCACGCATTACAGTTGGTTTGCTTGTAAAAGGAAGGTGTCTATATAGTCTTTGTCATCTTAATCCCACGAAACCCACCAAAATTTATCCCAAAAAAAAACCTCTTTTTTTTAAGAAAAAATATATACATATCATCATCCTTACATATTCTCCTTGTTCTATTTCCCATACTATAGTTAAATGATTAGACTCGATCACACCTACCCATACCCAATTCCCATGAACATTAGGAATTAACCGGATATTAACTCTGATTTTTCTTTTTAAAGATATAAAATGATTAGAATACAAGGAACAAAACGTCAATTGAAAAATTTCTATCTATAGTGAATATAGAGACATGGCAATTAAAACAAATAATAAGTATCCATGGATATAGACATGAATATAGTAACTCTAGTAGTGGAAATGAACTCGTTATTCCACGGCACTTCCTAATTGTGGGATTGTCAGGTATCACTCTTGTGAATCATTAAACGCGTTCCCCACACTGACGAACTTTTTTTATAGCGATATGTCAGTGCGCATAGTATATCTGACTTTCTTTTTTTTTTTTTTTTTTTTGGTTTCCCCCCAAGAAAAAAAAACCATTAACAGGACTAGCAGCAACAGCAACAGAAACAGCAACAATAAATTGTACATACTATATATCCTAAAGATACTCACAAAGTCAGAACCTATGACCCAACTTATACTGCGACTTAGTATATATATATATAATGACTCAACCTCGGCTCTGGAGTCCTATTTACCACGTACCATGATTATTATTATGACTATTTTACACACACAAAATAATAATAATGATAATAATCCAATAGCAATTGCTTATTCTTCTTTTCCTTTTCTCTCTCTCTCTCTCTCTCTCTTTGTGTGTGTGCTGGTGTAGCCATTGATACTAATAATACAAATTTATACATTTATACATATATTACATACAGTCTAGATCAATTTTGATGTGGCGACACTTCTTGTTCTTACTGTTCTTGTTGGTGTTGAGTTTTTTTTTTATATATACACACACACACAATATTATTATTATTATTATTATTACCTTTTATATTAAAAGGTGTACAAGTACTACTGACAAATCAGCACATAAGTATGGGTGCTCCATACATTCTTCTGTTTTTTTTGGAGACCTTGAACTGGTCATTTCCAAAGCCCATAAAAAAAATAATATTTATTTGTGAATTTTACCTGCTGAAATTCAAAAAGAATATATGTATAACAAGGTAAAAAAGAAGAAGAAGTGTATTATAATATTTTTGTAGAATTACAATGAGTGTAACATTTTTTACTAGTGGTGGAAATACATGGAATTATTATATCCGGTAATTTGAATGCAACCCTTGTATAAAGAGTTCTCTTTCAACTTGGTGCTGGTTTTATTGTTGAGTATTCGAGTGTATATATTTTTACTGCGTAAATCTCAACACAAAAATATCACAAAGTTCCCTGAGGAGATTTGTATATATATAATATAGTATATTATATACTTATTATCATCTACGATCTTGTCTAGACTCACCAATACAGCACCACTATCACCAACACCACAAAAGAGATGCAGAGACTTTGTTTTATCATTGTATGACAGAATATAAGACCCTAAATAGAAATAATATAATATATCATGAAATAATGTGTTGATTTGTCAAAGAGTAACAATAATGAAATATAATAATTACTATTGCTATTGCTATTGCTATTGTATTTGATTGTCAATTCTGTCTAACAAATACATAATAAATTTAGACAGATTTGTGGTAAAGAATATGTGTATATGAGAGTACAAGGCACAAAGGCAAAGAATTCCTCTAGACGATGGAATGTGAATATCATGTATCACCCACCAAGGGCTTGAGCATCGAGATATACAGATAGAACATATAGAAAAATCACTCAACCAAACTGCTTCTATATATTTTTTTTTGTTAAACATGTACGATTATCATATTTGATCAAACTAGCTCGGGTTTACACGGAGCACACCAATAAGTGAGTAAAGTTTCTTTTTGTGTGTTGAGTGCAAGAGAAATGACAACCCCGCCCATGTCAACTCAGTAAAAAAAAAACAAAAAAAAAGAGCATGAAACTCTCATTGAAGAATTCCAAGATTGAAATGATTGTGAAATTTTGGGTTGATGTTTCTTTGAAGGACAAAACAAAACAAAACAAAAAAAATTGCCAGCCATTAAAAGGATTGTCAAATTGTGGGTCGAGTTACATTTTAGACTTTTTTTATATATATAAATTAAATTAAAGTATTGTATTGTATTTTATTGTATTGTATTGTAGACTGTCAATTCACATAGACATTTTCAAAGTAAAGCAAAAAAAAATAAAATAAATTACAATAATCTTGCACTACATCGAATAAGAACGTTCACTTGAAAAACAACGATAATTTATATATAAAATTGTTAATATTAAGCTCTGTACTCGCACACACACACATAAATACCTTCTTGGATTCTCAGAGATTTGTCGGGATTCACAGCATTTGTGCTTCATTTTTATTTTATTTTTATATATTTTTTTGTTATATTCATCAGACAAAGAAAGCCTAAAAAAACCAAAAGGCAAAGTAGATTAGGACTTGTATTTAGATACCTATACATCCACAAGCCAATCCTAGCCCTATAATTATATTTATACCTTCAATTGCAATTGCAATTGCAATTATAATTACATTTATAGTTATGGTTACAGTTATGGTTATGGTTACATTTACATTTACAGTCAAATTTACACTTCCATCTACAGTTACACATCTCATCTCATAGAGACTTGTAATAGAAATTTTGATTGAAGCCAAAATAACAACAGAATCAACAACAACAACAACAACAACAATACAAATTCCAATTCCAATTCCAATAACAGTACTTCTTTTTTTTTTAGCTATAATTTTATAAACTACAGGAAATTGCCCAGGATCCATACATTTACTCCTCTTTACGTCTTGTTACTCTTTGTGTGTGTAAGTGTAATCCAAGCCCAAGTGAGTACATGTATATGTATATATATATATGTGTGTGTGTAATCGTGAAACAAGTAATTCAATGGCAAGGTGTATCCCAGATGTCTTATTCTCATTTCATATATATATATATTTCTGTAAATCTCCTATTTACGGCCATTATTTTGATGGGTTGAGTAAACGAATGAACAAATGAACAAACGATTTTTCTTTTTCTATTGCTTTGGTTCCTTTATGGCACTTCAATACCAAGTGAAAATAACTCTATTATTAATTATAATATACATTTCTGTAATAAAAAAAAAGAAAGAAATATCAAGTCCGTGTGTGTTTATACCAAGCCGTGCACCTTGAATTGAAAATTGATCAGGATTCTTTTAATGTATATAGATAGCTATATAATTGCTATGACTTTGTCCAACTTGTCCAAGACATGCCTGTATTCTCTCTCCATTTTTGGATTGTACTCTACATTACACGTGTATTGGACCACATCAAGAATATCAGACGGTTTTGGATTCTTTTTTTTTAAAAAAAAATCTTATGAAAACCTTGAGCCAAAATAGACATCTATGCTGCTCTACCTTATTTTACGCAGCACAATGTCATAAACACTTTTGTTTTGGGTTTGGTTGTATTATTATCTTTTTTTTTTATTAAAAAAAAATTCACAGAGTTAGAAACTCGAGTTTGCTTATTCCAAAAATGAGAAACAGGATATTTGTTTGTCTATACCTTTTTTTTTAGAGAGAAAGAGAGAAAAAGCATGTATAGAATCCTGGCGTGCCTTACCCACGTTTGATCCTTTTATCTTCTTTGGTCACTTATTCTGTAGAATTCTACACACCAAAGAAACAGGACAAGACACACAAGAATGATAAGAAGACTATGCATGTGAGATTATATGAATAAGATAAGTGATATACGTACGTGGTTATTTATTTATTTATTTTCTTAGGCACATTTTTTGGGTTGTCAAATTGTACCTCAAAGTATGAAAGTTGAGGTCAATATAAAATATAGTATAGCATGATATGTGGGTTCCCAAAGAGTCCTTGAACATTTAAATGTTTATTGAAATTCAATTCATTTTTTTTTGGGTCTTTGGTCCTGGACAACATAAAATTCGGTCTAGTTTCAAGAAAAATAAATAAGCTTGGCTTGACTTGACTTTGATTATTTATTTTGTTTGTTATAGTTAAAGTTGAACAGATTGATTGTCTTGATAGATAATTAAGAACAATTAATTTCTGTGGTGCAAGATAATAATAATTATAATTCTTTAATATTGTTTCAAGTTAGTTTAATACACACATACAAAAAGATAGACAAATCAAAGGACAAGGGATCTTTTGTCAGAACTGTACTATATATAACACAGAGTTTAAGATACACAAAGCATCTTTTATACTCATAAGGTCAATTGAATAACTATATATTACGTATATTAATAATGTAATTGGTCAAGAAATTAAAACAAAATAAAACTCTTTAAACATTTGTGTAAAGTACTAGGAAGATCCCTATATTTATTTGTTTTTATTGGGCACCAACAAAGAAAGAGGTACAAATCTAATTATATAAATATATATAGAGTGCTTTATAGGTACAATATAGTAATAATAATATTAATAAACGAATTAGTTTAAGTAAGGTGTACAACCTGTGGTAAAATAAATTAAGACAAATGTACCCTATCCAACATAAATGTAGCTACAGTTGGGTTTTTGTTCCATAATTTTCACCTTTCAAATGTTACATTTGCCTGGAAGTACGTTTAGCTTTTTGACAAAGATATGTACATATCTGTATTATTTAGAAGATTCCTTTTTCTTTTTATCTTGCTTCTCTTATGTCAAGTATTTACTATAGGTATATGCCACTAAAATTCACTATGGCTACAGAAAATAAATAGATAAATAAATAAATAACTAAGAAATAAAGCTAGGGCACTATAAAATTAATAAATCAATGAAAGAAAGAAATAACATAGGACATTTCCAAGATATTTCCTTTCCTTTTCCATTTTATTTTATTTTATTTTTTAAAAAAAAAACAAGCAAACCAAAAGCTTGAATGTTTTGAATACACTGATTTCAATTGTTATAATGTATATGTAACAATAACCAATACGTCAGAAACCAAAAAAAAAAATGACATGCACAGTGACTCAATCACAACTTGGCTATGTCTTGAATATATCTTTTAATATTAACCTTGTCAAGTTACATTGCATGAATTTGCAAGCTAGACTTTAATAAAACCAGCCGAAAATTACCTGGTCAATTTTACTAATTTTTTTTCCGTTTTCTCAGTGCAAAACAAATATATATATGATCTTTTCCTACATCTAATGTCAATGCTCTTTAGATTTAACTCAAAGTAATAATAGCATTAATAATAACAGTAAATCTTTGTATACATTATAGACGGAATACACCTCCAAGTCCCTTTTTCCTTCTTGGTGTTCTATCGAAGTTTACAGAGTTAGAAAACCCAAGTAAACGGTGAAATCTGTAACAATTCTTGCTGCTAAAAAGTGTTACAATCTCTACTGCCAAAAGCTGCAAATATTTTACTAGTAAAAGTGCAAATAAGTAAGAGAATCTTCAGCAGCCAGATAGGTTTTATTTTATCTAAAATCAAATACTGTCACTTTTGCATAAAAAAGAAAAGCCAACCCACCCACCAGTTCAATTTATCTTTTTCTTTAAATAAATCTTGAGAACGCTTTCGTCAATGTGTCAGTCGATGAAGACGAAGCCAAAAATGTGATAGCACACAGATAGCCAATTCATTTTTTTTCTTCTTCTCAAAATCAGGAGAACTTACCACATTAGAGTCTGAGTCAAAGTCGACAAGAATTGTTGAAGGTACAACCAACAATTTGTGGTTCTTTTTACTGCTCATTTCTATAAGCCGTTATTCATTTTAAAAAAGGATATAAGAATATATATATATATATATATATATATTCAAAACATATAGGTCAGTTTATGATGCTATGCTTTATATAATGGTGTCCGAAATTTAACCGTCGCAGATGCTTTTACTGAATCTATCACAATACAATACAATTTGATAGCCACGTTTTGATATTCATTGGCATCTCTTTCCATTTTGCTTTTATTTTGACAAGTTCAAAATTTTTATTCTCGAAAAGACATTATCAATTACTAACAAAAGAAATTCTGAAGAAAATGTAGATGATCTTTTTAAAGGTAAAAGATAGCAACTGATTTAATCAAGACCATATTATTTATAACCATGTACCTTTTGTTATAGCTACAATGTGCGATGATTGCGGAAAAAGATGACACGAAAATAAAAGGTATTATAAATGCACATTTATAAAGAAACTTCAGTTGATGATGGTACACATTTAAACTTGTCTTTTCTATATAACTATTTTTCATGTTAATGGGTCTTTTTCTTTTTCATTACTACTATTGTTGGTTCGAATATCAAAAAAGATAAACCTAAAGTTAAATGAAGAAGAAAATTGGACACATATTCTTTATTGGCTCTTTGCAGACGCTGCCAACAAGAGGGCCACAGTACATCGCGATCTCACAAATGTCCTGATTATATACCTTAAGAGACCGAAAAGTCTACAAGCAATCTTAGATTTTCTTACAAAGCTTTCACGAGAAAACTCCCGTTGGATACTGCTGTCAATAATGAATACAAAGGGCTACTAAAAAAAATAAGATCATTATCACTTCAAATGATCTCCGTATTATCATATCCGGGGAAATGCTATTCATAAACAGCTACTGCTTGACATCGTCTCATTATTAAATACCTAACTCCATTTGATAGCAGACATTTTGGTACTCGGTGCGCCAACTTATCAACAGCAGAAAAGTAACAAAGAACGCTATTATACCACCGAGTCTTGTGTAATCCTTGGATACCTATAGATCTTCGGTTACAAATGCTGTATAGGACCAAACCCTACAAAAATGGGCTGGGCCTTTTTAGGAAGGACTTGGCGAGACTAAAAAATAACCAATATGGAACAAAAAAAATTATGTGGAAAGCTTTGAAGAAATGGGAGAGGAATGGTGGTCTTGTAACTGCTACAATAGATGAATGAAGCATCTCAAAGACGTGCAGCAATTTTCAAGCGAAGAATTTAGAATCTGAAAATCACACTAACGGCTACATTGTACTGGTCTGTAAAAAAAAACGAAATATATTGTGGCAGCGAGATGTTAATGCTGCAAAAAAAAATATTATGACAATTGTTTTGTCAACCTGGAGAGGAACCCATCGACTAACCGCTTTTCCAAAGATCTGATAAAGGCAAGCAAACAAGCGGCAGTCAACAACAGCAATAGAAATAACAATCCCACTACTGTAATGTAAACATTTTGTCACTTTGAGGCATTTGGATAATTACAGGTAAATATCTAAACATCAGTATGTTTTTCTGAAAACTAATTTCTCTATCCAAATTTCATTCTCGTTTCGTCCTCAAAAGGTAAGCATACTGTCTACAATTAAAATTTTATTCGTCTAAAACATTTCTTAATTTGTCTCAATCTCAAGTAGAATCACTGTAATTTGCGTGGTCAGACCATGCTACATATTTGTCATTTTTATTTTTAATTGTTGTCATAGTAACCGCTTTAGATTGCTGCCATAGTAACAGCCTTAATTTGTCACCTAGACATCTGGGTATATTAATCTGTATTAATCTTTTCTTCTTATATAAAGAAAAAGGTAGAGTCTGTGGGTAATGTATGTGGTGTGCGTATAATGCTGCGTGTCTGTTTGTGGCTGGGTGCCACAACGGGGTTTACATTAGATTTTTGGGATTGTTGTGTAACGTACAATAGCCATATATATATATATAAAAGAGTAATACCCCTCGTTTGTGAGAGAAGATTAATTGAGAACTGGAAAAAATAGGACCAACTTTCTTTTGTTCTTTCTCTCTCTTTCTTGTTTTCTTTCTGGGTTCTAGGTTCTGGGTTTTATTCCTCTTGCTCTTGCTTCGTATTGTCTATCTATCTCTCTACCAAAAAAAGAAAAAGAAAAGAAAAGAAACAAGACGATAGGAAGTCAGCCAAGGTGTAAGCCACACACTTGTTTCTTTCCAAAAAGTACAAGAAAGTAATCTTATTTATTTCTGTTTTGAAATACCCAATTAAAATATACACAAAAATAATTTTGATCCTTTTTGGCAGTGTGAAATCTTCAACACAAGAAAAATAAAATAAAATAAAAAGATCGACCATTTACAACGGTGACGTCGGCAAATTTATATGACATATCGATGCAACACAGCCTTTCTATCTCTTTTTTTTTTATTGGATATTTGTTCATCATAGCCTTGTGCCCTTTTTTTTTTTTAATAAAAAAAAGAGACTATTACTGTAAAATAAAAAATTAAGAAATAAAAAAAAAATATTAAATATATAAATAAAAAAAAAAATAAAAAAATAAAAATAAAAATATGGCTACGACCGAAGATAATAATAGGAAACGTCCTTCAGAGGTCGAAGATTCGACTACAACCACCACCACAACCAACACCACAAACACTACCAATACCAACACCAATACTACCAATACTGCTACTACTCGTCCTCCACCAAAAAAGCGATTCCTATCTTCAAGGTCAGCATCGCCATCGCATTCAAGTGATGGTACACCCTTGACATTGGATGACAATAGCCAAGAAGACACGATAGATACATTCAAGGTAATCTATCGAGATTAATCAAAAAGAAAATCACCGACACAAAAAACCCTTTCCCTTCCCCTTCTTTCTTTTTTTTAATATACATACATACATACATACACACACACATATGAGTGAGTAAGAGTGTAAATGTGTGTGATTGGGAATATATACATCATTACGCATTTGTACACAATGGGGAGTTTGACTAGTCGCAAACTTTGATAAAAAAGAAACACAATAAGATACGCGTACCCTTTGTATATTTCACAGGACAAAAAGAAAACAAAGCAAAACAAAAGACGTTTTCATTTCAATTCATTTCAATTCATTTCATTTTCTTTTACTTAGTAAAGTTTATATATATATATATATTATCAACTAACATTCCTTTCTTTAAAAACAACAAAATTTTGGTATTTGACTTTGCATAGGAACCATTAGAAGTCTATCGTCGCGATGCCATCATAAGACAATTGAAAGAATATAGGGTGTGTTACCAAAGAACAAAATAGATATATTATAAACAAAGAATGGCCGTAATTAAGCTTTGAATTAATATATAATTCTGTTAATTAGCGATCCTACAGACAATGGAAGAAGCGCGCCGATTTAGCAGAAGAAAGACGTCAAGATTGCGAAAGGCAATTACGAGTGTGGGATACTCAATTCAAACAAGTATGTTTTTTTTTGAAACAATAAATGGACCAGCTGGAATCAATTTTTTTTTATTCATTTGTTCAAAAACAGTTGCAAGCTTATATGCAAGGACGTATCTTGGACCATACACCTGAATATCACCCAAGTTTTATAAAAGGTTATTCAACAATAAGAATAATAAAAATTTGTTATTAACATATAAACTCTATTCTTTACATATTGTCTTTGATGGTGCTGATGATCAACAAATTAGATTCACTCTCTTTTGACATTTTATTACAAGATGACTGGGCTGTCAATATTACCACAACCATGGCCAATGCATTGAGACGAGGAGAACTCACAGAAGATTTGATGGGTGCTCTGTATAATTATTCTGTGCCATTTTCTACCAAACGAATGCATTTTCTTGGATTACTAGAACCATCAGGTAATTTTAAAACAAAAAAATACACAAATAACTTAAATATTAAAATATAGATTGTAAATTTTTTGTTGTTGTTGCTTTCAGCTTCATTTTATATTTTGTCTACACAAAATACAAAATACAAAATACACACTTCTCTCTCTCTCTCTCTCTCTATATATATATATTATATTTTCATTTTAAAAAAAAACAAACGAACAAACAATTCACCAAATGTCTGTTCTATCAACGAATTGATTAATTATAGGCGAAAATTCAGCATTAAGAAGCAAATACAAAAATGCACTTTCTTCATTCACGAGTAACCAAAGCACACTTCTTGATTCCATTAATCAGTACCGTTCATTCAATACAAAGGTTAATACATCAATTATAACACTAACAAAGAAGTGTGAATAATCTATCTGTCTATTAACCACAATAACCACCAGTTTATTCTTTTGACGGAAGAACTACGACTTTTAACAAACAGACTCGAACTTGCCGAAAGCCTTTTACAAGAAACTCGACTCAAGCTCTCAAAAGCAAATGACAAATTAGCAGCAGAAAAAGAAACGTCAGCCAACTTTTCTAATCCTACTCAACCAAGGGATACATCAGATGCCAAAGATACCGCTTCTGAAGGAACCACCCCTCCCGTAAGTTCTTTTTTTTTTAAAACCCCCCCCCCCCCATTTTACTTTGTTTATCACTACATCCTAAGAAGAATTGAATTGAACTGAACGGCATTGACTCATATATATATATATATATATATATGTATGTATATTTATTTGATAATAGCAAATTCTTGAAACCCAACAAGACCCATTGATTTGTGCACAACAAACATTGGAAAAACAATTGAGAGAGATAGAGGAAATGAAGGACCAGAGAATAGAGTTGAAGCAGCAATTGTTTCAACTCGAGGTGGATTATGTAGTCTTACCAGAAACACGGATCTACAAAGACCCTCTGTGTCGCCAAGCCCTGCAGACGTACGATTACCAACGCGACAAAAACGATCATCTCACAAACGTCTGCCAAAAACTCCAAAAGGAACTCGAGGATTCGCAGAGCACCCGGCGCCAGTTTCTTGAAGAACTTGACACAAAGCAAACCGGGCATATCAAGGGTCTCGAAGAACAGTTGCGAAAACTCGACGGAGACCTGACACGCATTCGTGGTCATCGAGACGCACTACAGAGTAATCTCGAAGAACGAAAGGCTAATACAGAGTTTGGCAGAGATTCTATATCAGAGTTACGTGTTATTGGTGATGTTCGCAAGGTAATATATATATATGTATATTTGTGTAATTAGAAAAATGGCTCAAAAAAGAAAGACAAGAATCAAATGTTTGATACTTATTATTTTATATTGATTGATTTTTTTATTTATATTAGGAACAAGTGTTTTCTTTGGGTGTAGAATTATCAAGACTACGACTCAAAGGAGCTGCCAAGTCTGGATCACACGATCTATACAAATTCATGATGGCAATTGATGAAAAAAAGCGAACAAGAGAAGTCCTCGAGAAAGAATTAAGGTAAATTTTGATTCAGTAATTATATATACATACATATATATATATGTTTATCTTTAAATTATACTATAAATCATTACTTACTGGAATATTGTGATATTGTGTAGGGAAGCAGATACAAAGATTCAGGCCACAAGAGCACGTTATTTGGATCCAGAAGCTTTGGCTATTTTGGATGATGAATTTACTTTGATTACAAAGATTAAGCATGTGCGCGAACAATTGGATGTATTTAAAGAAACGTATGGCTTTGAGGCCACACACACGGACGAAAAGGCTATTTTAGATATCTTGCAGGCCAAGGTCAAATCAGAGCAAGCTTCAATTATAGAAGCACGCCAAAAGATGGAAGCTTTAGAATCGGTAAGCTACATACACAAAGCAAAGAAAAGCTGACAATTTCTTCTTCTTATCTGTAATTGTAATTTGATCATGGTAATAACAATAATTATAAATGCCAATATGAATTTTAATTTTAATAGACTGAACATCAACTACTAAGTGAGATTCAGAGCGTTACAATGGCTTTTGGTGAACTTGAAGAAAGTAACCTAGCAAAGATCCATGAATTAGCAGTAATGGAAGATGAGGTTACGGTACTACAAGGAGAGGTAAAAGGACAAAATAATAATAATAATAATAATAATAAATGATGCAATATTTAATGTTTTTATTCTTCTTAGAGAGTCAAATATAGCCAGACGTTTACAGCGCTTAATAAATCCAAAGATGCTCATGCAATGGTGGCCAATGCATTAAGCAAAAAGGTAGAAAAACAGCTGGCGTACATCAAGCAATTGAACGAACGAGAAAAGAATCTTGGAAATCAGATTGTAAGTGAATAGATTATTTAATTATCTTGAGAATTATCGTATATTAACAAAATAATAATAATAATAATAATAATAAATTAATATTGTATTAACAATAGACGACCCTTGATCGACAATCTGTTGCTAGTAGTGGAGCTGTAGAAATCTACCTTCAAAAAAGTTTGGAAATGAAGGCTTCTTTGGAAGAGCTCAAAGAAAAGATGTTGTTCGGAAAGGAAAAGATTGGAGAGGTAAAATAGATAAATAAATTAAATAGATAGATATTCAGACTTTTTGTGTAATTGAACGAATTGTGATTTGTAGCTGGAAAAATCTGTTTTGGAAAAAATCAAGATGATTGAAGAAGATGCACATTCTCGAATGCGACTCGAAGAAGGCTGCGAGCTCTTGAGGCGTAAGGTAGAAGCGACGACAAAGGTTGAGAAGCCAGTAGAGATGAAACTGAGGAAAGAAAAAGAAGAATACAGAGTGAGTTAATAACTGAACTTGGTTGATTTTATGTTATTTCTTATATGCATATGTAATATTATCAATACTGACATGTTTACTCACAATATCTTCTATCTTAATGTACGTAGTCATTGCTGAATTGTAGTTCTTGCCGTACTCGACTCAAATCGCATGTCCTGATGCGCTGTATGCACACGTTTTGTAAAGACTGTCTTGATATCCGTATCGAGACTCGACAAAGACGATGCCCAAGCTGTGGTGAATCTTTTGGCATTAATGACGTGAAACAATTTTATCTTTAGAAAGGCTATTACTATTATTCCTATTACTATTATTTTATATCGTTTCTAGAAAACCCCAAAAAAGCCTCCCCCTACCAAACCTGAAAAAAAAAGAAAGAAGCCTTTCATTTTCCCTCCTCTTCCTCCTCCTCCTTCTCTATTACCTACACTTCTTCCACTACCTCCACTTTCCTCCAATTTCCTTTTTCTTCCATTTACCTTTCTCTCCCCTTTCCTTCCACTTCCTTACTTAACCATCAATTGGCTGGCTAAGTCTTCTTCTTCTTTCTTTTTTTTTATACAAGAAAACGAAGGCTGGCCAGTGTATATAACATGTTCTAATTTCCTTAATGATGTATATACATTTCAAGTATCTTGTTCTTTTTGTTTGGTTTTGGTTTTTTTTTTTGGGTTTACTGCATTGTTACCTTTTTCTTTTGGATTGTGTGATAATAATAATAATAATAATAATAAATCCAAAGGTGGATAATACAACACACACACACAATGTATATGAAAAGAAGGATATAGAAAATATAGAAATATCATTATTTAATTGACTGATATTTTTTTTTGTTTTGGTTTGCCCATTTAAAAAATGGGTGGTAATTTTTGCTGGTAGTAAAAATGAGAAAGAAAGAAAGAAAAAAAAGGGTGAAGATGGACAAAGAAAATAATTTGGATAATAGGGTGAAAGGTGGGCTAAAACTTGCACTAAAATATTGTTTGGTTTGTTCTTCCAAAAATCTCCTATGGGTTTTTTTTAATGGTTTTTTTTTGAAAGGCGAGGGGAAGAGGGGGAATTTGAGGTAAAATAAGGTTGTAGGTAAGGTTATTTTGCTGTTCATTTTTTTTTGTTTAACTAGGTTTTTTGTTTTTTGGTTTGTTGCTTTTTTTTTATCTACATGACGACCTCGTCTTCTTCGAGAATATCCTCGTGCATAACACTTCTCAGACGACGTTCTTTTTCATTCTCGAGCTGGCCATACAATAAATACAAGGCACGTTCATTCGAGTCGGGAGTACCCTGGATTGTGAACATTCTCTCGCCGGTTTCGTCGTGGGGTACCTTGGCAATCGAGATCCGTGAACCCGACAAACGACGGATTTCAGAGATCTTTGAACCTCCCTTACCTAAGCACACAAATTAGAAAATAACCGTAAGTATCCCAATAGAGAATATATATATATATATATGTAAGGAAGTAAATAAAAAATAAAATAATTTTTTTTACCAATGATGCAGCCAACCATGTCACTGGGAATAGAAATGTGTTGAGTGCGAATAGAAGGATCATTGAGGAAGTTCTGGGAGGTGGCCGAGGGACGACGCTGGGTTTGGTAATCTGTGGGTGCAGAGCTAAAGTCCGAGCCGTTTCCAGTGCGAGTAATAGAGCTGCGACGATCAGGACCATTGGATCCACCGTTGGCAGAGTTTGTGGCAGAGTTGGCAACAGAAGACGAAAGGACCGAAGACGATACATTTCCGACACCAGCGCCGTTAGCACCAACAATGCTCATGCTGCCCTTGGTAGGGTTGTAGAGAATGGTACCATAGGCACGCTCCTTGTCTTCGATCAAACACTGTCCAATCTCAACAACCGCACGGCGGACTGAATCAACAGTACCTCTGACCTCCACAACACGCTCGGTGCTCTGAGGAAGAAGGGTCTTGGATGCAATCATACGCACACCTGAGGTATCCTGGATGTGCTTAATCTTGGCACCCTGGCGACCAATGACAGTGCCCATCAAGTTGTGGGAGATCAACAGGCGGATTGTTGCCACCAAGTCAACCATTGAGGTGCCTGTGGGTGTGGCAGGAGGGGTAGCAGGCGAGATTGGGTTGTCCAACAAAGTCTGGGCGATCAACGAATAGGCCTATATACAAAACATAGCAAAAATAAATAAATACAAAAATAATGACAATGGTATATATATATATTTAATTATCCCTACTATTGCTATTGCTATTGCTATTGCTAATAGCACTACATGTCGTAAGCTACGTATATATACACAAATGTGCATATGTGCATATAAATATTTATATATTGGGCTTACCTTTGCAACACCTTCCAAAGTACCGCTAACAGTCAATACACGATCATGGACACCTTGGACAACCTTGGATACGCCAGCCTTGACACCGGTAGAGTCTCTCAGCTCAGCCACATTTTTTCCAGCTACAGAAAAATAAAACAAAGACAAGCATTAGTAAGACTATTGATATCTTATTTTTTTTTATTGTTGTATTCATATTCGTCTTTATCTTCTTTATCTTCTTGTTCACCAAAGAAGTAGATGATGTTATTTTTTCGTATCCCCCCAAATCGCCACATCATTTCGTCCGCGTCGGAGGAACAAAGCGCGTCCTCATATTTTTTCCCCTCCCCCCAACACACACACATACACACACAAGACAACAAAAACAACAAAAACAACAACAACAATAGCAAGACTACAGTAACCATAATAACCATAGTAGCAATACCATTGGTAATAGTAGAAATCCCAGCCTTACTCACTTTCACTCTACTCTCTTTACACAAACCCACACTCGCACAAAGTCTCTCTCTCTCTCTCTCTCTCTCTACTTTTTAAATATATATGAATACGAATATATTTTACCTTTGCCAATAATCACACCGGCTTCCTTGGTCGAGACAAGAGCACGCAATGTTAATTGAGCATCGTCGTAATCGTACTGCTGGTCGCCATCGTTTTCTTGGCTAGCATTAGGAATAAAACGGTCATCGTAATGGTCAGAGCTTGAGTTGGAGGGTTGAGACATCTATAGATTGATGAGCATCTCGACTTTTTTTCTTTCTTTTTTTTTCTTCTTAATCAACATAAGAGATGTTGGTGTTGTTGATTTGGTGTAGATTTAATAATGTAGAAATAAAGATGATTCGAATAACTTACACTTTACAAAAGAAATTTGTTTGTTTTGAAGACAAAAACAAAAATACAAAGAAAAAAGAAGAAGAAAAGAGAAGAGGAGGGAGAGAAGAGAAGGAGGAGAGAGAGAGAGAGAAAAGAAGAAGAAGGAAAGGGATAGGAACGAAGAAAAGAGGTGAAGGGAGGAAAAGCGCGAGAGATGGAAGGGGAGAGGCGCGTAAAGTAGTAACTCAAAGAAGTCGAAAAAAATATAAGCACACAACAGACACACGCAATATAAGAGAAAGGCTCAAAAAAAAATTAAAAAAAAAAAAAAAAAAAAAAAAAAAACTTTTGTCAAAAATAAAAATAAAAAAATAAGGGGATCACAATACTTGAAATTTTTCATTAAGCGCGTAATGTTTTTTTTTATATTGTATTGTATTGTATTATAATATTACTATTAGTATTTTTTTGGTGGCAGCTAAAACCATCTGCGCTATTTTTGTTGAAAATAATAATAAATTGTCTTTGCGTCATTCATTCACTCAAAGTAAAAGTGTATGGATGCTATTTGAATCTCTGCCTATTTTTTTTATTTTTTATTTTATTTTTCACACACACACACAATTCAGACTATGAATTTATTTATTTTTTTCTTAAAAAATAAAAATAAAAAATATATTAGTATTTTACCAGACACCTGGTTTTATTATTTATTTTTATTTTAATATCTCTCGCTCTCCCGCTCTCTTTATTAAACTTTGAATTTATATACCATATTGTCTTTTGTATTATAAAAAAGATTTTATATAAAAATGGAATTTATTGCGATATTTTTTAATTAAAATAAATAAATATCGTAATAATAAACTCAGATATCGTATATATATATATATTGCTTACTCCTTTATAAATCTGATAATATGTAAAAGTGAATCTTAAAGAGGTGTAAATTATCTATATGGAAGTAAAGGTAATATTGTATGTATTTGTTAAAGAATGTATATAAATATATCTTATCGGCAATTCTTTTCTTTTTATCTAATAATTATATAGTCTAGCCAACCGACTATTATCAGCGTACATAGGCTTCGGTAGTATTCTTGTCCTAATCACAGTCAATTAGAAATAAGATAATTGAATAGTTAAGTTGATAAAATTGATAAGCTTACCATACAGTTTCGACAGTGAACCAACCATTCACCATCAGGTCCTTCGGTCACTTTAGCACCAGAGTCCATCTGTTTTCTACATCCAGCACACCTCAGACACTTCTTGTGCCATCGAGTAGCCCTAGGTCCAGGACTATCATCCATAATAGCAATACTCTGTCGACACCTTGGGCACATCCTCGATCCACCCAACTTTGGGAAAGCACGCGATTGACGCTGTCGGAATATTTCAGATGGACTATCCTCTTCCTCTGCCTCATCAAAACTAGTCTCTCTTGTGTTGGTCCGTACAAGAGGTGTCGAGAGCGATGCACGAGGACTAGAACGTCTATTGTTGTTAGTGTTACTATTCTGTTGGAGTCTTTGCTGTGCCCTGGCCGCCAATGCGCTCGATGATATCGTTCGTTTGCGTGCACAAGCTTCGCAGTGAAGACTGCCATTCATATCATAGAACGGTTGATCCGGAGGTAATACATTGTGACAGTCATGACATGTAAAGCACTAATATTTATATGTTGTATTAATAATCTACTCTACACAGTAAATATGACTATCACTATCACTATCATTATTATTACTGTTTTGTACCTGATGATGGAATAATTTTGTACCGTCTTTTAAGCATTGTTTGTCTTGGATAGGTAGCTCACATGCATGACATGTAAATAAAGGTTCTTCCTTTGGCTTTATAGTCACTCCTCGACACTACAAATAAATAAATAAATAAATAATGACTATTCCCTATTATGCTTTTGTTTTGTTTTTTACCTGAGGGTGATAAATGTCTGTGCCTTCCACAACTATTTCAGTGTCTGTAAAGTGGAGGTCACATCCTGCACATGTCAGGCAATCATAATGATACCATGCATCTCCTGTTGCCGTAGGTGCTTTGATACGCCGTCCTCGTAGTGTCTTGAGACACTTGAAACACACTCGCTTTTCCTTGGCTGGCTTTTTAGATGGTTTATTATTTTGAGTCACTTGCTTTGTACTACTGGATCTGATTGGCTCTATTTGGGACTCTTGTTGCTGCTGTTGTTGTTGATACTGCTTCTCGGAAAAATTACCATCATTTCCATATGAATGTCTTTTAGAAGGATCTTTCGTAGGTACTATAGAACGTGTTGCCAAAGGTGTGATGGACTGCTGCTGACGGGTTGGAGTGGAAGGATATCGCTTGGGTGGGGTAGGCGGTGGTTGGGGCTGTGATAGACTTGATATTAACAATGGCTGGTCTTCAGAAGATGCAATAAAGATTGGTTGCTGGTTCTTCTGCTGTTCCTGTAGCGATTTTTGGTACTGTTGAAACAGCTGTGATGTAATGGGCGGTCTAGTACCCGTAAATCCAACTGGTGATATTGCTCTCGTAGGACGTACACTTGAGGACAGAGACGACAGTGTTCCAAAGCTGGATAAATCATCTGACGGAGTTCTTATCCGAATACTATCAAACTGATCCCGGCTACTGACGGTCGAGGTAGGAGAGGTCTGGAGCTGAGGTAATGATGATTTCTCTAGAGGAGACATGAGAGGCGTCGAGGCGCTTGAACTAGGTCGAGAAGTCATCTCATCTTCTTTGCTACAGTTCTCACACAATGGCTGCTTGTATCTATCTACTTGGGTACAATCCTCAAGTAGTTTGTGACATCCTTGACAGCGGAAACAGCCTCGGTGCCAGAGCTGGTTCTGACTGTAGAATGCTTCTTCTTCAGAAACAGTTTCAGTACAGGAAACACTATAGATATAGATATGTAAATACATGTAAATATCTTTCTTTCCTTTACCACATTTACGTAGATATAGTTTATGTATTTTTTTTTATATTATTCTTTCTGTGCTTATAATCTTAAAGTGAATTTTACCATGCGTCTGGCGGGCGACATGTACCACAGTGTTGAACATTGCCGTTTAGAAATGCACTGTCGTACGAGAGTTGTTTTTTACATGTCACACATGTCTTGTGTAGTGGAAGTGAGGGACGTCGGTTGTTACTCGCAAGAACGGATGCTGTAAGGTAAGTAGAATCGCGCTTGGATCTTAGGGTACTAGCTGTGCTCCCAAATGGCTCACTGAGGATACTTTCGGCGTATCTTTGTTATTGTTATTGTTATTGTTATTGATATTATCATTTGAAGTGGATCCCGTTTATTTGGTTAGTTAAGATAGCTATACAGCGTATTCCTACTTACTGTGATTTCCACTTGTCCCCATTAGACACCCTCCTCTTTTCAGTAGTTAGACCAGTTGCAATGGATGCTGTTGATTACTAAGAGTCAATAACTCGGTTGTTTGGGTTTTATGTTTGCTTTCAGCCAGGAACCAACAAACTTACCAACTATTTTTCCACGACATTTCCCACATTTATCGCCGTGAGAGAGATTACCGCATCGAATACAATAGCCCATGTTGATCGATTGATTGATTGGTTGATTTTACAAGTGTTTAAAGAAATTATGTACGTCTGTGTGTATGTGTTACTTGTATTAAGCAAATATTATATTTGAACAAGTAATAATAGCTTTAGAAGAATAGGAATAATAATAATAAGAAGAAGAAGAAGAAGGGCAAATAAGACGTATGGGTGTATTGTTTTTAATCTTTCTTTTTTATATACATATATAGAAAACACACATATATATATTGTATGTGCGTCTTTCTATCTCTCTCTCTGTATGTGTGTGTGCTTGTAGGTCCCAGCAAAAGCCAAAATAGCCTACTCTTTTGACCCACATCAACAACCGCCCAAAAAAGGCAAACCGTAATCCGAATTGATCTTCCATAAAGCTTAACACTCATCTATTGCCCTGCTCCCCTTTCACTCTACTCCTTATACTCTCTCACTTCTTCCCACTAACCGACTAACCAATTCTAACATACGACTCTACTTTTCTGGCGTTTTCTTTTCCCTTTTGTTTTCTTCTTCTCTATCTCTTACATTGATAACAGTAGATATATGATCACTTTGCGAAACAAATTAAATGTCCGTCACTACAATACAAATACAAATACAAATAAAAAGATAAATATAAAATGTTGACTTGAGGTTTTTGTGAGTGATCAATTTTTACGGCACAAAAATAAAAGTTTCGCTTGCTTTCTTTGAATTTATTCTCAATTTCTTTATTTCTAACGTACAGTCATTCACTTCTTTGATTTAATTGCTCTTATGCTATTGTTTAGAAGGTGTACAAAAAAAAAAGTCGGCGCAAAAAGTCCAAAGTTGGATATTTTTTATTTATTTTTACATTGAGACATTATTACTATTCATAAGGCCGAGAATTCCCCAGGAGAGATCAAAGAGGTCCTTGATATTCCCTTTTTCAACCATTGGAAGAAACTGGAACAACTGATTCAAAGCCTAGATCAAAAAATCCAAGAATAAAACAAGTGTCACTGATAATGCTGCTCTTTGTTTGAGTGTGAGATATAATCCATGTGAGGGGTATCCGTATCACTAAAGTAGTTTGGCACATTCCGGTGTAAACGTTTGTCTAGAGACAGTTATTGGCTATCTTTGCGCAAACGACTTTGGTTCTTACACTCCAGTTGCCATACCAAAGTTTACAGTTAAACAGATGAAAAAATAAGTTGCGTTGGGCAATGATTTTAACGCATTCTCAATTCGTAAGTCTGGAGAACGTTTCTAGCAATGATATATATATATATATATATTCTATGGTGAAATTTGGAAAAGGTTCAGTAATGGTATGGGTGGTGTTTCTGAGCAAGAGGATCTGGACCTCTCATGACCCTTGAAGGCTCAGTCATTCAAGACGTGTATGTAGACTGTCTATACAATGACTTTAATCCATGGTATCAAATATTAAATGAGGAACGTCACTATGTTTATCTTCCCAGATAATGGCGCCAGATGCCATAATAGCTCATATACAACATGGTGAAACAATCGTTGGCAGATTAAGCAATTTGACTACTGGATCCTAAAACCATGATTTGAACCCAATCAAACATGTATATAAATTCATAAAAGATCGAGTTACAAAGCAAAAAAAGACATCTATTAACAATACTAAAGATCTCAAGGCCTGTATTGCAAAGGAATTGGAACAGATGGACCTGAAGTTTGGAGCTGATATTTCTGCTACCATGCCTGATAGAATTAAGGCTGTAATTGCTGCTTGTGGTTGAAACACCAAATATCAAACCTAATTTTTTTTTATAGAATATATACTCTTTTTTTTATTTTTTATTAATGACGTCTAAATACATCTGCTTCAATTTCCCTCCATATAATAGCAAGTTTCTTCTTGTTGAGTTGGAATTCCGACATCGACTCCCACTTCATCCAGGTGGACTCTGTCATCTATATATATATATATATATATATATGAATATGAATATACATAAGCTACATACATATTAACACCAAATTTACCTACCGAATTTGCTATTTTCAAATTGAAGAGTTCTGGTAAGAGCAGAATAATGTCTGACTGGAAGACCAGAGTGGCAAAAGCCAAGTTCTTACCACACTTGTACATAGTATAGACATTCTTCATCCCCTTAAAGTCGTGGGGATCCACTACAGCAGAAGATTAAGAGCTTTTCTACTTGACGCCCCCCCCCCCTTTTTTTTTTTTTTATGTGTAATTATTACTGACAGCACTTACTGTTGTGTATCTTTCGATATGCATAACTCAATGGAAGACTATGTCTTTCCATGTAGATCTTCATGATGCGGTAAAATGCCACCATAGAGAAGTTCTTGGCAACGTGTACCATTCTTGGCACAGATTTTACCGCTGTATACTTTCTCGTCGTTTTCTTTATGTCAAGGATAAGTGACTCATCGGACTCGTTGGTGTAATCCTTCAATTGAAATAAATTGGAGCTAACGCCTATGAATAGACCGGTGGACATGAATTCCAAAACATCTATTCTTCTTTTCACTATGTCTCTAATTTCATATGTAGCCATTGACAAGAGTTTTTTCAAATCTAATCATTATTATGATGATGATGATGATGATGTTAGTAATATATATATATATAAGTGTTCAATAAAAATTACCTTTCTCGAGCCTGTTTAGGACTAGATTTTCTCTTTTTCCATTAACAAAGCTATGTATCTACTAATACATATTGCGTTAAAATCGATTGATCGTTTGATAGATAGATAGATCAATGTATTAAATGTTACCTCTTCTGAGTTGTCTGTGAGATTGCTCTGGTCAGTGTTTTCAGTGGTGTCGGTATCACAAGCACTTGAGACAGCAACAGTCTATTATCTAGTAAGTAATTATTTCTTATATATACCAAAGTACAGAACTAACCTCTTGCTTTATTAATAATTCACTTGATTCTTATAAGAAACATAAATTAGTATACAATATATTGTTGTAAATTATACACATACTTCTGCGTTTGGATTGTCTTTCGGTCACTACGGAACAAGTGCTCCGGTCAACAACTAGCTCTTTAGCCTCGCCAAAGGCCGCAAGCCCTGTTATGCCCGTCGGAGCTAATGAAAAGGTCTCATCTTTATTGTGTAGAAATCAATAATCAAAAGAGAAGAAAAGAAAGACTTGGTTTTATGAAAAGCATACCACCAAGAACCGTAGAGAGGGATTGCTCCATTTTTATAGATTTTATTATGGGTTTATTCACAAGATCATTTTTCTTGGCTTCCATAGTGGAGTGAACCCACTGTATAATATTTTCTACATCATCTTGAGAAGCTACTTTAGTGTAAATTATTGAAAAGTGCTATAATACTTGCATGCTCTTATCTCATTTATAATAGCGGCCATAGCCTTTTGCACCTTGGCGGAAGGGAGATAGGTCATGTTAAGCGTAATATCTAATAGCATCTTTAGGTTTCATGTCAAGCAAATCAAAGTAAGTAAGAATAAATTTACATCGACCTTGGCTTGAAGAAAGCGGCGTGAGAAAGAGCAAAAGAGCAAAAGAGCAAAAGAAAGAAAGAAAGAGAAACGATAGATTCATTATAGATTGGTTGATTGTTAAATTATATTTCAGTAATCATATATAATCAGATAGATACTCAGTCAGTTACACCGATATTCTATATGAGTAGAATCACATACTTTAACTGTACACGTCAAAGCCATTAAAACATCAATTGGATCAATATCTTTAGAGCATCTTCAGAAGTGGTTTAACTTTTATTCAAATCCAAACATAGCCGCTTTTACCTTATGAAAGAAAGAAAAGGTAACTTTGTCCCAGTAATTCAATTTTAAAATTTCTGTTCTTTGATTTATTTTATTTAGAATAAAATAAGCCAAACTGCTGAGGGTACCAATGCTAACTAAGTATTTAAATTTAAGATAAAAGTAAAGTCAAAGTGTACTGCTGAAGATGCTCTTGGTATTTTGTAAAGTTTGCAAAAATTCCTATCTTTGACAAGAAATATTTATATATATATATAAAAAAAAAACAATATAAAATACTATGTAACTAATCAAAGGGGACTGCTAAGAGACTCACTGTTGTAATACACTCAATGTCTGTGTCCGATCAAATATATATATATATATACTCTATCTTTACGTGTTAAAGTATACCTTTTATTACTTACAGATATGGGACACCTGTAAGTCCTCATTTAAATAACTTACTTACAGGAAAAGAATTATACTGAGTTGCTGGAATCTATAGCATTACGGTTGCCACATGTTCACTCAACCAATGGGCCTTGGACTTTGAAGGAAATCTCGAACGAATCCTTGAAAGTATTCGAATCGCCAAACAAAAGGGTGCAAAGCTTCGTGTTGGCCCTGAATTGGAAATCACGTATGTTTATAGAACCTTATTTTCTCTTCTTCGTTTGCTTCATGTGGATTGACCTTTGGTTTAACATTGTAGTGGTTACGGATGTCATGATCATTTTCTCGAAGGTAATGTGTCTATGCGCATAAACCACAAATAAAATTTCCCTTTTATTTTATTTTATTTTATTTTTACTTTAAGTTGGAGTTTGGCTTTGGTATTAAGTTCAATATTTATTTATGATGAACATATTCTATTGTATTCGTTCGTGCTTCTAGGTGACACATATTTACATTCATGGGAAGTACTGGCTTCAATTTTACAAAGTGAAGAAGCCAAGGACATGATCTTGGATATCGGCATGTACGTTGACATATCTTCTGATATTTTCTGTAACAATACCGGATGACCTCATTTCCTTTTCTCTCTCTCTTATATATATATATATATATCTTTTAGGCCTGTGATGCACAAGACAGTAAAATATAACTGCCGTGTTATAATTTCAGACGGCCGAATTGTATTGATCAGACCAAAGATGTTCCTTGCCAACGACGGCAATTATCGTGAACTGCGATTATTTACTCCATGGATGCCGAAGAAAGTCGAAGAATACTATCTCCCTCGAATGATCCAAAAGATCACCAACCAGGTAAAAACTAAATAAATCACTGTCAGATCCTAGGCATAATAATAAGATTATATACATAAACATTAGACAACGGTACCTTTTGGTGATGCTGTCATTAGCACTCTAGACACTTGTATTGGTTGCGAAACTTGTGAAGAACTATTTACTCCTGACAGGTATATAACTTACAGCTTAAATGTCTATTTTTATATATATATATGTTTCAATTCGGCTTATTAATATATTTTTTTCTTTTTAAAAAAAATAGTCCTCACATCAATATGGGATTGGATGGTGTTGAAATCTTTACCAATAGCAGTGGAAGTCATCATGAGCTTCGCAAGCTCCATACTCGTGTTGAACTGATGAAGGCTGCTACACAAAAGGTATATATACACACACATACATACATATATATATATATGTTTGGATTCTTATCTTCTATAATTTTCTAGGTTGGTGGTGTGTATTTGTACGCCAACCAACAAGGCTGTGATGGAGATCGTCTCTATTACGATGGATGTGCCATGATCTTAGTCAACGGAAAGATCGTGGCCCAAGGAACTCAATTCTCTCTCAATGACGTCGAAGTAGTTACGGCAACAATTGATCTTGAAGATGTGCGCTCCTACCGTTCCCGCATGACCAGCCGCGGTATGCAGGCATCGAGATCAGAAGCGTATCGTCGTGAGCAAGTCAAAATTTCCCTGTCTCATCCAGACATGGACAGCGATATCCATCTCCGCCCTAGCCGCCAAAGAGAACCATTCTATCACACACCCGAAGAAGAAATCGCACTTGGTCCTGCCTGTTGGCTGTGGGACTACCTGCGCAGATCAAAGACGGCTGGTTACTTCTTGCCTTTGAGTGGAGGTATCGACAGTTGCGCTACAGCAACAATCGTAGCCTCCATGTGCCGACTTGTGGTCGCTGCCTCACAAGCAGGCAACAAACAGGTCCTTGAAGACGCACGTCGGATGGCAGGTGAATGCGAATCCTATGTTCCTTCAGATCCTCGCGAGTTCGCCAACCGGATCTTCTACACTTGCTACATGGGTACAGAGCACTCTAGCAAGGAAACTCGCCAGAGAGCCAAAGATTTGGCAAGTGTTATTGGTAGCTACCACACTGATCTGGACATGGATTCTGTGGTCGTTTCGATCCACAGCTTGTTCTCGTTTGTGACAGGAAAGACTCCTCGCTACCGCGTTCACGGCGGCACTCCGGCAGAGAACCTAGCCCTGCAAAATATCCAGGCACGTTTGCGTATGCTACTAGCCTATCTTTTTGCTCAAATGATGCCCTGGGTTCGTTCCAAACAAGGTGCCCTGCTTGTCCTGGGTAGTGCCAATGTTGACGAGAGTTTGCGTGGATACCTGACAAAGTACGATTGTAGTAGTGCGGATGTCAACCCTATTGGTGCCATATCAAAGACAGATCTGACAAGCTTTATTGGGTACGCTCGAGATGCATTCGATATGCCAATCCTTGGCTCCTTTTTGGATGCCACACCTACTGCTGAATTAGAGCCAATTACTGAGAACTACACGCAGTCTGATGAAGTTGATATGGGTATGACTTACAAGGAGTTGTCTCAATATGGTCGTCTGCGCAAGGTAGAACAATGCGGTCCATTCTCCATGTTTTACAAGCTAGTTCACGAGTGGGGAGAAAAGATGCGTCCCACTGAGGTAATAAGAATAAATATAATAATATAAACAAATCAAGCTAAAGAAAAATATGGTGTTTGTAGGTGGCAGCCAAAGTAAAGCGATTTTTCTTTTATTACTCAATTAATCGCCACAAGATGACTACTCTGACACCATCTTACCATGCTGAAGCCTACAGTCCAGACGACAACAGATTTGATTTGCGTCCGTTTTTGTACAATGCTTCGTGGAAGTGGCAATTTGGAAAGATCGATAGAGCTGCTGCTGCTCTGGAAAGTGGCAGTAGCCATACAAAAGAATTGGTCGATATAAACAGCCAAGTAGATTAAGTATAGCTTTGGAATTCACATATACGCACACGTACACTTTTGATTAAATGTCAAGATTTCTTTTTTCCCTCTATTTTTGTTGTTGCTGTTGTTGTTGTTGTTGTTTAAATGACTTGCATATTGTGATTCTTTGTGAGCTTCTCATATAACAAGCTTGGAAATAAGTTTACTTTATATATATGCACTCACACATACATAAAGAGATATGCATACACACACACATATATATTATAAGCAATGAAAAAAAATGGATACATTTGAGTGATTTTAAACAAGCATATTAAATTTGCTTCATTTTTTCCAAAAAAAACTTTATTATTTTTTTTTTTGCCTTTTTTTCTCAATCGTTCATTCTACAATTATTGAGCTTCCTGGGCTGCAAAATGTTGACGGAGAACTGCTAAAGCCTCATTGATCTTTGATGTCAAGGCTTGTTTGTCTTGCAGCATAACCAATAATTCGGCGTTATTCATTTCCAAAAGCATTCCTGTGATTTTACCAGAGTACTCTGGTTCCTGTTGATGGCTAAAAGAAAAGAAAAAGAAAAAGAAAAAGAAAGATATTTAGTCGGCGTCTTATATATATATAAAAAGAAAGAAACATGATCCCCTTACATGAAAGGATACAGGCGTTCGCCCAACATTTGTTTCTGCACATTAGGAGGTACGGCCGCCAATGCTTCGGCTGTCAATACACGATTATCTCTACTGGGAGGAGCATTAGCAGGTCCGGAACCAGAACCAGTAACAGGAGGAGGAGGAGAACTTGTTGCAGTCTTCTCAGAAGTTACTTCCTGATTTCTTTGGTAGCTCTCGTGGGGTGCTTGGTGTTGATGTTGACGAGGCTCGCGAGGAGGGCGAGGAGGGCGCGAAGGACGTGCGTTGGGATGAGAGGGCATATATCCTTGAGGCATAGGGTGTCCTCCATTGTTAGGATTTCCTCCTTGTTCACCCCATCTGCGGCGAGGGCCCATCATCGGTCCTCCTTGTGGGAAAACTGGTCTCTGGACTTGGTGCATGTAAGGATTGACTGGACCATAGAACATTGGGGCTCCTGGCATGTAGTTTGGACCACCCTGTGGCACATTAATCTGTTCCGTATACACACACACACACACACATACATGAATACATACAGTTAATCATAATATTTTTCTTTCTGTCTTTCTATGGCTTCTTGTGCATAAACACACACACGTACACACATACGCCCTCTTCTTCCTCCTTATCCGTCGACAATTTCTTTTTTTTTCTTTGTCTTATCTCTTGACGTGTAATAGCTACTTACCATCTGCATCTGTTGTCTCTGTGCAATCTCTACTTCCAGTTGCGATCTTCTGACTTCTTTACGCTGGGCAAGTGCAACATAGATTGGCTTTGAGCCCATCATTCGACCGTTCATCTCGGTAACAGCCTTGGTAGCTTCATCAGGCGATGAAAAGCACACGAAACCAAACCCACGACTGATGCCAGTCTTTTCGTCTCGCATAACCTTGGCACTGGTAATCATACCGTAGGTAGAAAAGTCTTGTTGAAGACGACTGTCGTCAACTTCGTCATCAAGATTCTTGACATACAAGTTAACCCCTTGGTATTTTGCGAGCTTCTCGAGCTTAGCCTGCTCGTATTGACGCCTGAGCTCTTCTTCACGTTCGGTCTTCTTTTGGGCTCTGGAGACATAGAGTTGTTGTCCATGGAACTCGGTCTCGTTGAGTGTATCTACAGCAGTGCTAGCATCATCATGTTTTTCAAAATTCACAAAGCCAAAATTACGCGATTGTCCAGAATCGTCTCTTGAGACAATTGCCGAGGTGACATTGCCAAATTGATTAAAAAGCGCATTAAGTTCTTCGTCAGTAACATCGCTGGCGAGGTTCTTGACATAGATGTTTGTAAACTGAGACCGGATTTCCTCCATTTTTGACTGACGCTCCTTACGTGATATATGACGCCCAACGAATCTATATGGAAAAAATTCAATCAATCATCGACTAGTCCCCCCCACCTCTTCTGTATATATCTTCCTCATCTTTCTCGTCCTTCTCCTTCCTTCTGTTTTTGTTTCTGTTCTGTTTCTCCGCCTCCGCTTCCTCCGCCTCATGCTTCTTTTATTAATCAATTTTTATAGTCCTATCATACTCACACTTTTTGGTCGTTCAACAACATACCATTGACATGCTTGATAGCATTGTCAGCGGCCTCTTCGGTTTCATAGTGTACAAAGCCATAGCCCTTTGAGTTTCCTGACTCATCAGTGGCGATTTTGCAAGACAGAATGTTGCCAAAGGCAGAGAATGTATCGTGAAGAGCCTTGTTATCTATGGTTGGGTCGAGGTTCTTGATAAAGATATTGCCACTGCCCGTCTTGCGGAGAGCAGGGTCACGCTGGGACCACATGATACGACAAGGACGACCCTTGACGAGGCTGTAGTTGAGAGCCTCGATGGCATGTTCGGCTAGAGACAAGATTGATCAAAGGGAGCCTCGGACAAGACTCGCTTACCATCGGCCAGGTTCTGGAAATTAACATAGGCATATCCTAAACTGCGACGGGTAACAGCATCTCGACAGACCCGGATCGTCGCCACTCGACCGAGGCTGTTGAACATCTCAAACAGCATGGCCTCAGTGACGGACGGATCCAGTTCTCCCACATACAGCGAGGCTGAACTTGGGGGTTGTTCCTGGTTTTCGGGGATCAGACTGGGTTGCTGAACAGGATCCCCGACACTGGTAGATGATTCAGTTGTGGATGTCATTGTTGGAAAGAACAAAGAGGTTACTTTTTTTTTCTTTTTTATTCTGGATAATAGTTTATTTTTATTTTTTCTTTTTTTTTAAAAAAAAAGGGTGTACGTGTGAGGAGTAAAATAGATAAAGGAGCCAATCAATGACTGGCGAGTAAAAACTGTGACGCAGAGAATACAAGATAGAGAGAGAGAGAAAAAGAGGGCTCTCACCCGTGGCAGGTTTGTCTTCTCCATGGGGGGGTTCTTTTAAGCTATCCGCACCGGTTGTCAGTTCCCGTTTCTCACACAAAGTTTTGACTATAAACATACACACACACAAAACTTGTATTTTTTTTATCAAAGACGTTGATATCTGCGATATAATAAGTTTTTTGTATTTTATTTTATTTTGTTGAGCTTTTACATCTTTGAGCTAAAGTACAATGCTTTCTAAGTAGTAAAAAAAAAAGAAGAATCCCCTTGTTTGGATAATTATGCTTAAAAGAAAACAGCTCCTTTATAAATCATGGCTCTGTCAAACAGAAAATAAAATAGAAACATGTGTGTGTGATACTAAAGGCAAAAATACATCTAAAGATGTTGTTTGGATAGTGTATATTACCACGAAGATAGAAAAAGAGAGAAAAGAAGAGTTTCAAGATATAAAGAACGATTATAATTTATCCAGGAGATCTTTATAGACTTCCACCATAAATAAGCTAAATCTATCCTCACCAAGTAACCCTTTATTGTTTGATACACATCTTTGTTATTAAAGGCCTATAAAGTAAAGAATAGATTTTCGAATGGTGGTCGGTATATAGAGAATACCATTTACCTTATTCTTGTTTCTGGTTGTGTAGTTTTCTGAAAAGAACTATAATTAATGGGCCATATACATTCAATTTCACACTAAAATTCATTTTTAGCCACAATTATATAATCTGGGCTGAATTGAGCTTGTTTTTGTGTCTTAAAAGTAAGAGTTTCGCCATGCAAGAAGGTTTTGGGTCTATAGAAGCGCATAAATACATAAATACATACATAGAATGCAAACCTGGCGCTACATTTAAATATACCTAATGAAATGGACTATACTCGTCTTAAATTAGCTACTTACTATAACCTACTTCTTCTTATGTATATGTGTCTTACCCATAGAAAGGTAGCATACATTAGAATCTGAATGAAAGGGATATTAGCCACAAACAGTTTACTACATAAAACAAAATAAAATAAAATATTAAACTTATAAATAAGTGTATTTCTCTCCTCATTTCATTTCTATCTCTTTACTTCACTTTCATATTCTAAGCAACATGGCATTGAGTTGGATATCTTGAGTGGATCAATAAGCTTTCTTTTTTGCTTGAGCCACATGCAGTCAATGCTTTGATAAGGACTCTAAAGCATTTATGCTCCCAGTTCTTTTAAATTGAACAGTAATATTTGCACTGGTCTTGTTGTTGTTGTTAAAAGCTTCATAACAGAAGCAAGTCCAGCTTATTGGTATACATATAAAAGAAACAAAAGAAGACCCTAAAAAGTTAATATTTGAATATATCAAATGTATCAAGCATTATGATGTATGATGCGTCTATAAAATAATTTGCAGAAACAATCATAATAATAATAGACTGTGATAAGCTTACTTGCTATATATTCTCTTATTTTTATTATATGGTACTTTGTTTTTGTTTTACTATTATAGTTAATTGGTTAATTACAACCAATACTGTACAGAATAAACCAAGACTAAATCGATATAGGCTTGGTACCGAATGCAGGGTAAGGAAATGAGGAATTGAAGGGGGAAGGGGGGTTGCATCTATAAATCTAGATATACATTTGAATATCGTATTTCTAATTAAACAAGTGAATCGTAAAGTGCCTCACATTTTACCTATCTATTTTTCAACAACAACAAAAAATATTTTACTATATGTATATTATTAATTATTTTTTTTATACTTAATATTTGGTAGTGATGGACAAGTACAATACTCTTTATAATGAAGATAAAAAATAGAGACAACAGAAAAGGAATAGGTAAGCCCTGAGGACTCAAGAGATAAGTTATATAATATAGAAAATAAATAAAAATAAAATAAGAGGAATAATTACAGGAAAGACTGTGTTCAACAAAGAAACATCTCTATCGGGTATACTTTTGTGCTCTCTACTATAGCCGTTCAGCAAGCAATGTTTCAATGCACTGGTTGATAAAGTCACGCTTGTAGCTCATGTCCATCCCAAACACTTCAGATAACGTATCGCGCACTTGCTTTTTTGTGAGTCGCATCAAATCATTATCATCCAGAATATGTTCAATTTCTTGCACAATGGTCGCCTCGCTAGGTCCGCTGGTATAAGGTTCCATCTGACTAAGTGGGTGGGAAGCAATGGAAGGAGGATTACGAGGGTCATGATATGCAATACTGCTTTCATAATAATAGCTTGACTGCTGTGAGTATTGTCGGTCGTACATTCCAACCGAGTGTTGGTCTCCACTGTATATTGAGCATTCGCTTTCTTCGACACAAGAAAGTGTGGACCTAGTCGAACTTGTCATCGGATGGGATGGTTGCTTTTCACAACTACAGCCACTTTCTACTGTGTGCTTGGAACACGCCGATCGCTCCTCCCAGTCGGTCTGGTCTTCGGTTTTGCCCTCTTCTTCTTCTTCCTCTTCGTGTTCAGACCACCGCTTGGTGGGAATACTTGAAGGCTCGAATACACCTTCGTCGGGGCCTAGCCCCTTTCGAAGTCCCTTTTCGCTCACAACAATACGAGTGTTTCCCCACGAAAAATCATCAAAATGCCAGAATGCATACATGGGAATCAAAAAAGAAAAGACAGGGATAGCCAGGACATACACAATCATCCACCCAACATGCTCCCACTAAAACAATAACAAATAATTAACATCTGACCAAGCTAAATAATGTAATAAAGCCCAAGCATACCTTGCGTCGCATAATAAAGATAATGGCTTGAAGACCATAAACACCCGCAAGAGTAATTATAGACATGAGTGGGACTTGATTCGTATTGGTACACAGCTGATACACCAAGTAGCCAAGATAACATACAACAGCAGGCATAACAAGCGTACTCAGTAAATCTAGCATCACTACAAACCGCATCGAAAAGCAACAGAAACCACACAGCTGTGGCAGAAACATAAGCTCCCCCAAGTTGTGAACAGTCGAGTTAATCCACCGTCTTCTTTGAGATAGTAATACAGGCCAGCGATCAGGAGCATTAGTCATGCATGCAGCATCTGGAGTAAACTTGGTTTTGTAGTTTGGAAAGTGCTTGAGAATAAGAGTAGTCAGGTACCGATCTTCGCCAAGATGCAGCAAGTTTTTCTTGTGAAGAGTATCCACAACATTTTCAGCATAGTCATAAATAACTTGATTAGAGGCCAACAGAGGCTGGTTTCTGGTAGTAGATCGAATACGGTACATGCAAAAACAGCCTGGCAAGCAGGTTACTGACCCAAACAAAGATTCGAAAGCTTTGGCAAGATGATGGGAGATATAGTACTCATAGACCTGGATCATGGTAACCCATGTATCCTTTTCGTTTGACAGCATGGTTTCGCCGCAAAGGCCGACAATCTTGCTATCGTTTACAAAGCAAGAAACCATGCGGGTCAAGGATTCTGGCAGAACCTCGGTATCTGCATCGACCATCAATACAAATTCATAAAATCCAGGATTGACACCAATAACGTTTTTTAGCTGATGGTGAATCTCGAGCTCAAGAGGGGTCATTGGAGCATCAAAGTGAACCTTGTTCAGGAAGCGCATCAAGACCATTTGCGAATCACGCTTTCCACGATTACCGGGTTTCTGGTGTTCTTCTGGCGTGCCAACCTTTACAACAACAATGTAGGGCACAACATGACCCGAACATTCGTACAGGCCAGAATAGACTTTTCCCATATTGTGTTGCTTTCGCCCATCTCCAAGGGATAGAAAAGACATCGGCTCCGGCTCTGTGTTGGGATCGACACCCAGGATATCCAATACAATGCGCGGTGTCGATCTGTCATTGCCGCTACCAACAATCATGCCATCTGCGATCAGGAATAAAAGCTTACGTTTGTCATCGTACTTCATGACCGTAAGTGAGTTTATGGTCTTTATCAGAGATTCTTCGCCTTCGGTATAGCAAGGAACTTGGCAAATGATGAATTTGTCATATTCGTTTAATGCGGGTTCTGAAGTCAGGCGCAATGCAGCCAAAAACTTAAACAGAATTACGCTGCACAAGAACCCGGTGATCAACAACAAGAGGTATTCAGAAATCAAACATTGGAGTGAATTACGTGTATCAACTTTTCCGACCAGAAATAGGTTTCTTAGGCATACTAGTTGGCGGTCTCGCATAACTTTCGTTAGTGGTAATGAATCAAAATGGGCTGAAACATCGCTTCCAGAAAGCTGTCGAAAAAGCTCAGTGATCGAATTGTCAATAAAATCGATGTTTACGTCGGCAGGCAGACTCTGACCTTCTGCAACACGAGCTCCTCGACCACCCATCATGTAAGACGTTAGATCATAAATGTTATTATGTAGTATAGCCCATTGGCGTTGAGTGTTGATTCCACCAATCTGTACAGGTACGGATGCCTGGTTCTTAATATCAACTGGATCATAACCCATAAACCCAATTCGATAATTCTTCCGAAGATACACCATCTGTTCAAAGTACCAGTCTGGGCGATAGTCTTCTTGGAAGTACCGGAAGTCGTGGTAAACTGCATTAGAGTCAGTGATATTGATATGCGAGTTAAGGGTCACTTCCTTGGGTACGATTCCGTCTAGCCCGTCACACAAGGCTGACACCTGGACTGGAAAAAGATCACTTGCGTCCTGACCGCTGTACTGAAACAATGCGTTTGCTGGAATGACCTCGGAAGCCCAATGCCGTGGAGCAAAAGACGTAAGGTCAAATACCTCCCCACGGATGGCAATATATGCATTATCTCGATTACTCTTAGCTTGGAGCTCAGATTGTGTAAAAAGGTCCTGATGTGGACATACAAGCTGTCCGAAAAAAGCAATAAACCATACCATGGCCGCACAAAGCAGAAAGATCAATACACAAAGAGTAACCTTTTCACGCCATGCCATCCGAATATCAGATCGACGCATGCCACCGCATGTACTCATAAAGATACTTGGGATCCACCAAGTACACACCCAGGTCAAGATGACCCATCCTCGGCGGGCTGTAGCTGTTTTTCGTTCGTTGTGCTCAGAAGGCTTTTCTGCTGAAAGGACGACCGGCTTGACAGCAGTGATGGTTTCTTCTTGCTCCATAAAACTAGCATCTTCTGTTTCACAAGGTGTTCGAGACATGCTTGAGCTACCGTCGCACATATGAGAAGAGCACACAGATTCAGTTTCGTCGTAGTGCATGTGATGGTGATGGTGATGATGGTGCTCGTCAATACAATCTTCAGAATACACCGAACCGACATCTGTCATGGAAGGGCCAAAACAAGAGGGTGGATCTTGAGAGAGTGATGGTGTCATGGGTACAATTTCTTCTTCTTCTATTAGCAGTATATATTAATTAGCCAAGATATAAGCATCAGAAAACTGTCAAGCTATTGGGTATGTATGTATATGTATGTATATGTAAGTGTGTGTGTGTCATTTTTCTATTTACCAACAAATGGAATTCCTTTGGCAATACATCGTGCTCTTCTTTGTTCACGCTTTTCCATGCTACGCAATTTATTTTCGAGCATAGCCCATGCATGTTCACTCAAATAGACCTAAATTGATTTACATTGTGAAGGTTATAAAGGGAATGACATCAAATAAAGTACACGCAGGCATTTACCTTATCTTCCCCAATCATCATCATACGCTCTGTCCAGCGTAAAGAATCTTTGAGAGCTGAACATTTGTCTTTCGGTTCCGCATCTAGCTCAACCACTGTTGCTTGGATAAGGTCGACGTACCGGTCGCAAAATTCGTCCATGTCAATACGCATAGTATACTCATGCTTTGAGCGCATAGTAATATCTATCAGACTGAATAATTTTATCTGGGCTGTAACCTTCTTTGCATCACACGAATTTGGCAAAAGAAGATCGTTGGGTCTAAGGCAGATCACCCACCAGATCTTGGTCTCTTCTAGAGTGAGTGTCAGATCGTTCAGCGCTTCGCCCAGATGCTCGGCTCGGCTGTTGATAGTAGCGCCTGTGGCTGGCGTAGGTTCATCCTTGGATTTTCGGGTGGATGGTGATCGGCGAGGTTTGGATGACTGCTGCACGGATACCACGGCTCGGCTATTTTTGGGGTGCATTTCTGTTGCTATTGTCTTTTGGGCAAACAAAAGACTCACAAGTTCATTCACTAGCGGATCTCCGTAAACATCATCATGTGTACTATGGTGATGGGAATTATTACTTCGAAACAAAGAAACGAAATCTGCGCTCAAGGCCTCACTATCGCTTGCAAAAAAATTGACAGTTGAATAGGTAACCTGACCCGTAAAATGTTGAATTGTGAACAACTGTGTACCGGCATCAGATCGTTTTGTAGATAGACAGGAGTTCTTTGAGTTCTCGAATAAAAACTCATCCATCGCCTGGCGAGTCTTTTGCTTTTCCACATTTTCGTCTACACCAATCGCAGCCTTTACAAGACGGCCCATATTAGCCAATAGTCCGTGTGAAGGGTCGGTGATTAATTGGAGGCACTCGGCATTGCTCTGGAGCACGATAGGTTCTTTTCTGATTGCAGCCTCGCTATAGACCTCCATGTTCCGATCAGTAATATGCTGTAGCATAAAATGCTGAAGCTTCTCGTTTGAAAAGTTTACACAAAATTTATCGAACGAGGCAATAGTAGGAGCCTCCGCTCCTGGAAAATCTACGATACCGATGAAATTCTGGAAATTAGCCTTACAAAGACGCTTGTTGAGAACCTCGACTATCCATCCAAAAAGGAGTGAGTAGAGGACCTGGATTAAGTGATCTCTCTGGGATGCAGCTTGTTCAGCATTCAGAAAAATTGTTGTCAGATCCCGTTTTATAAGTTTTGTTTTGTAAGTAAGGACTGATTCGAGAGCTTTGGGCTCGACACCTAACAGATCTGCTGCAATGTCGAGTTCTTCCGTATTCTTAACGATAGCAGAATCCTGCATATTTGAAGCATCATCCATAAATTGAAGGCTGGCAAGATGAAGGATGGCTGCAAGAACCTGTGTAATATGCAGCCAGGTGGTTTTGTTGATCCCCAGTGCTTTTAGATGACTTCTTAGTTCAGCATACTTTTCGGCATCCTCTTCAGCCAGGCCGCAGGCCGCAGTTCTGGCAGCCTCCTTGTTTCTGTACAAAGTCCCGTATGACGCCCCGCCATCCTGTAAGCGCAACAGGGTCTTCTCTTCTGCATTTGTTCCGTGTAGGAGGTAATAGAACACATGAAAATTACGTTCATCATCACTAAGAAAATGGGTCACTCGAGATTTTTCAAGCATGTAATCGAGAAACTTGGCGCCAGTCATTCTACCCCGTTCGTTGAACTGAAGCTCAAGATATTTTCCAAAACGAGAGGCATTTCCATTACCGACAGTTTTTGCATGTCCAAAAGCTTCCAAGACACCATAGGCCATTTGAATAAGCTCTTGAACTTTTGATTGTTGTTTCTTTTTGTGACCACTGCTTAAAGTTACAAGGTGATAGAGTGCCCATTGATGTAATTCTGATTTTCCACTTCCACATAATCCACTGCATAAAAAATGTTATAAATATATATATAAAAAGAAAGAAGGATGAGATTGCTGAAAGAAAGAAGAAGAAAAAAAAAGATTTACAGGGGATAAATCAATACGAACCTAAACACAATAGACTGGTCTTGTCCTGTGCGTCGCATATGAAAATAAGCTTGGTTAACATGTTGAAATATATGGGGGTCAAGCCTGTCACGGTTCTCTGTATCTTTGTATTCAGTCAGGTAATTGGCGCTCGCCTCTTGTATTGACGATCGAATATCTTTGTAAGGATTTACAGCTAATAAAATCGAATTTCGTATGCGAGTGTAGATTTTGTCCTGCAAGAAACGTGCTCGGACTGTTGTCACAATAGCTTCTTCTGTTAAGTTTTCAATATCGGTGAGATCTGTTACATGGGCACCAGGAAGAATCCCAGGCAACGATGGAAATGTAAGCAGCTGTCTCTGCATCTCTTAGAATGTAGTGCCTTAAAGAGACCAAATGGCAGGGGAAAAATGAGTAGGAAGAGTGCCCAGTCCACGCCTTGAGGGAAAAAAAGGAGAGGAGAAGAAAGAGGCTTTGTGAATCAGAGAATATGAAGAAGTAAAAGAAGAAGAAGAAGTGGAGATGGTTGAGAATCTTTCCAAAGGTAAGAAAAGAAAAGGGGAAGATTGACCAAGATATCTTTGGTTTACTTACTCATCGGTAAAGTTCTCTTGCAGCAAAAAAAAAAGCATATATATATTCAACCCTCTCCCCCCCTGACGTGCTGTTTAACTCCTTTGAAAGCCCATTTAGAGCCATTCTCCCTTTTACTCTCCTCTCTAGCTCTTTGTCTTTAATACTTACAATTCACATACAAACACACACACATACACATACACACATACACACACACATATATATATATACCCCTTTTTACATTTATATATTTATACTGACATGTTGTAGATTAGCAAAATCATATCCATTAATTTTGAAAAAAAGAGAAAATACAGGATGTTGTAGGGTGGCGATTATATCCTTACTCCTGTTTCTAACAATAACAATATAAAAGAGTCTATTTTAGAAGCTGTATGCGGTTCCAAAAGAAAAGAGCTTGGTGCGCAGTAGATCATTTAGTCTCCTTTTATCCACTAACAACGCGTGAATTGCTAATAGGCTCTAAGCAGGGCACATATGCAACTCTCTGTAGACCATATTTCCGGACAAGGCAAATGTCCTATTGTCATACTCTGCTAGGATCAGTCTAAGATCCCTAATAAGCATATCCCTTTCTTCTATTATATATATTTTTACTTGTGTTCTGGCCTGACATTTATGTCAATATGTAGCCACTGTGTGACTGACAAGGCTGGATAGACTAGGCAGGCAGGCAAGCAGGCAGATTAGATTGTGTAGATCATCATTCCATCCTTTCATCCATTAGCATATTCAACTTTCTTTTATATATATATATAAATATTTATAATAATAAAATCTCTTAACTTATGACGCTCACTGCTTACTTGGGGCTACTCTCTCCAGGATGTTCAATCGATAACGAACAAGGAATTGATAGCGATCGCCTTGAGCGACAGGTCAATCGCTCCAGACTCCAAGCTCAGGCCATTTTAGATGCAGAATTGAGTTTTACCAATACTGTCATTAAACATTGCGAATTTCCAGAACGAAGAGGTATAAATCACATGCTAATTAAATTGCTTATAATTTCTAATTCAATGCATGTAATCTAGAAACAAGAGAATCAATCGCAACATTATGCCTTTTGGGTGGATCAATGGTAGCCAATTATGCTTTGTGTTTTCCAGTGGTAGTGGCAAGGCATCGATACCAGGCATTCCCCGCCTATTACAGCTCAGGAAAAGACACTCCTTGGGGAAGCGCAAAATTCCTATTATCTACAGCTAGACGAGATGGAATTCGTGCACTATACCCTGGATTTGGGCTTGGGTTAGTGGGTCAGGCGGTGGCAGGTGCATACGAATTGCTGTTGAGTGAGTTCTTCCAAACAACCATCGCACCAGCAACGGCTCATCTAGGATTACCCTGGCGCTTCTTGATCCAGGCTGTCGAACGAAGGTTTGGAAGAATGAGCTTTGAGTTTATAAATGGAAACGATGGTTTCTTACCTTAAGTAGTGCTGGATTCGCGATCAACATCGCTCTTTATCCATTACATCGGACCGCTTTGGTTATGAGAGTCCAAAGTAACTCTGAAATGACTCGCCGATGTATCTTGGGCTACAAAGACTTTATGGCAGCATATAAATCGAATCTTGTTCGCTTTATACCTTGGCGACATGACTCATCTAGCAACTCTCTCCCACTCATGTCCTCTTTTGTGCCCTCCTGCATCGTCAACACCCTTACCGAGAAGCTGCTACTTTACCTTTATAAGCGCGTTTATCGAGTCTTTACACTCGGAGTCAAGACACCTGCAAAACCATCCAGATCCCGTCGCCGTGAAGATCGCTCTAGTCCGAAACCCAAACGTGACGATGTTGCTATGCTCAATACTTTTTATCCTGAGATCGCATGTGGGGTAGCGAGCAGCATTTTAGCACGGGCCATCAGCTATCCAATCGACACTGTTATGTTTAAGCTGATGTTGCAGGATTCAGGTGTCCACAAAATCAACACAACTTATCGAGGATTTTTTGACTGTGTTCACCGAACATGGCGTGATGAAGGTGGAATAAAAGCATTTTATGTGGGCTGGGGTGCAGGTGTATTGGAGATTGTGGCGGGCTATTTGATCCTTGAGGCATCCTGGTTTGCATACCGAGCTGTTGAGTGGAAGCTGGGTAATCATCCCTCTGGGGATGACCATCGCTTGATTCGAAAGGCGCGCCGAATAAGGGATAGACTTCAACGTGATAAACAATATATATAAGCTGTAATAGTCCTTAGATAATATTACGTCTTTTCTCCTTCTGGTCGTTGCTATGTTTTACTATGTGCCGATCTTGTTGCTGTATTCTTACCCTTAGATTGTTGTAGTTTGATGGGAGTTTCCACTTATTTGTACCGACAACATTCTGGAGGCCTCCTAATCATTGTTTTTCCTGAGTTGTTTTGTTTCTGTTTGTGCAAATGTTTTTTAATTTTTCCAGCATTAAACCCATACAGAAATTGCATACTTACCTCGTAATATACAAGATAAGAAAAAAATACTTATAATAACCCTTTCGTTCTTTTGTTTCTTTTGAGTTTGATATATTTACCCTTATAATCATGCCTGATTGTGTTGAAAGCAATTGTCTAAAAGCCAAATATTCTACATTACTATTTTGGCTGTGTGATATTAATATTTATGTTTAGTATTAAGAATGTCAGTAAAAGCATATTTTAGATATATGAGATAAGAATGACAATAGTTAATCTTAGCTTAGCTTTTATACGATTAAATATAATTCAATACAACCTGACTTAATAGTGTCTGGTCCATAGACGCATGGTGTATTTTAAGACAAAATTCTCCAACAAAGTCACCATTATTAGATGCTTTGCTTGTTTGTCTATGTTTCTACAAATATTGTATACACCTTGTGCTGCTTCTTATGTCAATATAACAATAAATCATCTATATTAAAAGTATATTTTCTAAATCAAAGATTGCGTTAATTGTGTTTGCAATGTTTATAACAAATTTGGCTATATAAACTTTGTGCTGCAAAACGTAAACACTTGCGTAAACTTTACTGACTAGATTGTTACAAGTCCACAACCTCTCTACTATATCGAGCTTTGGCTTTAATGCATTGGGGTAATAGACCGGGGTAGAAGCAGATTATAGATTCGGGCTAAAAGAGAGTTATGGGACATGGGCTATAAGCGGGTTAATGAACAGGGCTAATGAACCTGGTTATTTATAGGTTTTCGATATATATTTTTATTTTTATTTTTTTTTGCTTGGTAAACTTGGCTCACACCACAGTTCATTACCATATGGGTTGCTCAACATGATTTTGCGTATGCTTTTAAAATTTCGAAAAACAATATTACTGAGTGAATATATTTTTACTGATGTAAAGAAAATCTACACCCAAGAAAATGATTATTAATTGCTACAAGTCCATACACTACCTATCTATCTATATATTAAAGTAACTTTATAATAATAATAATAATAGTAGTTTATGTATCATTAGGGACCAGATATAATTATTGGAATTTGCATAAAAAGTCACATTTGGATGGTCTGGTAAAATCGAACCGTCGGCTCCCATCAGAAAAGGTGGACCCCCTTTAGGATTAACGAACTCATACAGTTATACATTTTGAAGATTTCACGCCAATTTTCATTTTTAGGTTTATCGGCGGCAATTTAATAACCCAACAAATAAAGAAAAGGAGAAACTCTGTACATGCTTTATCTCCTTTCATTTATTTCTTTTATTCTTGTTACTTTTGTCTGTATTCTTAATATATATAAACTATTCTTTGGCTACGTAGTTTCCGTGGAACACAACATTTTCAAACTTTCGCTTTCAACCATTTGCCGGACTCATGAAGAGTTCCTTTTGGTTCGGCATCAATCAGCAACAAAGTGCCTCGAAACAAAAGTAACTAGATCGAAAAAAGAAATCGTGTTCTTAATAGCTTAATGAAATTCCTGCTTATAAAGCCTTTTCTTATATACTAATCTTGTAAGAATTACCCATATATTATACAAAGTACTACTTTTCTCAAAAGAAAAACAAAAGGATATATATTTCTTCTTCTTAGAGGCTATAGATGAAACAGTAGGTTATCATAGTCACACCTTTGTTAACAAAGACTTGGAACTGAATCTGAAAAAGGTAAACTTGCAAGAGTCACTGTTAAGAATTTCAAGCCGATATATAAGCTTATTGAAGCAAACCCAAAGGTTAATGAGATTCAAAAGGTCATTAAAATATGCAGCAGATACCGTTAATAAGCTGTATTTAAGTGAGATCCACAATATCAAGACTGTCTTTACTTGAACTTCTTTTCATGTTGCCTAAAGTCTAAGCACCAGACTGTTTAGTATGGTGGAGTCAAAAGGCTGCCAGGTCCAATACGATGTCAATACAGATACATATGCAAATACAAAGGTTTTGAAAGAATATCTTATACCATATTATAACACATTAAAATACAAAATGAAGCTGTGTCAAAGAAGTAAAGAAACCTTTTGAAGAAATTTAGAGATTCTTCTTGGGTACACCATAGAAAAGAAAGTTCAACCTTAAAACGACCCTTAACCCCCGGAAAATCTTGCAAAAAAAAACTCCTCTTTTGTATTTTTACCATAGTATAATCGATCTTTTACTGCTTGCTCCAGAAGTTACAGAATATATATTTCTCTTTTGTTACCCATAAAGACCCTATAGAGCATATATGTATATATTTATATATATATATATTTATATATACATCAGATTCATTTTTTTTTATTAAATTGTTTTTATGTCATGTTTCTATTGGTCTAAATAGACCTTTGTTCTGTTGAGCTAAAGGAAATTCCTAATTTGTCTCAATCTCAAGTAAAAACACTGTATCAGATTGAGCTGTGCTTAAAATATATATATATATACAAAAATGAGATTTTAAGCTTATATTTTCTATCTTGTGCCTGTTGCCTTTTCCTTTTTTTTCGCGTAATGAAGCTCATCTGGCTAGCATTTATTCCTTTAGCCTTTGCTGCATCTTCTGTACCCCCTCTTGAAGAAGGTACATTCTGCTATGAATAATGAACAAAATTTAATTACTAACGATCAACTAGGATTCCAGCATGTCACCTGTGGAAGTACTATAAAACTTTCCAATCAAGCTAATCAACACCGCTTGCATTCTCATGGCGTATCTTATGGTTAGCTCACTAACAATAAGGACCAAACCGAACCGAACCGAACCAAACGAAAACAGAAACGAGATAATGGATTTAAATTTAATGAGATATGCTGTCTTTTCTTTTTAACTTTTAGGAAGTGGATCTGGGCAACAATCAGTTACTGGATTCTCTAGTTCAGATGATGCCAACAGTTTCTGGTTATTGAGAGCTGCATTTGGAAAACAATGCAAGAGAGGGTAAGTAAAGAAATAAAGAAAACGAATTAAATTAAATTTAAATACAAAAAAAAACAAATAAATGAATTGTGTAAGATGCATAACAGTATTAAATTCATATTAATCAACCAATCGTTATAAATAATTTCCCTTCTTCTTCTTCTTCTTCTTCTTAGTGATCCTGTGCCATGTGGATCTATCATTCGCCTGCGTCACACAAATACCAATGGATACCTCCACAGCCACAACCACAAGTCTCCTTTGTCATCACAGCAGGAAGTTAGTTGCTATGATGGTAATGACACAGGCGATGATTGGCGTGTAGAGTGTGCTTCAGGATCCAAGTTCTGGCTCCGTGAAGAACCAGTACAATTCGTCCACGTCGAGAGTCAGGCATATCTGTCTTGCAATGGTGCTCACCAATTTGGGCACCCTATTCCCGGTCAGCTCGAAGTGTCTGGCACAAAAGGATCTTCCAAGCACACTCAATGGATTGCCCAGGTAAATAATGATAATAACAATAATAACAATAATAGTGATGCCATCATGGTAAAATATAGAATAAGTTTGTTTCAACAACCATTCAATAACACATACACTTAATTCTTATTTAACCTTTCCTTCCTTTCCTTTTCTTTTTACTTGTAGGAGGGCGTCTATTTTGCTGCTCCTATTACTGAGCACCACGATTAAGAAGCCCGGCTTATTATTACTATTTCCCTCACCCTCACTATCATCATCTTGTTTTTTTTTCTTTTTTTAAAAAAAATTATATATATATATATATATATAAATGTTTGTGTGTGTATCTGTCTTTCTGTGGGTGAGTGGGTCTGTGTGCGTATATATAGATATAGATATAGATATATATATATGTATATATGTATATATGTATATGTATATGTATATGTATAGAGGTGTGTGTATGTGTATGTGTATGTGTATGTGTATGTGTGCATGTGTATAGAGAAAAAAAGAGTGTCAATAGCACCACAGCCACAATTCATTTTTGTGTTTGTTTAAAAATCTAGATAATTGCCTGTGTGTTTCCCAAGAAAGCAGGAGTGTACTGCTCTACTTTACCAGCGTCAGAGGGCAGAGTAAAATCCTTTGTTACCTTGCCATAATGTTGGTACAATGCATCTTGCAATGCCTAATATACCGATATATCAATAAACCAATAAACCAAAAAATCAATAAAAAAAAATAAAGATACTCTCAGTATATTATATTGCTCATCCAATCTCATTCTACAACTCCCCCGAAGATAAAATAAAGTCCCACTTACAGCGTGTTCAGCCATCTTGATAGAGCTTCCGAAACCTAGAAATTGACATTCATTCATTCATTCATTAATTGATTTGTTCGTCCATTTATCCATTCATTGTTTTGTATGTGTGTGTATATATCCACCCGATATAATTGATTAGAATCCAATCAACCAACCAAATAAACAAATAAAAAAAAAGAATCCCCTTTTACCTTCACCGAGCTTTTCTTCACCCGAAAACACACCGACCACAAACACAGGTGCGCTAGAGAGACGACCGGTCTCAGAAACCAAGCGTGAGATAGCCTTAGGCTTACCGATCTTCTTGAGAAGAGCAGTCAAGTGGCGCTTGGGCTGACCGACCTTGAGGACAGTCTTGACATCAAAGTCACGGCTCAAAACATGGCCATGGATGAACTTCTTGGCAGCCTCGAAACCCTGTTCCTGATAAACGGCACCAATAAGTGCGTTCATGCAATCGGCCATAACAGTCGATTGTCCAAGCTTTTCGTCGTCAGACTGGGGTGCTTTCCAGCGGATAGAGTGCTGGAGACCAGCGTTAGATCCGACACGGCCGATTGAACGGTTTCCGATATAAGAAAACAGTGTAGCATCGAATGCGTCGGGGTGCATCTCAGGGTACTTGCAATGGAAGTGTTCAGTGGCACAGATACCAACAACACGCTTGCCTAAATGAAGTAAATAAGTGAATAAATAATAGTTATAGTTATAGTTATAGTTATAGTTATAATAATACAGTTAAATTTAATTGCCAGTTGCGTTTATCATAAAAATTATTGTTTGTGTGTGCAATAATTTTCGAAGCTTAAGGTAGATGGTTATCTTACCAATAAACTCAAGAGCTGCATTGTTGTCCTGGTCTTCCAGGGACTTGTGGGTTACAGCCTTGCGGAGAATATCTTTGTCGAGAGCCTGGAGACCAAGACGAGCGCCGAGAGAATGAAGGCTGGCGTCATGGCTAACGAATTTAGGCTCTTCGTCGTCGTATTTTGCGTGAATAAAGGCGCGCTGAAGAGGGGCAGCTAGAGAAAGTGTGAATGAGGAAAAGCAGAAAAAGAAAAAAAGGAGGAGGGGAATAAAGTAATGGAGGATCAAGAAAAGCAAAATTTGAAAAGGTAAATGTGGTCCTTACCGACTGTTGCGCGACGAACAGCAGCGGTAGTGATGGTGTGTGCTCTGGGTAAGATGCCAAACATTGTGTCGATTGTTGTACGCAAACGGTAAAAAAAGAAGCTTGACAAGGGGTAGAAGGCTACCAGGTGTGGCTGGGGAGGATAGCTCGTCACAAAGTCCAAGACTTCAAAGGAAGGAAGGAAAATCACCCGTGTTCCTCCATGCTAATTTTTTTCTTGTATGCAAATTATGCTTTGGCCCCACAGGTTTGGGTAAGCTATGATATATAGTAACCCTTTTTTTTTCTTGTATATTGATGGAAATTTGCTGTATATTAAATTTTAAGCTTAAAAGCTTAGAGTATAAGGTATTTTATAATAATAGCTTACTCTTTTCTTGTATATATTTGAGGAGCAATCAATTGAATAGATCTTTTTACTTCTTTTATTCCCATGTTCTTCTTCAATAGCTTACAGACAAGTCCCGAGGAATTGAACTTATTTTCTTCGGTACTAGTAGACTTATAATGCTATATATGTATATATAAGAGACAAAAGATAACATATTTTGTTAATGTGTTGTGTTTCAATAGCTACTGCGAATAATGAGTAGTATTAGTTTAGGAAACTATAAAAGACGATTCAAATTATAACAGTTGGCTTCTTTAATATCTCTATCTATCTCAAAGTAATTTCTTATGTTTACACTTTCCTCAAATATATCAAGGCTCCCTATGGTTTACACCGGCTGAACATACATATCCGTACTCATTGCTTGGATACCAAATGCCAAGGTCAATATGCACAAATATCATGCCCTCTTTCTTTGTCTAGCACCTCACTTCCAGAATGGATGGCCGCTCTCTAGTCGGTTGGGATTTTAGCTTAGAATGAGTGTTCGTCTTCTTCGCCGGCCATTTATTCAGCTTATCTACTTGCTCACACTATCCATCCGGAACCAAGCTTCTCAATGTTAAATTTCTGCTTGTATCTGTGCAACAATCGTTAGGGTCCCCATCCTTTCTCGCCCTTTGGCATAATCTCTATCCCGTCTGGTTCCCGCGGTTGTTCCCTTTAAGCCCTCCAGGCTATTATTGGTATACTTGCTATGTACCGTGCGTCTCAAAAGGTAAAAAAAAATACCACCTTATGCCTTACTCGACCCACTGGAAAACTGGGCCTCTTTGATACAGCCCACACAACACTATGCTCTCCGGTCGCAATGCATTTTTCCTCTCCTTCTTCTTGCGCCAACAATTCATTTGATTCTTATACGTTGGCTATGAGCCCGTTTTTCTATTTATTTTATAATTGTATCTTGTACTTTACTTTATCTTACAAGTCGCAAAGTCACTTTGCCCACCCAGTTCTGCCCTATATTTTACATTTTATTTTTATTTGCTTATGATACACCTCCTTCAATATGCTTATCTCTTCCTCTTCCTCCTAATGTTATATGACACCCTATGCCACGCAATACTTTTCTTCCTAACTCTCAATCTCACGAACTGGTGGTATCCGATACCTTTTAATATGATCCTTCACTTCATTGTCCCCCTTTTTTATGACATTCAATATCACCGACCAGCGTATCCAAACATCATTCAGAGGTTCTTCTGCGTTACTGACACAAATACCGATATCTTACGGCCCTTCTTTGTCATTCTGTATTACATATGTAACCTTTCTCACAATTTTTTTCGGGTCTTTGACGTTATTCACTGTCACCTGTAACACACTTTATGGTTTTCTGAGTGTATCTCTCTCTTGTTTGTTTCTATTTTTTTATGATTTTGTCAAGCCTCCAGTGTACCACTTTTATGCTTAATCCAATTAGGCCGCCAAATACGCCCTTGCTTAATATATCCTATTATTTGGTAGATTTGAACGTTTGTATTACAAATATAATAATTATGATAGTATTTTACCAGCCCACCAGTTCCCCTAAAATTCTTTATAAATTATATACGCTCAACTTCCCTTTTCTCTCTCTCTCTCTCTCTCTCTTTTATGCTCGTGTTACTTTCCTCTGTTTATTTGCTTTATTGTTTTCCCTACTCTCTGTATTTATTATTTTACTAGGCAGCCCACATATTTGTATGTGTTTACTAACATGTTCCCAGGAATCCTATCTTTCTTGTATAGGAATTAAGACCTGTTTCTGGGCAATTTAATAGAATTTTGTTTGATACAAATAAAAATAAATAAATTTTAATTCATCGAAAATAAATTAATTAGATTTACCAACGTGGTTTACAGTCTCCATGCAATAAACATATAAGAATAATGTAGATATATGTATGTATGTATGTATGTATGTATGTGCGTACATGTGTGTATGTATTAGGAAGTTCAATCTTTGCTATTCATTGTACCAGTGCCTATTAATATATATATATAAATAAGTGTATCAAGAGACAATCAATATAGAATCTCGGGATCTGAATGATACCCAGTCTTTTTTTTTTAAAAAAAAAATTAGAATTTGAACCTTTTTATTCTTCCTTTTTTTTTCTTCGAAAGATGACATCTATATATCCAATACGGGGAACAAATATAGGCCAGAGAACAATGTACTACAAATACTACTACTATTTATCTACCTACCTACATACCTACATATTTTGCTGCTACTGTTCATACCAAACTGCGACTTAAAAGCATACATGGATATATTTACTGTCATATATATATATATATATATATATATATATCCACTCTGCAATAACGCACTTTATTACCAAAAGAAGAGACTGCTTGACATTACTATGATATCCTGTAAATCTAAATATGCGCTTCATAAATTTTGAATTTCTTTCAAAGAAGAAAACCAAACCCAAACCTAAACCCAAACCCAAAGCCAAAAATAAAAATAAAAAATAAAAATAAAAAAAATAAAAAAATAAAAACTGCTAATATTCTCACACAAATATTCTCAAGAATAAAAATTAATTTTTTTTTTAAAAAAAAAAAAAACAAAAACAAAAACTAAAAACTAAGATAGTGAATTTTTTTTTTCCCTTTTCTTTCTTTCTTTTCAAACACGATTTCTTATTTTTCGTATTAATTTTTTTTTATATTGAAATTATATATAAAGGCTGTAAAAATAAATAAATAAATCAAAAATCAAAAGGAAAAAAAAAATTATTCTCCACCTTTGTCAAAACAAAAGAAGTCGATATTATCCCAAAAAATGGATCCAAACTCAAGTGGGCAAAGATATAGCAAACGTCTCAAGAAAGAAGATCCGGCGACTGAAACAGAAATTCAAGAGGAAATTCTTATGTCATTGTCTGCTCCTGTTGTTGCTACCGCTGGTACTACTTCTAATACTGCTTTTGATACCTTTAAAGCTTCTAATTCTACTTATACTTAGCCCCTCGCAAAAGAGGGAGGAAGCCAGCTAATAGAGAAAATCCAGAGCAAATCCCCGTGACAGTGTCTACTGTTGCTACTACTGCTGTTTCTGGTACTGTTGCTGATACTGTTCTTGATACCTTTAAAGCTTCTAATTCTACTTATACTTAGGCCCTCGCAAAAGAGGAAGGAAGCCTGCTAATAGAGAAGAGCCAGAGAAAATCCCCGCGACATTGCCTACGGTTGCTACTACTGCTACTACTGCTGTTTCTGGTACTGTTACTGATACTGCTGTTAATATTTTTTTGAAACTTCTAATTCTACTTATACTTAGGTCCTCGTAAAAGAGGAAGGAAACCAGCTAATAGGCAAGATCCAGAGAAAATCCCCGTGACAGTGTCTACCACCACTACTGCTGTTACCGGTACTGTTGCTGATATTCTTGTTGATGTTTTAGAAGCTTCTAATTCTACTTATGCTTAGGTCCTCGCAAAAGAGGAAGGAAACCAGCTAATAGAGAAAATCCAGGGAGAACCCCTGTGTCATTGTCTACTGCTGCTGCTGCTATTGCTGGTACTACTGCTAATACTTTAGGATCTTCTAGTCCTACTTGCACTCGTACCGATACTTCTGATCCTGCTGCTATCGCTATTGCTATTGCTATATTTGCTGTAGTTGAAGCAGCAGCAGAAGAAGAATTTCCCCTTATTATTTCTTTTCATTCCAAAGATTAACCAAATACCTTTTTTTTTTTATTACGACGTTCTCCCATCAATGTTTTCTTGATTAGATTCAGATGCTCAGAATACTACATCTCGAATGTCAACGCGAAGTACCTCGGCCGCTAAAACCGCATCTGAGCATCCCCAACAAATTAGTCAATCCAAACCGGCTAATGAAACTGACATCTTTTTCGCACCATGGTGTACGGTTGAATCTGATCCAGGTAAAATAATAATAAGAAGATGAAAAACATGGAAGAAAGTAATCAAGTAATCAATAAAGATTGTAAAATGTATATATATATATATTAATTAATTGATTAAATAAATAATAATTGATTTTTCTTGTATCAATTTACACACTATTACTATTACTATTATTTACAACCCAACAAAAAAAAATGATAGATATCTTTACAGAAATGGTACAAAAATATGGCGTCAAGAATATTATTATTCAAGAGATTTTTGACCTGGATTCTAAGTATTTTGATGCTAAGAGGCAAGTATAATTTGATTTGATTTAATTTGATTTAAATATATACAATGTGCCTATGTAATATGTGTATATCTATATTTTAATTAACGTCATTTTGTTTTTTTTGTGATAGCTTATTAGAAGGGCAAAATGTACATGGTCTTATTTTTGGATTTTCATACACCGAACCAGAATTGGCCAAGGACGACACAGCTTTTGATCTTGACGCAAAAGGAATCTTTTATCCATCCCAGGTGAGTGTATATGTATATAGACAAATAGATAGATAAATTTTACTTTATTTTGCATAGTATTATACTGTAAATAATCAGAAAACAAAGCAAGTTTTTTTTTGTTAATAAAATATATAATAATAAATAAAGGTAATAACGAATGCCTGTGCTACGTTGGCTCTTTTGGGTGTTCTCCTTAACTGTCGTAATTATGTTGACCTTGGTGAAGAGCTAACAGTTTTTAAAGACTTGGTCAAAGGCTTTGATCCGATAGTAAGTGTATATATATATATATATATATATGTGTGTGTGTGTGTATGTGTGTATGTGTGTATGTAATAACCGTGCAATAGAGTCTTGGCTCGGCAATTGGAAATAATCAACTGCTACGTGAGACACACAACTATTTTGCCACGTAAATATATAAACATATATATATATAAAACATTTTATCAGAAAATCTTCATGTATATTTTTTTTTCTTTAGTGAGGATGATCAAGAAATTGCTCAAGATGCAGTTAGAAAATATCGCCGAGACTCTGCTATAGAAGGAAAGGAAAATGAAAAGGAAGAAGATGAAGACGCAGACGCAGAAAAAGGTGAAGGTGAAGGTGAAGGTGAAGGTGAAGGCGAAGAGGAAGAGGAAGAGGAAGAGGAAGAGGAAGAGGAAGAGGAAGAGGAAGAGGAAGAGGAAGAGGAAGATGAAGGCGAAGAGGAAGATGAAGAAAAAGACAAAGGCAAAGACAAAGACGAATATAACGAGGAAGAAATGGAAGATATCTTTCACTTTGTGAGTTATATATACAAGAATGGATATGTCTGGGAGCTGGATGGCTTGAACCAAGCACCAATTAAACTCGGTTAGTACTATAAACGCACGTATATATATAAGAGAAACAAAATATTGATGACGATTGAACCTAATGTGATTTGCGTTTTTTTTTGCTAGAACAATGCAATGTCAGAAATTGGACAGAAGTTGTAAAGCCCTATTTGGTAACACGAATGCAAAGGTAAATAATAACATGTGTATATCGTGTGTGTAATAGTAATAGTAGCTTGATTCTAAATCACATCTATGTATTTTCTAGTGCTGAAGATGGGTCCTTATTTAATATGATGGCAGTTACGGATGCCACCTTACCAATTAAACTGCGCGACATAGCAGACAAGACTCGGTTGCTAGAAACGTACACTCAAAGGATTGAATCAGAAAAGCTTCGGCTACCAGAACACGAAACTGCTCTGGGCAAGCGTAAGAATGATTATCCAGCTACTAGATATGAAGTCCAAATGGAAATCATTGAGTACATGAGGAATAGGCAAAGAGTATTAGCAGAAGATATTAAGCAGCTAGAAAACGATGTTAAAGATGAGAAATTGCGGAGAGAAAAGGCCGCTGCGAGTCGATTAGTATAATTATATCCCAACATTTGACAAGAAAATCAAAATCAAAATCAAAATCAAAATCAAAATTTTGTTTATTGAATTATTGTTTACTTTAATTTTTACATCCTGTTAACCTATAGACGAACAATCCAAGTCTCGGACATGATTGCATTCCGTTTCTTGAGGCATTGTTTCGAAAGCTCGATGAAAACGGAGCGTTGATGCCCATACTAAAAAGAAAATAGCTGAAATATAATATGGTATATAATAGAATAAGGCTTTGATATTTAAACATGCATTTATTCTTTCTTTATTTGTTATTTAAAAAAAAGTACTCGGACTGTTTGATACAAGCCTACAGTTACATCTTTCTTAAGTGTCTCTCATGTTACCCGTACTATTATTTATTCTACTGCTAAACAATGTATTCTACCTTATAGCACACACACAAAATAATAATAATATATGTTCCTTAACAAAACAAAAAAAAAAGAATAAGAAGCAAAGGCTAAATATTCAGGGTTCTCAGCCAGGTTGTTCGAACAAAACTCATATAAAATTCGTAGATTTTTATAGCATTTATAGGATAAACTTTTGCACTTTCTGATTTCTTCTTTGAACCTATATTAACCTAGACTCTCAAAGAAGCCAAGTGTTCTTTCCTTTGACTCAAGATCTTGCAATACATTGTCAACCTTGTTTATGTATTTATTGGCTTTAAATGTTTGCTCAAGCTCCTTCACGGCAATTATCTGCTCCAACTTTACATTAACTTTCTCTTCGATTACTTTTAAAATATCTTTAATAAGCTCGTCTGTACTTGCTGATAAAGACTCTACCGGTGTTTTTTTCTTCACGATAAATTCACTGATTTTACACGATTTCTTCAAGGCATAATTGTTTGTTGCTTTGTACTATATTTTGGCATGTAAGATGGAGAGAAAGAAGTATTATACTAATTTATTGATAATCTATTAAGGAGAAAGATAAAAAACATTATCATATTGCATATATATATATAAAAAGTAACGATTCAGCCAATCAGAGAGCCGTAAGTTTTTCGGTCAAAATTTGATCGAAATTTGATCTTTCAAAAAGACGTACAAATTTTGATCGTCGCTATTACAATTTTAATCCAATAGTATTGCTTTTTGAATTTAAAATTTGATCGAACAATCTGGCTGAGTACCCCCATTTGACAAATATCTAAAATATGACCTCGTCCCCCAGAAAAAAAAAAGAAAAAAAAAAATACGTTGTCTCTAATAAAGAATACAAAGATACATGTCTAAAAATATATATTAAAAGGCAATTGAGATTGATTTTCTATTAAATATGTCTATTATTCTCTTTCTTTATATATATATTTATATTTATATAAAAGAAATGTATATAGCAAAGAATCTCAATTAAGAAGAAAAAAATAACAGTAAAGAAATTTGAGCCGTAATCAAATGCAATAAAGAAAAGAAGAAAAAAAAACCCCCAGAGAGATAAAGTTCAATATGTGCGTGTGTAGGTCCATTCATGAGGGTGCGTGTAAGGTGTGGGTGTATGTGTATGTAAGCATGTCTTTTTTTTTTTTTTTGTTGGTTTTTTGGTTTTTTTTTGTTGCTGTCATTATTTTGAATTTTGTATATATATATTTGTGTGTGTGTGTGTGTGTGTGCGTTTGTGTATTTGTGTACGTACATTTTGAGTTAATAGAAAGAGAATAATTAAAGGAGAACAAGAAGATAAAAAAGAAGAAGATAAAGTATATATATTTATATATATATATATATATATATATAGATAGAGTTAGATAGAAGTTCTCATACACGAAGAAGAAATCCTTCCTTCTATTATATTTTTTTTTAAAATACACACACACACAAATATATATATATATTACAAAATTCAAAATCAAATTCAAAATACACACTGCGTTTTCTACTCTTTTTTTTTCTGTTTTCTCACTCGTGTCGTAGTGGTGGTGGTAGTGAGTGTGGGTAAGAGGAATAGTAGGGTATAGGTTGAATCTCAGTTGGGATTGGTGGTGGCATACCAGTCGGGGGAGGCAATGGTGGCGGGCCATGTGCTCTAGAGACACTGGCATACTTTATGGCTGGGGGTCGACCGACTAGAGGATAATAATCGTTTAGTTTCTTGGTTGCCGTAGCAGCAGCAGTAGGAGGAGGAGAAGGAGAAGGAGCAAAGGGAGCAGTAGCAGCAAATGGATCATTGATGATTTTGGAAGGTGTGTTTGTATTTGTATTAGCGGTAGTAGTAGTGGATTGATCATAGAGTGTCCATTCGTCGGTGCGCATGTCCGACATGGCTGAGGAGGATGCTGTGGTTGACATGAGTGGTCTATCACTGTGAACACGTGAAGGCGTCGAGAGTGCCATGCTCTCACCTGAAGAGGGCCGTCGTTGTCTAGGAGGTCTTCTTGGGTCTTCGAATGGTGGTAACGGGTCTCTTTCTCTGTCTCTGGCTGAGTTGGTATACGACGGAGTAGAGCATCCGAGTCGATAAGAGCAATTTCCCTACAATTTTTTTTTAAAATAATTATAGTAAAAAACAAAATAAAAATAAAATGTTATTATTATTATTATTGTTTGAAATAAATAATATATATATATGTATGTATGTGTATGTGAATGTGTATACATATATGTAGGTGCTTATATTTGTGATGTGATGTGATATGTTGCTATGTAATGTGTTGCTATGTAATGTATTGCTATGTAGTATAATGTAATGTAATGTAATGTAGTGTAGTGTAGTGTGTAGCAATGTGAGAAAGAATGCAATAAAGACAAGTATATATTATATGTTTAAATATAGTAGGTACTTGATCTTATTTTCTTCTCCTTGGGTTTTGGGTTTTGGGTGTTTTTTTTTTTTTTGAGTTTATGGTTTATGGTTTATGGTTTTTGTTTTTGTTTTTGTTTTTAATGTCTGTCTGTTTTTATACCTTTCGGCTGAGATCCTCTGGGTTATTATTATGATTAATGTGATTATTATTATGGTTATTATTATTGCTGTTGTAGTAGTAGTTGCTGCTGTTGTTATTGTTGTTGTTGTGTCCAGTATTAGCAGTATTTGCAGTATAAGGAGTAACATTATTGGGATTGGTGTTGGTGGCGGTGGTGGTGGTGGTGTTGGTGGCGGCTGTTTGATGGGAGTAACTGGACACATACGACCCGTGCTTTTCGTTCTGAGCACGAATAGATGGTTGTTCTTGAATACGATATCTCTGTTCGGCCTGGAGTAACGTTTCGACAGGTTTGGTAAAATCAAAAGGCAAGAATTTTTCTTCCATGCGCTGCCATTCTGGGCTCATCTCCGGCAAATTGGCATCACTCGTGTGGCTCTTGAGTGACATATTGATATTGGAGCCACTTCTTTTAGGAGATCGTTTTCGAACCTTGAGGGGGTTTTCTTCAAGGAGTATCTCTTCCAGTTCATGGGTAGGGTCGAAATTAGCTCTTTTTCTCTATATATAGAAAACAAATAAAAGAAGAAAAAAAAATCATTATAAATAAAATTTATATATATGTACATGAAAGTATATATATATAAAAGGAAACTAATCCAATCCAATCCAGTCCAATCCAATCCAACTGAAAACAAGAGATATTTAAACTTACATCAGGTACAAAGGGCGGAACAGCCTGTTTGTGTTCAAGCAACTCCCACCGCATACCCTGCATCCATGGATGTGCTTTGAAACGCGCAAAGCCTTGTTCATTGTATCCAAGTCGGCTATTAGGATCGCGTGTCATGAGAGCCTTTAAAAACTCGATGGCATGTGATGATATAGAATGATTCTCTGGGAAGCGAAGTGGGTCATACATAATAGCATTCTGGAGAGCTTCATTGGTTTTGCCTCTAAAAGGGCGCTGTATAATGTTAAAATAAATATAAAAATAAATATCAAGTCCTAAATCCTAAATCCCAAATTTCCCAACATCACTACTACCGCCTCCTCATTCTTCTCATTCTCCTCCTCTTCTCATCTTTTCCTTTCTTAATGACACTAAATAAATCTATAATTGAGTTTATAACTTGCCTTTCCAAATAAAAGTTCAAAACAGACTACTCCTAATGACCACCAGTCTACTGCAGCAAAATAACCTCTTTTTTGAAGTATTTCGGGTGCCATATAGGCCATTGAGCCTGCAATTGATGTCAGCGGTTTAGATTCTTGGAAACGAACTGCGATATTGAAATCTGTGATATGTGCGTGTCCATTTTCGTTTAACAGGATATTGTCTGGCTTGAGATCACTAGATAACAATAATAATTATAATAATAATAATAATAATAATAATAATAATAATAATAATAATAGCAATTAAAAATTATAAATTAAAAATTTAAAAAATAAATTATGATTGTAATAGTGATAATGATAATGTTTCTGATAGAAAGATAGAATAAATTATAGTCAAAAAACACACACAAACACATACTAACACTAACAAATTAAAATAAAATAGAATGGCTTTTGGGAAAAAAGTTTTATTTGGTTTATTTTATATTTATATTTATATTTATATTTTAACTTACCGATGAATGATCCTTTTGCTGTGGAGGTAATTCAAGCTGAGTGCCACCTGTGCTGCATAAAACTGTACAGATGCTTCAGGTATCGTACCCAGCCGATCGAGGTGAAAACGAAGGTCGCCACCGAGCATGAGATCTAATACCATAAAGAGATTTTCGTCGTCCTGAAACGCATAACGCATATTTACTGTCAGGCCATAACTGATTTTCTCGAGCAAACGGCGTTCACTTATGATATTGTCAACTGCACGCATGCCTATGCATTTGGTTTTGTTGATGTATTTGAGAGCAAACAATTGTTTAGTGCCCTTGTGTTGGACAACCCGAACTTTGCCAAATGCACCCTTGCCGACCGAGCGCAACAATACAAAATGAGATAGATCGACTATATAATTATTAATATTATTATCATTATCATTATCATTATTTCTTGTCATCACTAACCTTCTCCACCCAAATCAAGAGGATCTTGTTTACAGCAAAGAGCTCCCATTGGTGGGGGGATTGCAAGTTTTTTTTTTCTTTTTTTAAAAAAAAAAGAAAGAATTAACGGGATGATGCAGGTATGTGGAAATGAAAAACTGGAATTGGAGATGCGCTTCTTTTTTTTTTTCGTGCGTGTGCTTGTACGTATGCGTGCTCGTGTTCGTGTGCGTATGCGTTTGCGTGTATGTACGTGCGTATGTATGTATGTATGTGTTCGTGCGTTTGGGTGTGCGTGTGTGTAAGTGTGAATGTCTGTGTGTGATTTTTGTCGTCAGATTTGAAGGGGAGACGGAGAGAAGAGGAATAGAGGTGGATTGTGGGACGAGTAAAGAAGAAGAAAAAAAGAGGGAGATGGTGGTTAGGGCTATTGTGGTTTGATGTAGGATTTTGAGATTTTACTATTATTGAATGAGGTGTGTAAATTGTATATACATGTGTATGTATATGTATATATAGTAGATTGGTATTTTTCTGTTAGATCAATGTCTTCTTCCTTGCATTGACATAAGGGGGTGGTGTCTAAAGAAGATATGGAATTCAAGAAGTACTATCTTTATAAATAATAGTAGAGAAGAAAAGAAGGATAACAAGTAGTTAAAGAAGAAGAAGAAGAAGAAGAAGAAGAAAAAAGAAGTACCAGAAACAGCAGAGATTATATTATGAAAAATAAATCCCTCCTATTTTATTTTTTTTATTTTTTTTTTATTTTATATTATATATTGTATGTCTGTATATAATATATTATATCAATTTGGCTCTGAAAATAAATAAATTGAAGGTACAAACTCAATGGGATTTGTGGCACATCTATCTATTTAAAATAATAAAGTAAAGAGATAGAAATAGAAAAATCACACACACTAAATACACCTTAATACCACATAAGATTTCAAGTACACAGACTACAAGACCACAACATAGACTACAGGCAATTATTGCTCATTATTGACTAATGGCTACAAAATACCGATCAATGACCACTGACCACTGACCACCGACCACTATTTTTACTGATCATATTTCAGTAGATTATAGACTATAAAAGCGGAGAAATATCCCCAGCCTTTGGATATATATAATATGGGTGGATGTATATACATATTATACCCAAATATACATACGCATTTTGCATACGTCTTTTAAACATTATATCATTTTCGTTTATCTACCATTTACACATTCTTACACTTATCTATAATACTATATTCCATTCAATTATATTCTTCTTTTAGGTCCTTTACTTTAATGCATTTCAAGCATCCATTAATCGAGGCAATTCAGGATCTTGATCTTCCTTTTCCTACGATTATTCTATTACCACCATCCCTTCCACCATTCAATCCACAACAATTACAAGACTTCATTTGTAGGTTCTTTCTATCTTAATACTAACGCTATATAAGAACATAATCTTCTCGATTATCATTACTAACACTGTTTGTTAAAGTTAGCCATGTCTTTTATTGCCCACTAAACAACAATCCAACAACACTCAATCCACGCCCTTCACTCTCAGCATCGTCCGTGTTTGCAAGGATCAAATCGCCTCTTCTTACTCAACCTGTTAAACACAAACCGACAATAAGAACTCGATCCCAAAGCGTCGACCAAACAACGGCAGTCGGCCAGGTATTAAATAGCTTGAACGACAAGACTGTCATTATTTGTGACCGCAGAGTCAGGACACACGGCGGATATCCGAATCTAGCACAAATCAAGCTGGTGTACGATGAACCACTGTATGACCAAGCGGGCCAAGTTACCCATCTGCTGTTGGTACTTGATCAAGCATTGATTAATTGGTCTTTTAATGAGGCAAGTCAACATATATTTTATTATTATTATTAATATTATCATTATTATTTTAATTGGATAATTTGTTTAAATTTATTTATTTATTTTTTTAAAAAAAAAGCCTCCGTCTGTACGAGATCAAAGGTAAAATAAGAAACAATTAACCGAAATGATTCCCTTTTTTTTCTTCTTTTATAACCTGTGGAATTCACACGTAATTCACGAATGGCTTTAATTTATTCAATTCGATTGGATTGGATTCGACTGTATTTGATATGATTTGATATGATATGATTTGATATTCTTGTAAATTTAAACCTATTGTACTTATTATTTTTATTTTTATTCAAGAACCCGTCTTTTTAATCCACTTCCGACGGTGTACAATACCCTTGGACCCTCCCTTCATAGACTTGTTCGACATTTCTGTGACACCGCAGACTATGAGGAGCTTGAAGATCAAAAACGACAATTGACAGGATTACTAGCAAAGGGACACCAGGTAAGGTAATACAAGTAATATTCTTTTATATATATATATATGTGTGTGTGTGTGTGTACATTTGGTCTGACATCGCACACAGGTCATTTATATACACATATATGTTATTGTATTGTATTTACTTTATTTACTAGCTATTGGATACCATATATTGTCCTGAATTAACCCAAGAGCAAGTCTACAGCATGTTTGAAAGGCAAGATCTTATTTACTTTTAAAAATAATAATAATAATAATAATAATAATAATAATAATAGTCTCATTTACTATACACACATACACACACTTACATATCTCATTTGTGTATACAAATCACAAATCATTAGTTATGTAATGGAACAAATCTACGATGTCTTGTTCTTCAAAATCACTCAACAAGAACTAGCAGAAGACACGGCGCTTTCAGAAGCTGTGGACAGCATGTTCCAATTAGACTTTATTCAGGTCGGCCTTCCTCCAATATTAGGTGCAAAGAAGCGTGTAACCCAGGCCATTGCAGAATTCGAAAGAATTGGATCTTACCGTACCCCTGCCGACAAACTGGATTCTCTTCTCACGACAATATCAAGGCTGACAGACGGTATAATGTCTGGTAAGCTCCCTTCTCTTATCTGTATTCTATTTCTACTATAAATATCTACAAGCTTGATAGCCTATAAATAATATTAATACAAAATTATACATACATACATACAAACAAACAAACAAACAAACAAACAAAAAAGATTCTCAACAGGGACTTGACTCGGATTCATTAATTCCCTTGATGCTCCTGACTATCATCCGTAGCCGTGCCCCTCACCTAAGAGCCAATCTGAACTACATGAAAGACTACTCATTCGAACGAAACACGGTTACCGGTCAATACGGTTACGCACTCATCACTCTCGAAAGCGTTCTGGACTACATCATCGATGCACATAGACCACTGTCTGAAATTGCACGCGAGAACCAAGCGTTCTGGACTGCACTTGACCAAGGTAATCTCGACAGAGTAAAAAAAGTAACAGCTGATGAACGATCAACACAACCACAACCACAACCGCAACTATTATCATCGTCATCGTCATCATCTATCTCTCCTCATCTTCCTTCTTCTTCGTCCTCGGCTTCTATTTCTGCTTCTCGCCGGACATCTTCTTCAAATCTTTCGATCGCAAGATCTTGTCTGCTACTTAGCAACACAATCTACGACGCTCGAGATCACAAGGGAAACAACGCACTTATGCTGGCCTGCCGTGGAGGGCATGTCCAGACTGTCGAGTACGTCTTGTCCGTGCGTGAGCCCATCAATGCTCAAGACCTCAATGATTCCAAAGAAACCCCCTTGATGATGGCGCTTGAGGCCCAGTCCATCAAGACAGTCAAATTGCTCCTGAAAGATCCCTTTGTGGTCGCCACAATCGACCACGTCAGTGACACCCAAAAGACTAGTCTGATTCTGGCTAGCCGGATCCAGGATCCTGTTTTTGTCAAACTTTTGGTGGGCGCTGATCTTGATGTTGTCAATCTTGGGGCTAATGGGCCTTCTTTTTCGCCCTCGTCATCGCTGCTGAGTCAGGAACATATCACCAAGGCTTTGTATGCGGCCTGCCTGGCCAATTGTTCAGATGTGATCAGATACCTACTGAAATTTAATCCTCGATTGGATCTACCAAACGACCGAGGCGAGACTTTCTTTCATCTCTGCCGTGATTCAGACATTGTTCGAGAGTTGTTGTCGGTGCTCAGCAAACCCGATCTTACGACTAATGACACTCTTATACAAAGTTGTGTGGATGCATTGGACAGCCAGAAAAGAACACCGCTGTTGGTATGGGCAGCAAAGGGAAGACCAGACCTGGTTGAATTGTTTGTGCCGGTGGCAAATCCGGACCGACTCGATTGTCAGGGAAGATCTGGACTTCATTTGTTGTCCATGGTACGCTGGACAATTCCGGCAAACACCAACAGCAAGTTCGTGCTGAGTCGGTGTATTCATGACTTGGTAAAAAAACTTGGGCATCTGATGCATCTTGCTGACTGGGCTGATGGGAACACGGCAGTTCATCTTGCAGCACAGACAATGAATCTGCGGCCACAAGTCTGGATTACTGAGTTGGTCAGACAGGGGGCAGATCTGACAAGAGTCAATAGATTTTTAGATCGACCACTGAATCTCTGGCGTGGCACTGACAGATCATTTTTACAAGGTAATATATATATATATATATATACATATATTTTTGTAAGATTTTTTTTTACTAGTCGTATAAAATTTAAATTTTGTATTCTTATTTTACATACAAACATATACATATATTTGTGCTAGAAAGAGAGAAATTGAGAGGGTTTGGTTTGGTGAGTTAGTGATCTCAACCAGACGTTACTATAGCACTTTGTTTAGAAAACAGACCTGTAAGAAATCATCCAGACTATGGTGCTATCGCAGTCAGCCATGCATGGAAGGAGGTGGTAAATGGCAAACAAGAGTTGTTCTTTGCTATCCAAACTGGAAAGGTAAAAAAATTAAAAAAAAAATTACAGTATTATAAAATAAAATGAAATAAAATAAAATATTACATTATATTATATTATGTATGTATATGCAGCCTGGAAATATAAAGTCTATGAGAACTGTCCAAAGACAATTGGATGATTTTGTGTTTCTTCGACAGCAGCTATTGGATGAATGGCCAGATACGGTTGTTCCCACACTTGACCACCTCATTGAGCCATTGTTGCTCCTTAGTCCTAGACTACTTGAAGATGCAGTGCAATGTCTGGATAGAATGCTCGCGTGGTTATTCTTTCATCCCTTACTGCGACACACGCACATACTCCATGCATTTGTGCGTCTACCGGACTTGAAGGTATTTTGTGGATACATACATATATTCATATCTTATGAGTATTATGGCTATTATTATGATTTAGGCTACTGTTTTTATGAATATTATTATGGTTGTTAGTGAAGATATATAGATGTATATATAAGATTAGTTGGGTAGAATATAAGAGAGGGGAGAGAAAGAGAGAAGGGGAGAAGTAAAGTGAAAGAAAGGGATGAGGTGGAAAGGGATGGATAAAGAAAAAATAAATAAAAAGGAAAGAAGAAGAAGATACTTGTAAATTGTTATTATTATTATTATTATTATCATGAGTGGATTTTTATTATTATATTTTTGTTTTCTTTAGAGAGATGTTTTTGCTCATCATGCTTTTGTACGTCGTCAATTGAGGAGTCAAAATGTAGAATCAAGTGTACAAGAAAAGGGAGAGGATTACTTCTTCAAGTATGCTAGACAAATGCTGCTACCGCTCAGAGATAGTCTGGGTAAAGTACTTCACCAAAGTCGACAAGTTGAGCTATGTATTCGAGGTAAATAAATTGCTATGGTTACAGTGATTACTATGGTTACAGTGATTGCTAATTTTGATTAATATATGGTTGATAAGGTACTGAGGTTAGCAGACGGGTTGTTGCCAACGATTTGAAAACCATGTCTTTAGGACAACCCGAGTTAAGGGAAATGCTTAACATTGTTTCCCTGTGTTGTAATGGAACGGTAAATTATTATGATTATGATTATGATTGCTACGAATTTTTGTTGCTGTTGTGCATATTTATGTATTCTAATTGAATACTCTCCCTTTATAAATTTATTTTCACGCCTAAACTGGTTTGTCCAACTATATGGCAACTAATCTATACACTTTTTTTTCGGTTTTGGCTTTGACTTTATTATTATTATTATTATTATATATATAGTATTCTCCTTGGGTGGAATTTATTGGAATAGTCCAGAATATGCACAGCCTTGCCAGTGGTGTATTGGTAAGGTCACTAGATATTATTTTGTATATCTCAAATTCCTTTAAATTTATATATATATATATGTGTGTGTGTGTATGTGTGAATTATTTAAATAGCTTGCTCTGGAATATCCTCTTTGCCTAATAGATCAACAAACGGAGCTGAGAACTCATTTGGAAAGACAGAGGGATGCACTCCAACACCACAAGGCGTGGACTTTGTTTAGTCAAGAAAACAAGCAGCTCAACCATGAAAAGACAAAGGTGGTAGAGGTAAATAAGTAAATAAAATATGCCATGTTACTACAGCAATTATATATGAATATATGACAATTTTTTCTTTATTTTTTGAAAATAAATATAAATTATATATATATATGTATATATATATATATATATAGACATTGGGGGCAGTTGAAAAGACATCTTGTGAAATCGGAGATTCTCATCAGCGTATATCAGATGAACTGGCACATTTCCAGACCATTCAGCCACGATATATAAGCCGAGCTTTGGGTAGATTGGCAAGGCAGCAGTTTGAGAGAGAAAAGGTGAATCTCAAAGTATTGCTGATGGCCATGAACGACCTCAAGTGTGTCTCTAAGGAGGAACCACCGAAAATGTGAAATGCGAAATGTGAACTGATTTTATTTGAATATCTATATTGATTACATATATACATACATTAATACATACAAGAATACATAATTATATATATATATATATATTATACTTTGACTATCTTGGAAATGTGTAAAGATAAAGTCAAAGAAGTATTAAAACAAGAGACTGACTAAGTAAGTAAGTAACTAAGTGAGTGAGTGAGTGAGTGAGTGAATTGTTATATATATATATATACAAAAAAAAATTATGAGTAAAATTGAGAGAAAGAGAAAAAGAGATAAAAGAAAGCAAGAGGCATTTATTGACTGGCTTAATTGATTGAGTTTGCCGTGTGCATGCTTGTGCTTATATTTGTATTTGTACTTGTACTTGTGCTTGTGCTTGTGCTTGCGTGTGTGTCTGTAATATTTGACAAGGTTCAAGGTTGATTTTTTTTATGTGACTATGTGACTATTTGAGTATTTGAGTATTTGACTATCTGTCTGTACTACTTTTATGACTTTTATGACTTACTTGACTGTGCTATGGGTCTGCATGTCTGCCTGTCTGTCTTGGATTTTATATCTAACCCCTGAATTTCTATATCTGTAATCTAATGGTGAATCTGGGGGTAAGAAATCATATTTATTCACACACAGAAAATAATAAATAAAAAAAAAAAAGAGTATTTTATCTTATTTTTATTATAACCTTCTTGTATTTTTATTATTACTATTATTTTCATCTCTTTACTTCTTTCTTTATCTTTCCTTTTACTCTTTCTTTATCATTACCGGCAATAGAGAACCTCAAGAACTCAAACCAAGAATCTTAAAAAACATACATCTGATCTGGAAATTCTTTATTCTTTTATATTCTTTATTAAAACTATCAAAAACACACTCTTGTACACATAATGGGATGCTGCCAATCTTCAGAACGTGCAGAGGAGAAACAAAGAAGCCAAGAAATTGAGGCTCAATTGAAACGAGATCGAGTCAATATGAAGTACGAAGTCAAGATGTTACTGCTGGGTAAATGAATAGATAGATAGATAGATAAATGCCTTTTAATCAAACTAAAAGAAGATATATATATGTGGATATTGAATAGGTGCTGGTGAATCTGGCAAATCAACCATATTGAAACAAATGAAGCTAATCCACGATGGTGGATACACACCCGAAGAACGACAGAGTTTTAAAGAGGTGATCTTTAGCAACACAATGCAGTCTATGCGAGTCACCCTCGAGGCAATGAAGACTCTAGATATCCCATTCAAAAACAAAGGTAATGAGGCACACAGACGACTGGTAATGGAAGCACCGCCCCCAATTGATGATCTTGGCCATGAATTGGTTGAAGCCATTGTTGCTCTGTGGGAAGATCCTGGTGTTCAAGCATGCGTCTCAAGAGCCAATGAATTTCAACTCAATGATTCGGCACGCTAGTAAGTTAAAATAAAACGATTTTATCTTCTTCATCTTTTATCTTTATATGTACATACACAGGTACAACGAGTACATGAAAAAAATAATTTTTTTTTTCTCTCCTTGATTTTAATTTTTTATTTTATTTTTTGATTGTTGTTTAACCTGTAATATCACAAACCATATATCGACAAACTCCCTTCTCCATCTTAATCTTCATTTCCATCTTCAAGTTCATCCCCGCTCCCTTTGACCCCCCTTCTTTTATATAACTAATATTATTGGTTGTTTGCCATTTACTGATATTAACATTCATAATTATAATTATAATTATAATTACCTTCTATTAGTTATTTCGATGCAATTCTCAGAATAGGACAAAGCCATTACATGCCCAGTGACCAAGACGTATTGAGATCTAGGGTTAAATCGACCGGTATTACCGAAACAGCCTTCCGCTTCAAGGACATGACCTACCGAATGTTTGATGTGGGTGGACAGCGGTCCGAGCGCAAGAAATGGATCCACTGTTTCGAAAACGTGACAGCCCTGATATTCCTGGTGGCCATTAGCGAATACGATCAGAACCTTTTTGAGGACGAGAGTGTGAACCGACTCCAGGAGGCCCTGACGCTATTCGACTCGATTTGCAATTCTCGCTGGTTCTTCAAGACCTCGATCATCCTGTTTCTCAACAAGATTGATCTCTTTGAAGAAAAGATCAAACGGAGTCCAATGAATGTCTACTTTGACGACTACATGGGTGGAAATCATTATGAATCAGCACGCCAGTACTTACTCCATCGGTTCGTGTCCCTCAACACGCAGGCGGATACCAAACAGGTCTATACTCATTTCACCTGTGCAACAGACACCAAGCAAATCAAATTCGTGATGGAGGCTGTCAATGATATTCTTGTACACGACAATCTACGCAACATTGATCTTCTTTAAAAGATAAAGATAGAGAGAAAAAAGACATACACACAAACAAACAAATGCTCCTTATTTCTTATTAACATTTGCTTCTTCTTCTTCTTCTTTCTATTATTATTATCACCATTTAACATTTACCATTTACCATTTACCCACTACCATTGCGATTCACTACTATTTTTATTTCTATTTTTATTGCGCCTTGTACAAACAAATCTCACAAAAAAAAGTTTATTCAACTTCTTTAGAATGACCTCTTCCTCTCCTTTTTCTATCAAACCATTCACCTACCTACCTACCTATTTATTTATTTATTTATTTATTTATCCCCCTCTTTCTCTATCTCCCATAAACCTTTTTTTTTTTTTTTTACTTTACTTTATTGATTGCGATTATTGACAACAATAAAACCCAAGCACACACACACACACACACACACACACGCACACTTATATATAAAAGTATAGTAGGATAGATTTGTAGATAAGCCGAGGTTTCCAATTCATTATACAATCATATTGTTGATTCTTTAATAATAATAATTATATATATATATATATATGTTTGTATTTATATGTATACATTTACATACACAGGCACAAAGAGGCACAGACACAGAGACACAAAGGGATAGAGATATAGAAGCAGAGTGAAGAAAATAATAAAGAATAAAATAGGAAACACAGACACACACACAGGCACAGAAAACACAAAAGAGATATTATAATATATATATATATATATAGAAAATTATTCCACTTCGTCTGGTTTTCCTTTTGAATAATGGGCCATTGACTGAAGAGATATAGTCGAATCATTTATAAATGTCTTTGACCGTGGAATGCCTGGTAAATTGACTGTAACTGTTCGCTGAGTCCGCCTACCCATCACAGATGTCATCAAGTGCTGGGCCCGGGACCGAAGACCTCCTTCTCCAGGTGATGCTGATGAAGATTTGCTGTGGTTTGGCTTGATGGTTGGATGTGATGTTATTGAGCTGAGGATTCCTCCTTGTTTACTAGCACTAGCGCCAGTGCCAGTGCTAGTGCCAGTTCCAGTATTATCACTGTTATTATTATTATTATTAGGATTATTATTATTAGTATTAGTATTACTGTAAACATTATTGCTATTATCATTATTGGTGTTTGGTTGTTGTTGTTGAATATCTTGATGAGTCTTGCTAAAAAGAGAACTCGAGTGTCGGTGTATAAGGGTAGGAGGATTGCACAAAGAATGTGCGTTGTCGTGGTGATCGTGTTCACACAAGAGCGTCATATCAGAAGCCATGAGTGGCAGCATCATGGCCTGTGTGCTGCTGCTCCGTCGTCTTCCGAATCCACTCTTGAAATCCTTGAGAACATTTGAGCGAGAAGATGTTGGTATTGGGACTATCGTTGACGTCGATGTTGAGGATGTCATTTGGTCTGGTGTCAATGAACGTGGATTGTTGTCTAGTGATGATGTATACAGATTCCTCAAGGTTCGAGAATTTCGATGGTTTTGTTTTGTACTGTTGTTACTGTTAATATTACTATTATTACTATTAGTAATAGTAGTAGTAGTAATAGCAGCAGCAGCCCCTGCTGATTTTGGTCTTTCCCCAAATGTATATCCACGACTCTTAAATGACGGTGGTTTTACATTGTAGCCACCATCCAACAGGCGACCGGTGCTGAACGATCGAGTGACATTGTTGGCATCCAAACCAGTTTCGATAATTGATTTTAGCATAGCTGTGCGGGTCTTTGCATTCATGCTAGCAAATTTGTCAGATTTGAGTGCAGCATTTTCAGCATTGATCACTACATGGATACATACAAAATTACATGACGTTACATTACATTAGATTACATTATGGGCTATACAATACAGAAACACACACACACACATACACATATCTTACTTGCTCTGTCTCTCTTTCTTGTACTCTATTTACAGATATGCACACTTACATTTAAGAGTCAGGAAACCGTAAAGTTCATTACTGCTGAGTAAAGGTGGGCTGGGTAACCATGGTCCAAAGTCGGAAATGTTTTTGTTTGCCATGACCTGTACTCTATATATATTCAAAGGGCTAGGTTACTCTATTGCTTTTATATCTTTTTGATATTTTCTTGCTTACCTCCACATCTGTCTGTCTTGAACTGTTTCTGGACTGACGAGTACAAATACGTGCAAGAATTGAGAGTGTATTTCGTTTGGATCAAATTTTGACTCTGGTCCTTCGAGGAAAACCAAACATACGATATCTAAAAGTGCGTATTTGCGTATATATATATATATATATATGTTTTTCGTGTGTAGGTTTTGTTTGTTCATATGTTTGTGATTTTGAATGTGTAATTTTGTATTTGTTTGGTATTGGTATTGGTATTGGTGTAGATGTAGATTCGTTTTTGCGTTCGTTTTTGCGTGTGTATGTTTTTATTATGATTATTAACATGAAAATCTGATGAATAAATAATAATAAATAAAATAATAAAAAATAAAATAAAATAAAATAAAATAAAATAAAAAATAAAAAAATAAAAACTTTGGGTTTGAAACTTGCCATTCCCAATGTATTTCTTTCGATGTACTTGCTGTCTATCTGTAGTCTTGAGGGGCATGAGGGGACCTACATGGTACATGATATTTCGATGTTCCCAGCTAGAGACATACGACACCTCGCCTGATTCACCAGCTATAAAAATAAATAAATGTAAATACCCATAAAGAAAATATTGATTGATAGATATATTGAGTAATATATATATATATATATATTTCACACGTCGGATGATAATGATAGTGGTAATGATTATTATTATGCAGTAATTAAAAAAAGAAAGAAAGAAAGAAAAAAGGGGGGATTCAGAAAATACTAATTCTAATGTTAATTCTAACTCTAATATAATGACACCAGTATACCTGATATATTGATAACTAATTATCATTCTCTCTTACTTACTTTTTGTATCCAGTCCAGCTGCATAGCCTCCGTAGCCTTTCAATTCCACCCGAGATCCCATCATTTCTAGGAACTGTTCACAAGGTGCCGACAACCCAGAGTTTGAGAACCACTCTTCTTCTGTTGTCTGACCATCCTTGACTGACAGCACACCAAACTTGTAGCCTTGTGAGATCTGAGTGAATAATATATAATAATAATAATAATAAATTAATAATAAATTACTACTGTAAATTCCCATATATCTATTCACCTCATGGTTCTTGCCCTTTTTTATATTAAAATTATTCTTATTTTCTTAATTTATTTATTTATAAATAAATAAAATACAAGAATAAGAAGAAACTCACATTCATTTCGTCAAACTTTATCAGGTCTTTTTCTAGGCCAGCCAGGATGGTTGCTTCAGCAGTAAGCTCTTTGAATAGTCTGAGGTCAATGGTTGGGTAAATTGAAAGCAGAGCTGCCCGCATACGCTTGCTAGAGTGAGTTTGGGTGCTGCTGATAATTGCCGACGACAGACTTCTCAGTGGACGCTGCTTACGGTCAGAGTGACCACAATGTAACAAATGTCCCTGGTTTGCTGCCTCGAGACGCATTTCGGTATATTTAGCTGTAGACTCAGGTACTATCCGAACTTCATTATACTTATTGTTGGAATTGTAATTGTCATTGTCATTGTTGTCGTTGTCGTTGTCGTTACCGTTGTTGTTTTAAATGTATGTATGTATGTATGTATGTATGTATGTATGTGTATATATAATATATATTTAAAGATTCTTTAATTTTGTCTTTTTTTTATAAACCTTCTTTTATATATATATATGTGTGTGTGTGTGTGTCTGTACCTCTTTGTGACGGATAATGATATTGTAGCCATGAGGGCTGTATTCCTGAACTACAGAAATAATCACATTCTCTTTGTGTGTGTCACGGTTGGATGCCATGGGTCCAATCAAGCTAATATATGATTTTCCGACAAAGCGTTGACGGAACCAGATGGCCTGGGCATCCACTGGGTCCGTTCCCATTGATGCATAGTCTGCTTGGCTGTAACGGTGCGGTAATATCCGTGCTTCTTCGATTTTATAGTGACCATTAATACCACTCTTATTCATCTTTATAATGTTACTATTGTTGTTACTATTGTTACTATTATCGCTGTTGTCGTTGTTGTTGTCGTTGTCGTTGTCGTTGTTGTTGTTATCATTATTACTGTTATTGGTTATTGTCTTTTCAGGAAATTGTATCCAGGGTAAAACATTCTGAAACAGTTTTTGTAATTCTTGAATGGTAATTGTCCATGAGATCTCCTCATTCTGGTCTGGATTATTGGCATCACTCTCTTGCTGTTGTTGTTGCCGAAGCTTCTGGAGTCCAAGTTCAAGGGCAGTCTTTTGAGGAATCGGCGCGTCTAGGGCACTGATGAGAATGCGGGCACTGTCGAGAACCATCAGTAGATCCTTTTCGCTAATGACCCGGCTATTGAGAAGAGAAGCGCAGTGTTCGTTGATCCACTCGTAACACTCGCGAACAGTTGGTAGTTGTGACATGTTTCTCCCTTTTTTTTTTGTCTTGTACAGAATATTGACAATAAGAGTAAAGAATAATAGTAATAATAAAGAAGTAAAGAAGTAAAGGAAAGGAAGCAAAGAAGCAAAGAAGCAAAGAAGGAAGGAAGGAAAGTAAAAGGAAAGAGAGCAAGAAAGAGGAGAACAGAGTTGACAACAAATAAAATTAAATAATTAAATATATTTCTCTCTCTCTCTCTCTCTGTGTGTGTGTGTGGGAGAAGTGTGCCTGGATATGTAGATTGAAAGTTTATAAAGTACTCTGTTGATCAAGTAAAAATCACATCATTTAATGAAACCAACAGACACACATTTTACAAAATTTACACACTTTTCACAGACACAGGCACAGGCATGGATATAGATATAATAGAGATTGGTATTCTTTGTCACATATCTTACCAAACGTTTTCTTAGTTTTCTTTATATGCTTTGGCTACTTGACAACTTACTCAACTGTGGGCTTGAGAAAATTTAAAGTAAAGAACACTGGTCTTTCAAGCTTTATAGAAGGAGTGCATAAATAGAGACGTCAGCAATTAGTGGATCATCGTGCTACCGTACAAACCCCTTTATTACCAAAGATACCCAAATAAATCAATAAATCAATAAATCAATAAATCGGTAAATAAAGATATGTATCTATGTTCCTATGGGCTATTATAATGTCTGGTTCAGGAATAAGGAGACTACCAACAATAACAAGAACAACAAGAACAACAAGAACAACAGCAGCAGCAGCAGAAAAAATACATACATAGTGTATCTATATCCATATAACACAAGAAAAAGAAAGGGGTCGGGTTATTCAATCGAAATGGAATTGATGATTGCTATTATTTTTATTTTTATCTTATTTTGATACTAGTCCAACTTGTAAGCATTTATCTCTTCTATCCTTCAATACCCCCCTCTTCCTCTTCCTTCTCCTCCTCCTTCCCTCTTTTATTTTCACACCATAGGTTACACATTCTGGCCTATAATATCATATATGTGCTTTTATTAATTCAATGGTGTGGTGTCTATAAATATCCAAAGTATTAAACAGGTTTTCTTATCAAAAAAAATATTGTTTCAAAATAGATTATTATGATTAATAAGCTTGTGATTATTATTTTCTCTTAAATGATATGATATCTATAGCCCTTGTTTAAATATTCCAAAATTAAAAGGAAAATTGGTTAGTATTTCAGATAAAACACATACATAAATCTCTACTATATATCTTTATGCTTAATACTAGTAATAAAACTTGAACAAGACATGACAAATTCGACTATAACTGTAGATAGCAAGAAGCAGGAAGCAAAGAAGCAAAAAGAAAATGGGAAATGATTAGATCAAATACTGTTCTAGACCCCAATTAGACCGGGGTTTTTATTACTCTTCTTAGAAACTTAATATAGAGATAATGATATTTCTATATTGCTATCAGTAAATAGCCAAATTGCTGCTATTAAGGTCTCATTACCGTTAGCTTAATACATAGAGACAAATGAACAAGTGGCCAAGTAATTCTTATAAATGGATGTAAAGCCATTGAACTTGAATATATTTTGCTATAGTAAATACTAACTGCATCTCTATACATATACCAAGTCTAACATTCATATTTAAAATATAAAAATATAAAAATATACGGCTTGCAAACAATAAATTATAAAGAACCAAAGGAATCTTTATAATCGTTCATGCTTTGCCAAACCTTTGCTTTTTACAATCCATGTCTATTCAACTCCCTTATAATCCAATCCCTTCTTACTGTGACGGATGGTGGTGGGTTAATCTCAACCATACGCCGGGTTACCCTTTCTCCAACTGGATCCCAAACAACGTCGTATTTGTAATCCTTTCCTCTCGCATAATTCACCTTGACATCAACTCTGTCTATACGAAAGCACAACTTCACAGCCATCATCTCACGCTTGATAGCCCTTGGACTAATCCTTGGAGAATTGTAGTCAGAAATGCATACTAAATCAAGCTTCTCAGCATCAGGGTAGTCGGGAATCGGACCATCATCATAGTATGCATACAAAGCTTTATTGTTACTGTCATTATCAGCTTTCTAATGATAATAATAAAAAAAAAAAACAGCCCAACCCAGTTCAAACACTTACATACAATCGGAAGAAATTTCTTATTCCAAGGAATTTCGGTACTGGACCAAATGTCCTCGCCAACTGCCTCGCCTTTTTTAACACACACATAAAATCTGTCTTCGTCGACCGGAGGCAAACCATCGGGCCTGACAGTGGGCGAACCCAGCTTGACTCCATACGAGTAGCGTACGATCCTTTGACTGACTAATTTGGGGTTAGCAGAAAACAAGCTGACTCCTCTCATCACAGGTCTGGTTTCTTCTCCAAAACTCTCGAAATGATTAAATCGGTTACTGAAAGCTTGTGTGATCCGCTTCATAAAATAATTGGACTCCCCAAGTCTCCCGGTCGTAAACATGGTGCTTAGATTTCGATCCCCAAGTTGTTTAAGGTGGTCCTCGATCGTATGGACTACCTGATCAATCACTGGATCAAAGACATATACGCCAATCTCATACAGCGTAAATCCATCATTATCACCCGTGGTTTTATACCCTCTTGTGTATCTTTCATTAACTGCTCTTAATAAATCCATTATATCCTCGTCATGACAGTTATTTTCATAGAAAATCTACATAATATATATATATATATTAAATAGTAATTAAGCTATTGTTTGAAATATGTATATATTTACTCATTGTATATAAATACGCATACGTACCTTTAATGCTCGCCTGAATTCATCTAAAGTTCCTGTCACATCGCTCTCTTTGTAGTCTTCAAGATTTGAAGCCTTGAGTCTTACCAGAATCTCAAAATAATGATCCAAAAAGGCAGATCCCCAAAAGACACAGGTTTCCATTGTGATTTCTTTGAGACTTCCTGTACCTGTCTCCGACTCTTCGTCTGTCTCCTTCTCAAATACACTAATGGATAAAAGTCCCGTGCCAGCATTGCAAACCATAAAACTTTGTAAATGTGGGCTATTCAGGCCCGAGAATACATGATCAGCAAACACGGCAACGGCCACGGTTTCGTCAATAAGCATCATCCTTCCTGGATCGTCTTGATGATTGATTAGATTAATCGCGGCAGCATTAGACCGTATTTTGAGCTTGGCTCGTTCGGACCAGCTAGCCGGGGCTGGAAGAGCATATCTGTATCTTGTACGATCGTCGAAAAAGGGGTACTGTATGTTTATGTCAGCCAAGATCAAATTCCTTATTAGCATCAACAAGTCTTGGCTAACTATTGATGAATTAAGCAAGTAAAATAAGTAAGTAAATACACAAATCATTTTATATATATACTTTACTTTGCTCAGTATCCCTATTGTTTTCTAAGCGCTGGATTTCTTGAATAAGCCTCCATCCGAACCAGTGTCTGGCTCTTTTCACATAACAATTTTTTTTGTTTCAGAAATATCCGAGTTAGTACCATTATTTATAGCTCTCAATTTTAAATAATATTTTGTTATGAGTCAGAAATCATATGCACTGGCAAGAACTTCAATGCTCACATAAGCCTTACAAAACAAAACAAAACTAACACAGTACAATACAATACAATACAAGAAAAGACAATTTTGATTGAATAACCATTTTTTTTTCTGCAAATGTATATGTATCGTAATGGCTTGGTCTTGCTTATTATTATTATTATCTTAATATCTAAGAATAGTTAGAATAATTAGAATCAAGATATCTTACACAGGTAAAGCAGTTATAGGATTTATATCTGCTTCTTGCTTAAAATGCGTCAAAAGGTAACCAGAAAGATTTGTTCCGAGATCTAAAATATATGTATGTTAACTTTATGTTGATCTTGAACTTATTTGAAAGAAGTCTTTCTGAAACAAATCATGCTATGTATACATGTTCTCTTTTAACTTTTACCTATTGTGACCAGAAGTTTATATTCCGGAATATTCCATCGACGAGCCATTATAAAGATATGGATCTGATCTCCTTCTTTTTCTTCTTTCTTCTATTTATTTGTTCTGCAAGGTAAGATAAATAAATATATATATAAAGGAGTAAAAGAATGAAATGAAATGAAATGAAACGAAAGGAAACGAAAGGAAAAGGAAAAGGAAAAGGAAAAGGATTCAAAGTGGAATTGATATAACAGTAATTTTGTTTTTGCTTTTAATAATAACCTGCTTCTAGTTCTTGGAATGTCTTATAAAATTGACTCTATCAAGACATACAAATCCAGCTCTAAAGACATCTTGTCAAAAGGCAGAAATCATCTTGATCTTCTTAGAAAAAAAATATCCTTTGTAAAATAAATTATCTAATACAACCTATTCAGGAAATATTTCCTTGTAGTATGTATTGTTGCTTTACCATAGTTACATATATTATGAATGACTGAATATATACATTTATATCAAACTGTCAATAACTATTGTTTCTATTCTACAACATTCAATCATTATCCTTTCTTTAAAAAAAAAAGATTCATAATAATTCAGAAATGATATGGGTGGCGGTCCATTCTAAATGAAATGAAAAAAAAATCTACCAAAGGACAGTTTTTTCTTTTCTTTTCTTTACATTTCTTCCAATGGTATAGATCTTCATTTCTGGCATTTCATTATTATTTACTATTATTCTTTTCAATAGGCAAAAGCCTGCCTTTTTTTAGTCCAAGCTTTCACCCTCAGTCAGTTATAAGATATATACATCCTTGGGAATATTATGATTATCACACCTCGCTAAATTTATTTATCTATATCCATAGTAAATTTATTACTGCTGTTATATGATTCACGAATGTAAAATAAAATATCAAATAAATTATGATGGGTACCTCTTTAAACTATCATTGATATATAAAAGCATATAGAATCTGTTCCGATATGTAATATGTTTCTCATCTATGAACATGATAACCCCAATTTTAACTCTTTGAGTCAAACGTATATATATCTTTCTTTCTTGTTTTTCTATACTCCAGCGTTGTATCAAAGCTTGACTGATTCGGCTATGCTTATAATGAACTGGAAGATAGCCTAGATCAAGAACGACAAAAAAAAAGCAAAAAAGTCTGTGACCATGAATCGAACATGGATCTCCCGAAACCATCCAGGAATACTGCCGTTGTAACATCACAGATAAGATGATTTTACACAATTAATTTTGTACACTGTTTTTTTTCTTTAATGCCACTTATCAAAGTGAGCTTTTAGATAGTGGCGCAGCTGTATAAATGGCTCCTATTAATTAAACATTTCATTATTATTATTTTTGGTTCTTTAATAAGATTGCTCCTTTAACTTCTACTCATTCTCTCGCCACCATGTTTCAATTGTGACACGGAATTGTTATGAGACTCTCTGTCTTTCGAAGCAATTATAAGATGTCTGACATGCCCGCACACCTTTTATCATTTAATATAAGCATTAACATTATTTAATTTACAATTCTATCATCATATTATTCATATATAAAAGTCAAAGCTTTATTCTACCAGCATTTTCTCTTTTTTTTTGGTATAAATATCTTCAATGTCTTTATTAAATAAACTAGAGTATTTTTTTTTGTCTGACAAGTCTTCTTTATTTGAAATAACATATCAGTATTTTCTATATTGTTTGATTATTCTTGCTTCCTAATTTTGTTAATTATTAACAGTTTAATCATTTAATTGTGTTATATCTTTATTTTATAGAAATAAGTTTCAAAGCTGGTATAACTCATCATATATAAAAACAGTGCTTGATTTAGTGACATGGGCGAGAATCATTCTTATCAAACATCACTATATTCAAAAAAAAATTACTCTGGAATTATTATTAAATTGAGTGCTGACCATATTCTTCTTTATTCACGCCATTCTCCTCTCATGGAAAATAAAGTTAGTCACTTCTCTCCATATGATACATGTGTAAGACTTGTGTAGAACCATATTTTGAACTCATTAAAATCGACTGCGGAATGTCGTACATAATAATCATTTCATATTTACCACTGTTTTATTATTATTATTCTGTTAAAAGTTAATTAGTATACTAGGTTTCATAAAAAAAAGTCATATTATCCGCGATAATGTAGTGGTAATATACCCGGAATTAATCTGGGATACCCATGTTCGAATCATGGTCGCGGACGTTTTTTTTTTACTCTTGTCGTTCCTGGCCTAGGTTATCTTCAAGTTTGCTGTAAATGTAGCCGAATCAGTCAATATTCAATACAACACAGGAGTATGGCAAAGTAAGATAAAGTAGAAAATATGAATTCTGTTATTTTAATTTGGTTTTGGCTTGGTTTATTTTATATGGTTGTTCAAATGATTATCCATATATGACTACCATAAAGAAGTGTCTAGTATTAGTACATATTATTACAAACATACTAAAAGTCTTTAAAATTACATGCTTATGAATAATCATTCAATTTTCTGTTTCTTTCGTAAAGATAAATAACCAGGATTTGTATCACTGAAATTAAGTACGACATGTAAAATCTAAAGGCGGTTAACCGCAGTACTTCTTTAAGCGCAGTAATATACTCTTGACTCTTGACTGTTGTCACTGAGCGACCATATACCACCCAAGGATGAATTCTCATATAACATCTTTTTTGAGCATTAATCACATTATACTGCATTTATTTTATTTATTATATATATATTAAAACAACTACTGCGAATAATGCGCAGTATCATTTTAAGAAACTATAAAAGACGATTCAAATTATAACAGTTGGCTTCTTTAATATCTCTCTCTATCTCAAAGTAATTTCTTATGTTTATACTTTCCTCAAATATATTAAGGCTCCCTATGGTTTACACCGGCTGAACATATATACCCGTACTCATTGCTTGGATACCAAATGCCAAGGTCAATATGCACAAATATCATGCCCTCTTTCTTTGTCTAGCACCTCACTTCCAGAATGGATGGCCGCTCTCTAGTCGGTTGGGATTTTAGCTTAGAATGAGTGTTCGTCTTCTTCGCCGGCCATTTATTCAGCTTATCTACTTGCTCACACTATCCATCCGGAACCAAGCTTCTCAATGTTAAATTTCTGCTTGTATCTGTGCAACAATCGTTAGGGTCCCCATCCTTTCTCGCCCTTTGGCATAATCTCTATCCCGTCTGGTTCCCGCGGTTGTTCCCTTTAAGCCCTCCAGGCTATTATTGGTATACTTGCTATGTACCGTGCGTCTCAAAGGGTAAAAAAAATACCACCTTATGCCTTACTCGACCCACTGGAAAACTGGGCCTCTTTGATACAGCCCACACAACACTATGCTCTCCGGTCGCAATGCATTTTTCCTCTCCTTCTTCTTGCGCCAACAATTCATTTGATTCTTATACGTTGGCTATGAGCCCGTTCTTCTATGTATTTTATAATTGTATCTTGTACTTTACTTTATCTTACAAGTCGCAAAGTCACTTTGCCCGCGCAGTTCTGCCCTATCTTTTACATTTTATTTTTATTTGCTTATGATACACCTCCTTCAATATGCTTATCTCTTCCTCTTCCTCCTAATGTTATATGACACCCTATGCCACGCAATACTTTTCTTCCTAACTCTCAATCTCACGAACTGGTGGTATCCGATACCTTTTAATATGATCCTTCACTTCATTGCCCCCTTTTTTATGACACTCAATATCACCGACCAGCGTATCCAAACATCATTCAGAGGTTTTTCCGCGTTACTGACACAAATACCGATATCTTACGGCCCTTCTTTGCCACTATATGAATTTTTCCTCCTATCCTACTACTTTCTACGACGGTTCATATGACATTTTTTTTGATCGTATGCCAGGTTTGGTGCCTTTTAATTCCTCAAAATGGTAACTCCAACATTCAAGATGCCTCTTTTAACTTTTATGCTTACACCCAGATCCATACACTTGTCACTCTGTATCACATCTGTCACCTTTTAACCTTATCTTTTTTCCTCTACCTTATGCTCTCATGCTCATATTACTTTTTATATTATTACTACTCTTGTTTATTATCCTGAAAAATCTAATAAAAATTATGACATATATATATATATATAATATCACAGAGTATCTATTTTCTTGATAAAGCTATGCGCTAAATGATTACAAAGGCTGCCATTCACAGCGAGATGAGGTTTTGGGACACACTTTTATAGTCGGACATTCAAATAACGTCTTTATATGTTGCAAATATTGATATTGTCGTTTTTTAATCCCTCAATATCTCTATGAATATCGGTCTGTTGTTAGTCAGACAGGCACTGAACGCTATATATTTACTTTGTAAACAACTTTACATAGTAGAACAAAATACAAAATTTCGATTTTTTTTTAGGTGTATGTCCTGAGGGAACTTTGGGATCAAACATCGTTATGTGATGTAAATATCGATTTTTTCATTCGTAAATGTTTTTTTTAGAGTGAAAAAATGGGATATTTTTATCAATATGTGAGCAATCGATGGCAAACGTCTTTTTTATGGTGGATCACAGCGTACCTCACCAGGTTACTTACATATGTAAAGAAACTTTAGTTAACAGATATTGACTTATAGATGGCTGTTTGTACTTTATTTGTCATTTTGATCAAAATTGATCTTTTTTTTTCCACCAACGGTATATTCAACAACCTTCAAAGTATATAATAATAATTATCTGTTTAAACTAAATATTTTCTATCAGTTATACTGTTGCTAAGCGAAAGTAGGTAGATAAACTAGGATATGCAAGTAAAAGAGGTTTTGATTCTCGCACTTTCGTCACCCATATTGAGTTTTTACTATATCATCAAATCCAGTGCTTATTACAAAACAAACACCGACACAAAACATATGGCTGATAGATTGTCTTATATACATATATATATATCTCATTATTAAAATAATTCAATCATCAAGTCATTATTTTTTTTTATTCATGAATATATATATATATACTTCATACTCCATACAAAACTAGTTATCTTTATATCATTTTTCTTTCTGTTTATGATTGAGAGTGTATACAAACATATACGCGTATAAGCCAATATGTGTGTATATATATATACACTATTAAGCTTTCATTAATGTAACCATTTCATCTAAAGAAAAAAGAATTGTATTTACATGTTATTTCTTAATTTTCATCAAAGGAGGTTTTTTCTTTGCATACATATATACTAGTTTTAAGCTTACTTAATACACGGGTAATTCTCTCTGCAAGTGCATTTCTGCCTCTGAGGCGCTGGAGTTCAGTTTTAAGTTCCATAATATTTGCAGCTTCACGCGTAGAGCTTGATTCCTTTAGCTATAAACAGAAATTATACAAAAATAAACAGGTAAGTAAAATAAAGCCAACATTGTAGAAGTTTGGACATGAATTTGTTAAGGGTAAATTAAATGAGTAGAGTAGATTATATATTAAAGAAGAGGAAGGGGTGGTTCTACTTACCAAAGTACCAAGAGACACCAAAAGACGATACAATGTCTCTTCATCAAGTCCCTCATTCTTGATTAGATTCAACAGACTACTCATCAATGATAACTCGCCATCTTCGTCACGGTCACCATGAGTAGTCAGTAATACAGCCAAACTATACACACACAAGCAAACGATTGTTGGTTTGGCATTTCAGATTCATTAATTTCCTCATATCTTCCTAAAATACACACACAAAACAATTACCGCGTACAGCCTAACTTACTTTACAGCCAAGGTGCTGGCGGCCAACTGGGTTGCCTTACTCTTGTAGACACCCGCGGCTTGTACAGCGTTCAAGAAAACATTACGATTTGGCCACAATGCTTCCCGACCTTCAGGGAACAAGAGGTTGGCAAGTCCACGGTAGGCCAGCATAGCATTTGTCTCGGCAACCTTTTCAGATACCGGCTTGTCCAACCCACCGGCCTGTAAGAAAAAGGTAGCCGGACTGGCAAAAGAAAGCGAAGAGGTTGCGGCAGCAAGCGCAGCTGGGGCTGAGAGGCAGTATAGTCTCAGAATATCCAATGCGGGGAAACGTTGGCCAACAGGCCAGGTCTGGCAAAGTCTCACCAGGATTTCCAAACCCTTTGGATCAATCGATTTGCCTTGAGGGTTGCTCAAAAAGTCGACTGCTTTGGCTACCAATCCAAGCTCTTCATCTGACAGCTTGGAAGATCCAGCAGCTTCGTTGTTAAGAGATCTTAGTTTTGCTTGGACGGCACTGAGATTTGTTTGCTTGAGAGCCAGATACGTTTTCTATATATATATATATATATATATATGTGTGTGTGTGTGTGTATATATTTTTAAGCATAAATACCCTCAAACAAACAAACAAACAGGTTCACGGACTTACAATAGGTAATATTGACTGGGTGCGTACTACAGGGCTTGGTTGACCGGACGATCTGTATGAGGATCCACCTAAAAAAAAGGAAGTTTGTACTGTTTAATATACTGGTTCTTTTTTGGTTTGTTTAGTATACATGTATACTTGGGTACGTTACCAGTAAATGGATCCGAGTATGTAGATGGAGCACCATATTGAGAAGACTGTTGGCCAGGTGTGTAGCGATTGCCACCTTTGTATGTATAAATTGCAGATTGTATTTGTATATATGTAAAAGAAAAATCCAGTTAGAGTTACTATTATTTACACATCTACCCATATATAAATAAAAGAAAGAACACTTTACTAACCTGTGAATGGATCTTGGTATTGGGTTGTGCTGGGGCCAATCTCAGCAGGTTTGGTATTGGTAGTAATGAAGTCTGCAATCTGATCAAGGAAACCTTGTGAAAGTTCATGGCGTGTAACAAATTTCTGTGCAGCATCATACGGGTTTTCTTTTATATACAAATTAATAAAATTTAGTTTAACTCTATTGTCATTCTTCTGTTATCCCCAAATGATCCACGTTACTAATGATAATAATATTACTGACTAACTTACGGTTCAAGTTGTAAGGTAATTTGAGCATCGCATTGGGTCCACCACCAATGTCAATGTCAAACACATGATCGTACTCAACGCCTTCGTAAATCTGCTTCTTGTCTGATCCAACACCGCCCACAACCTCACCGATCTTTGTCCAGTTATGGGTAGACGAATTCCATTGGTGAGCTTCCACTGTGCCATTCCCTGCGTTTACCATAATAACTTGTCCTTCTTTCTTTCCCGGAGTCAACAAGGCATCTGGTCCAGGTAACTTTTCTTTGTTAACATCTCCAAGTTGATTACTATAAAAAGTACATCAATAGTATATATATTATGTACATGAGTATTCTTTTGTTTCACTGTTTTAATTAAACTTACGAAGGAATGGATTGACTAGCCAATACTTCATCCAATGCCTATAAAAAATGTAAACCGATAAATTAAAAGAATAGTAAGAGTAACAGTAGTAGTCTATCAAATCACTCCCCTCTTTCCAGTTACTTGGTGCACAACACATGCACACAAATACGAGTACAACTACCAACAAAAAAAAACAAATCTTGTACCTTTTGATCTTCAGCAAGGGCAAAACGTTCAGCAGAACGGGTGTACAGACGAACAGTTGCATCACTTCCACCTACAGCAATATCATCATTGGGTAAAACAGACACAGTCCAGACAGAAATACACGGTTGCTGAAGAGTCTGTACACATTCACCATCTAAGCATTATTCGTTTGTTTGTTCCAAATATACATCATATAAAGATAAAAAATATAAAGAAAAAACATAATGAGCTATTACTATTATTTAAAGTATATCTTTTTCTCCTTTTTCTTTCTCACTTTACCTTTCCAAATGCGTACAGTTCTATCTTCTCCAGATGAAACAAATTCACCGGTACTCAGAACATCTACCGAATAAACAAAGGAAGTGTGCCCATGGAGTTCCTGCAAGCATTCTCCTTCCAATGACCAAACTCGAAGGGTTCTACATTAATAATATTAGTTGTTATATTCCATTAGGTTGTCGATATATAAATCATTCTTTGTGTATTTTACCCATCATTGGACGACGAAACGAATCCAACTCCAGGAACTTTCGCAAGGGATCGTACAACGTCTGTATGTCCTCTAATGATTTGAACTTGTTTACCATGCTTCCACAATCGAATAGTCTTGTCAGCAGAAGCTATTGTTGTTGTTGTCAGATTCGGTCAATCAATTCTGCTAGTTCGTGTGTGTGTGCGTGTGTGTATAAAACACATACATACATATATATATATATATATAGGATATTTACCTGTCAAAATCACATCATCATCCAAGGCAAGCACACCCCATACTGCAGCCTCGTGTCCTGTAAGAACATATGCCTTTTGATAATTCTTCCAGACAATTGCCTTTCTAAAATTTATAAAATAAAAGTTTGTAATATCTGTTGTCAGAAAAATCAATTTTCTCTCTCTTTCTTTCAATGAATCAAAAGACACATAATAATAAACTGTGGAAAAAAAAACTTACTTGTCCCAGGAACCAGATACAATGTCACCACCTGGGGAAACATCCAATGCACACACATTCTCAGTGTGGCCAACCAATGTATATAATGGACTTGCGGTTTGGGATGGATCGCAGATATTGATTAACTTGTCTGATCCACCCGACACAAATAGACCTTTTTTTTGTATAAAATCCACAGTTTAGTTTATACCAATATACATATATCGATCAATTGGAGAAATATTTTGATATTATTGATAATAGCATTAACAGAAAAGATTGAGATAGCATATTCTTTTTCATTTTTTTCTTTTACTGTCACTACTACTATTGCTGTCATTATCACTGCGACTGATTTTATTTATTAATTGTTTAAACTCTACATACTAATCATAGACTTGTAGAAGAAGAATAAAAACTCACCATTAGGATGCTCCAATGAAGAAGGAATGGTAGTAAGAGCATTGATAAAGTGGTCGTGGAAAGTGAATGTATGATTTAGCTCAAAACTATTGGGTCCTGTGCGTTTCCAGCTACGAACTGTTTTGTCTCGTGCGGCTGATAGAACCAAGTCATTGGAAAGAGCACTGACAGCTCTGACCTGTTTATGTTTATCATCATTGCAAAGATACAATATATATATATATATAGTAAGATAAAAAATCCCGCAAAATAATAACAATAATAGCAAAAATAAGACAAACAGAAAGGTGATTCTCGATAAATTCTTTGTTCTTGTTCCTGTTCCTGTTTCTCTTTCACTTTGTTTTTTTTTGGGTTTTTTGTTTGTTTGTTTGTTTGTAATCATCTCAATGCGTATATAAGAGGAAGAGTGTTCAATAAACGTACGTCTTGGTCATGACCCAGTAAGGATGATTCTAATCGGTACATTCGATGCGATGAATAAAGAGACTGGAAAGAAACAAAATGGAGATTACGCGTTTATTTTTCTTATTCTTTCCATCTATCTATCTATCTGTCTGTCTTTCGACTGACGACTACCCTTTGCATGACGGCATTGAAATCACGTGGTAAAATACACTCCGCTTTCCCTTCTCTTCCTCTTTTTTTTTTAATTTTAATTTTATTTTATATTTTATATTTTATTTCTTATTTTAAAATGAAAAAATAATAGAAAGGTGCTCTTTGGTTTCCAAATTTGAGAAGCAGAAAGAAGAAGCCAAAATCTCGTGCTTTATTTTTTTCTTTTCTTTTATTTTACTTTTTCTTCTTCTTTTCATTCTTCAGTCTTATCCTTCATGCCGTCCATAGCACTTTCGACTGCTGAGGACAAGAACAAGATTAGGCGGGCCTTGCCGACCTCTGTAAGTTAATTAATGTCGATTCTTTTTGATACATCTTTTAAATGAAAAAATGAAAAAAAAACACCCACAAACCCATTATCCTTTCTATCAAGCATTATTTCACCATTCAAATAAACCTTTATATTTATATTAATATTGCTATCTTTGTAGAAAATCTATGCTGCTACTGTTGCACGAGTTTATGTAGCTTACCCTAATCCACATCGATGGGCGTACTCGAACATCTGGGGAGCTGTTTGTTTTTTAAAAGACAAAAAGAAGCACTCGATGTATTTTAGAATTGTCGACCTTATGGTATGCTAATTTACTAAAAAAAAAAGAAACAAATGCCTAAATGAACTACATTGCATATCAAATCGTTTTGTATAGAGCAATCGAGGTGTAATTTGGGAACAAGAACTCTACGATGGATTCGAACTTGAAATGGCTACTCAATTCTTTTACACTTTTCCAGGCGATGTAAGTACTATATCTATATATTTATATCTAAATAGAGATGTCTTATGAATTGAATTGTTGCGTGTAGGAATATATGATTGGTCTTTCTTTTACAGACACCACAGATGCTTCTGTATTCTACACCAAAGTGAGAACCCGAGAAGGAAGTGTAAAGACTGCGCCAAAGAAGAAAAAGAAAGGTGTGTGTGTGTGGTCACCAACACATGCATTGTTGAATTAACCAATAAACTTAAATTAGACAATGGAAAGAAACCAAAAGGAAAACTAGACAAGACACAAATTGGCTTACCTTCAGGCTTTAGGTAAGACTTGTTCATTAACACCGTCGTTATATGTAATGACTTTATGTTTTACTTTAATAATAAAAAATTAGACACTTGGGTCACATCGGCTACACTCCAGAGAATGGTTTCAGCGTTCAAAATACTGATCCAGAATGGAATGGACTATTTGATCAGCTACAGTCTCTGGGAATTTCTGCAGATGAGATTAATGAGAACGCAGATTTTATCAAGGACTTTGTGAACCAGCGTGGTGGTCCTGAAGTCCCTACAAATCAGCAGAATAACTCTGCCAAGGCTCGTACAGCTCCTCCTCCGCCTCCGCCTGTTCGACGAACAGCTCCTCCTCCACCCCCTCCAATTGGTGGTAAGTATATATATATATATATATATACATGTATTAGATACAAGAGAATATTAAATAAAGAACGGCAAAGGAAGGGCGGGTACAAATATTAATGGATAATTAATAACATAACATCCAACCTTTATTTATTTATTTATTTATTTATTTACCAATCTACTTATTCTAGGTCGTCGTCCTCCACCTCCACCCCCACCATCTCGTAGAGCAGCTCCCCAACCCCCGGCTCCACCTATACGCCCTAGCACTAGTAACCATGTTTCACCACCACCACCAGCACCAACTCGAGTACCTCTTCCATCTCGAACCGTCGCTCCTGCAACACAATTGCCTCCTCCGCCTCCTCCTACACGTGGAATACCACCTCCTGCTCCAGTCAGATCTACAGAGCAACCTCGTATACCACCTTTGGAGACTAATTACCAGCCCAAAAAATCCAACAACCCATACCGTATGGCAGAACCACCAGCTACCCATTCCTTCGAAAATACTTACGAAGAAGCTGCAGAGACACACCACCAGCCACATAGCCATGAAGAGTACAGTCATGAAGAAGAAGAAGAAGAGTATGAACATGAAAATGCTTATACAGCACACCAGCCTTCACATATTTCTTCATCATCACCACCTCCACCCCCTCCACCGCCACCTCCGCCGCAACAACAACAACAACAACCTCCACAAAGATCACCACCTCAATCAGCACCACCTCAGCGTGCATTGCCACCCCCTGTACCACCATTGCCTTCAGGTCGCCTTTCTGCACGCCCTTCTGCTCCTCCACCACCACCATTACCTAACCGAGGTAGAGGTGGTCCACCGCCACCGCCACCAGCTGGACCACGTCCTACAGCACGTTCGATTTCCAGCCGACCTGCCATGCCTTCACCTGCTTCATCAATGAATGAACAGTTCTTTGATGCTTCCGAGTCATTCCAAGCAGGACCTCCTCCTCCTCCACCACCACCTCCACCTCCACCGCAGCAGTCTCATCCTAATCCTCCTCAGTCGAGCGGTCCCCCACCACCTCCTCCTCCACCCCCACCAGGTGGTGGACCTCCCCCTCCCCCGCCTCCACCGCCATCATCATCAGGAGGGGGACCACCACCACCACCTCCTCCGCCATCGCAAACATCTGCTCCATCCAATGCTCCAGCTACCGGTGAGCCACGAAACGCTCTTTTGGATGCTATTCGACGTGCAGGTGGTATCAGTGCTCTCAAGGCTGCTCCACGTGATGCAATTCATGATCGCAGCAGTCCAATGGAAGGTACCAAATCTTCTGCTACGGCTGCAGGCGGAACTGTAGGAGGAGCAGGTGCCAACGATTTAGCAACAAGTTTATTGGCGGCACTTCAGGATCGTAAGAAGGCCATTGAATCAGATGACAGTGATAGTGAAGGAAGTGATTGGGATGATGATCCATAAAAGCCTTGAAGAAGAAGACAACAAAGACAGATATAATTTAAGTACAAACACGCACACGCACACGCACACGCACATACGGATATATAAACTACACAAATACACAATAAATAAAATAACATAATGATAATATTAGAATTATTAGCAAGAGAAAAAAAAATGAGCAAATCAAAGAGTTGATAGTTAAACAGTCTCTAGGCTAGAGATCCGTATCTGGATTATTAATTTGTAATTAATACTTATAATAATAATAATAATAATAGAAGAAGAAGTGGTTTATTACATTATATTATTTTTCTATCTGGTTAATTTGTGGAAGAGTAATGTAAATATTGGAAGCAAGATAGGTCAGAAACGACATTTGTGTCCAATTCAATTGAAGATGAACATTGAGCTGTTAAAAAAGGTAGAGTAGAATGGGGGCTTATAAACATTTATATTTTGTAATTATTGATGTGGACAGACTAAAAAGTTCAAAAAAAAAAAAGTTCAAACGACTCTGATTGGCTAGTCTGTTTCTATTACCACTTGAATAGTAGAAGAAGATTGTACTTTTGGTGGAAGAAATAGTACTAAAACTTGACTTTACTTAATATTCATTTGAGCTTTTTTAGCCTGTCTACATCAAATAATCAAATACACTTGAACAAACGGGTTATTTCTTCTTAAAACAGCTCGTCTGTAAAGTTTGATCTACCTCGTAAATATAAATATATATAATGGGCTTTCCTTTCTTTATATTCCCTAAAGACGTAAAAGAAACAGAAGAAGATAGAGAGAGTATGCATAAAAATGATTAGTATGTGTGCAATGTCGTGACGTAAGGCGACGTGACTTATACTCCAACATGGTCCTCTTGGTAGTGTTACATCCACGTAAAGTCGGACATTTAATTAGTGTCGCCTTTCTCCCTCTCTCTTTTTTTAAGTGAACTTTTTGGTTGCCTTTACTGTTTCAAACCTTTCAAATTCCTCCCTTTCCCCTTTAATATATATATTATATTATATTATATTATATTATATATATATATATATACATACATATATCTACAATTTAATACATAACGATGAAGACATTTGTTGGACCTGGACTGTCTGTCTGCTGTAGTCTCTTGTCAGTCTGTGGTATTATCTTTCTCGTAAGTATCTCGATTTAGAAAGACCATTACTACATTAGAAGAAAACAGTAGTAGGAGTAATTGCTAGTAATAAACACGATGGACAATCTAAAAGAGTCATCAAGGGATTTGGTCTCCTTCATCACATATCTTTTTATTTTATTTTTTTGGTTTGAAGAATGAATAACCAAAAAATAAAGTAAATGGAACAATTACATTTACATTTATACTCACAAACTCGTAATTTTACTATTATTTCAATAAAAATTAATATATATATATATGCATTTATTTACTCGTGAATCGAAATGTGAATATATTATATATTATATAGGTTGTTCTCGGGTTTGCTTTTGATGCCGAAGTAGAGGTTTTGACAGAGTTTACCAGTGACCCTGATGACCCCAAGGCCACTGCTCATGCTTGTTTCACTGCTGCCATAGTCTATGCTTGTTTCCTTGCATTTTGCAGCTGTCAGGTAAATTATATATATATATATATTGTGTGTGTGTGTGTATAAATGAGAGAGAGAGAAAAAAAGAGTTAGAGTGATAAATATATATACATGTCTTTATTTGAACATTGGTATTAATAATGTAATATTGTATATATAAATATATTCAATCATTTTATTGTTAGACTCTCGTTCACAAGTACAATGCTCGCAACCAAATCCAGCTTTAAACTACACAAATCAAACCAACCAACAACAAAAAGAAACAAATACACTCCTCTTCTTTTCTTTTCTATTTTTTTCTAGTGAAATATAGTGGAAGGAGAAGAGAGGAAGAAAAAAAAAGGGGGAAAAAGAAGTGTAGAGAGAGAGAGAGAAAACGAGGAAGATGGGGGAAAAAGGTTTGGTTTGCTTGTCATTTTGTACAAAATGAATATTTGAAATAAATCAATGTAAATCAAATCAAATCAAATCAAATCAATGCAAATCAAATCAATGCAAATCAAAATGAATTAAAATAAAAAGCCTTGGGAGAAGAAACGATCTTAAAAACGGTTGATTTCTTTTTGACCCACTGTTTGTCTCCATCATTCATTTGTTTATAATATTTGTATATTTTCTATATAAAAGGAAAGTAAAAGAGGTCTAGATACTGTAATATAAAATATACTATATAATATGTTGGTGAAGATAAAAGGTGATGGTGGTGGTGGTGGTTGTGGTAGAGTAGTATATATATATATGTTTGTGTTCGTGTATATAAAATGTTTTGTTTGTTAATCATCCTTGATTTGACCTTCTTATTCTTTGCTTCTTCGCTTCTTTGCTTCTTTACTTCTTTACTTCTTTCTTGCTCCTTTTTTGTACCCTTGTGTTCTCACCTCTTTTTTCTTCTTATTCTTTTTATAAAGAAAAAGAAAAAAAAAAACATACGTTTGTAGTAAAGGCGCCATTGACAGTGGTAGTAAAATGAGGTGAGGTAAGAAAAAAAAAAAAGGGGGGGGGGGGTAAAATGAGGTAAAATGAGGTAAAATGAGGCGAGAGATAAGGTAAGAAAAGTGGAGTGAGATAAAAACAAAACAAGAACAAGACGAAGAAAAAAATAAAGAGGTAAAGAAAAAAAGATAATGGAATAAGTGTAGTGCGGTAAGGTGATGATTATATATAATAAAAAACAATAATAAAAATAAAAATAAAAACAATTATAAGAAAAGCTTATAATTAATTAATTAATCAATTAATCAATTATTGGGTTTTCTTATTAACCGAGATCTCTCTGAGGGCTACGAGCATCTTTTCACGAGTTCCAGTGGCAAGTTGATCCACTGCTTCGGACTCTGCAAGGATGTTCTTGGTTGGGATGGCTGGCAAGACTCTGACGGTGATTTCTCCGGATTTGAATTCCTTACGCTTAGAGCTGTAGATGTGGTTATAGTTGGCAACAACGATTGGAACAATGGGAACCTGGGCCTGGACTGCCATGTAGAAAGCACCCTTTTTGAAGGGCAACATGGTGATTTCTGATTCATGACCACGAGTACCTTCAGGGAAAAGCCAGACATTTGTCTAAAAATGGGGAGTTTGTTTTTTTTAAAAAGGTAAAAAATATGAATTGTGGGGAAATGGGGAAAAATAAAAACGCAAAAAAAAGACATCAATTATAATTAATATTAAAGATTTAAGAAAAACAAGATTTGCGTTGTGTTTTGTCTTATTAGTCTTACATTTTTACGATGAATATCATCAGAAGCCTTTTGAGCTTCCTTGATTGCACTGTCACGGTTCTTACGGTCCAAGAAGATGGCATTGCTCAAGGTCACTATAGTTTAATAAAGATAAAAACAACATAAAAACATGGTTTAGTTACAACCATCATTTGATTTGATTCGATTCGATTCGATTCGATCTCTTTTTTCCCTTCCCCTTTTTCTTCCTCTATTCCTTCGTCCACTTTCACGCTCCTTCCTCCTGTCTTCCCGTCTTCCCAATTCTTTAATCCTCTCATACAATATATGTTTCTCTCTTTTTCTTATTTGTATTCTCTATAGACGGTTGTAGAAATACATATATAAATAAATAAAAGGCTTCACAACACTTACTGTACCAGCCGAGGATAGGGTAGTACTTGATGGCCTTCTTTGCTACAACAGAGGTAGCCTTTGGGAATACGCTTCCCATAACAAACACATCCATGCTGGACTGGTGGTTGCACACATATACAGCAGGACCATCGACCTTGAGGTTTTCAGCTCCCTCAATCTTGACGCTGACGCCAAGGAAGATACGTGTGAGGTTGTAATACAGTCGAGCGACGGCCCAGTTGGTGAGGTCGCTTCTACGGACAAGCGGCAGAAGAAGAGAGGCGCACATTCCAAAGATTGCAGAGATTGCGAGGCAAATGATAGAAACTAATGAGCGGTAGTAGAAGCTGCCATGCTTACGGTAGAGAGCAGCAAACACAATAGGAGCAACAGCCCAGACACTCCAGTGGACTCTACCCAACGCAAGGCTAATGTCTTCAATCATAATATAACGTCCTTTTTTTTGTTTTGTTTAAAGAAGAAGAAAATCAAGAAAATCAAGAGAAAAAAAAAAAGAGGACAAGAAGTATAATTTATGTTTTTTTTTTTTTAATATTTTTAATTTTTAATTTTTAATTTTTTTTATTTTATTTTATTTTTGGATTTCTTATTAATTTTTCTACAGGCAACCAAGCAACCAAGCAACCAAGCAACCAACCAAGTGAGTAAGTAAAATAAAAATAATACTATTATATATATAGATGAATATGAATATGAATATATAATTTACTTATTTATTTATTTATATTTATTTATATATATATATATATAAAATATAAAAAGTAATATGGATTTATAATATTTATATTTTATAGATAGTTAGAGAGCACGCTTTTATGCATGTGATAATGATACGCATTGGCCCAACAAAAAATAAGAATAAGAATTATAACAATAAATAGATGACTTTTTTCTTTTTTTTTCTGTTTTTGTTTCCCCTTCTTCTAGCCCAAGGGTGACGCCACAAGTTACAGTCACGTGATATTAACAGTAAGTAAAAGTAAGAGTAAGAGTAAAAGTAAAACAAACAAAAAAAGCATAACAGACAGTATCTCTCTTGTATAGCTTTATCTAATATGTATTTTATGTTTCCAAGACCAAAATATAAAATATAAAATATATCTTGGAAAATTTATGTCGTGAATTTTTGTAATGGAATTTACAATTCAGAATCATACACACCAAAAACGCGATTTGCAGGCATGATATTTCTCTCAGGAAAATGGTGTAAACATATTTACATATATGGATAATAAATTAAAAGTATTTCCAAATATGGCTTTTCTAATTTAGGAAACACTTTATTCAATATCTAATTATATTTCTTGTATTGTACGAGTATAAAAGAAAAAGAGAGAAAGACGCGTATTTAGCTATATATTGTGGTGCCAAAATACAGTTAAACACGTTTGTAAGTCGCATAATTCGAAAAAAAAATAAGGCGCATTTTTGGGATAAAATCTTTTCAAAGTTCTTTTTTTTTTATATATTTAAAAGGTAAAGTATATATTTTTAAAAAAATAGTGTCAGAATGTTTAATGGGTTAATAGCCTAAGAGCGCTTTTCGGTGCGGTTTATTTGGAAAAAAAGGTTCATTCATAACGGTCAGGAACTCTTAAAAATGCGACTTATTTTTTCGAATTATGCGACTTTTATAGTGTGTTTTACTGTAAAGATTATTATGCTATTTCTATACTCTACTCTCACACACACACAGAGAGAGAGAGAGACCTTCTTTATTATATATAGTATTTCTCTCTCATTTACAGCTTGTTCCCTGCTTTCCCTGCTTTTCCTGCTTTTCCTGTCTTCCCTTTTTCTCTCTTTCTTGGTTTCTTTGTATTTATAATATAATTTATATGTATCTATGTATCTATATATCTATGTCCCTTGATGTTTCCTATTTTATATATATATATATTTAAACTCTGCTTCTTTAACTGAATAAATTTAAATGGATTTGCATTGAATTTGTAGTATATTGAATTGAATTGAATTGAGATATAGATTAATACATATATATACATATATATATATTCAATATTAACTTTTGATTTATAATAGTAGATATACATATATCCATACATATACACTGTTTATATCTATATAGACACACATACACACACACACACACACACACATATATATATATATATAATTTGAATAATTATAATATATTTTAATTTTTAAATTATCACAATTTTATTGTTCTCATCCGAAGCTCATTACACTTTTATGGGTAATCAGTGCTGTAAAGAAGAAGCAATTGATTTCCAAGGTCAAGGTAATAAAATTACTACTGTTGCTTCTTATTTGCTTGATGTCATTACTATTACGACAACCAACAATAACTACCATAAGAAAACGCAGTAACAACGAATGACTTGTACATCTACATTGTGCATCTAAATCATGTCACAATTAACAAACCAAAAACAAAACAAAATGTTATAGCTTTCTTTTATTCTCTTATTAATATCTATCTATCTACTTACGCACACTTATATATATATATATAATAGCAGCCAATCTCCGTCACTTTTATTTACTAAGAGTGATTGGAAAGGGTGCGTTTGGAAAGGTCCGGATAATCCAACACAAACAATCTCGGAAAGAATATGCTCTCAAATACATATCCAAGTCCAAGTGTGTCCAACTCAAGGTGGCGCACAATGTGATATCCGAGAGACGGCTGCTAGAGCATATCCATCATCCTCTCATAGTCAATCTGCGATATGCGTTTCAGGATGACGAGCATGTATTTATGGCCCTGGATTTGATGCTAGGAGGCGACCTCCGTTTTCATTTCGATCGATTGGGGGTCTTTACAGAACATCAGGTCCGTTTCTTTGTGGCCGACATTGCATTAGCTCTCATATATCTGGGAGAACAACGAATTGGACACCGGTAAGGGCAACAAACAATATATAGATAGATAGATAGATAGATAGATATTCAAATCAGATCAAATCAAATCAAATCAAATAATGTCACTTTATATGTAATATATACATATCGCACCATATATTTTATATTTATTTTATTTTATTTCTTTATTTATTTATATTTGTGTTTATAATATAACAAGAGATATCAAGCCCGACAATATCTTGCTGGATTCAAAAGGCCACGCCCATCTCACGGATTTTAATATCGGGACTCGATTTGATTCTCAACGTCCCATGCGCTGGTCTCGAGTAGGATCTTTGGCATACATGGCACCAGAGATCCTTAATGGGTCAGGGTACGATACGACTGTAGATTGGTGGAGTTTAGGTATAACCGCATACGAATTACTATTTGGAAAGGTATAAAGATAATAGTAATAATTTATACATACATACATACATACATATTTATGTATTTATGTATTTGTTATGTAGCGTCCCTATCGAGGCATTAACAGCGAGGCTCTCTCAAACGCAATTATGGAGGACCCACTATGCCTGCCCGTAGATGCCTCTGCACGTTTTTCACCCGAGTGTTTACAAGTCATCCAAGGTGTAAGTAATAACATTTATTACAAATATAGAAATTTTACTTTATTTCATTGGGATGGGTAATCTATTTTGGCTTTTTTAAAATGACATGTGTGGATATATAAGAATAATACCAAATTTACATATATGCACTTTTTTTTTACTCTTATTTTGTAAACCAATTGTGTTTATTCAAATTCAAGTGGGGGGTGTATAGTGGGGCAATTGCATTCTATACATATACACATTCATGTAATTTAATTATGTTTGGTATATGTATATATATATATATCTGACAAATTAGTTGCTTACAAAATCTCCAATCGACCGACTTGGTTGTGGACCGGCTGGCCCGCGTAAGTTCCTACAACATGCTTGGTTTGCCGGGATAGACTGGCGTGGTCTTGAAACAAAAACTGCTGTTTCACCATTCATACCAAATGTAAGTTACTAAATTAAATCAAGAGTAAATAAGAAAGAATTAAAGTAATTTTTTGTTGTTGTTACTGTTGTTCAATATATTACTATTGCTATTGCTATTATTGTTATTATTATAATCGTTGCTGTCTATTGTTTATTGTAGAGCCAAGAATCAAACTTTGATGCAGTGCATGCACTAGAAGAGTTACTTTTGGAAGAAGTACCCCTTAGACCAACAAAATACACTCCAAAAGTACACCGTAGTTCGGGTGTCTCAGATGTACCACTCACACTCGATGAATCTGAACTCAATCTGATGGACGAAAAATTCTTACCGTTCGATTACACCAAACTACAATTACCAGAAATCAACATTGAAAACATTATTAATAATAAGAATAATTATTATAATAATAGCATAAAAAATGGCGACAATGACAATGACAACGACAACGACAATGAAAACGACGATGGTTATGATGGTTATGACGATAGTTTTAATAATACTACCTTCCATAGCTTCAATACCTTTAATACCTCTAATACCTCTAATATCGATATCAATAATCTTAATCATAATACTCAAACTAAAAATACTTGCATAAACCACATCTCCAATCATATCAACCAGTCAATACTACTACAGCCACTACTACAATCACAATCCCAATCACAATCACAACAAAAGCCACAAGACAAGGGGCTATTCCATCGAATGGGTCAAATCAACCAACATTTCGATCAGTCAAGGTACCGTTCCCAAGGTTACGAACTCACCCCAAATGGATTCCAAGACCAGACTCTCTCTGCTTTGTAAAATAAAATTTTAAATAAAATCAATAATAGCAATAGCAATAGCAATAGAGCTAGTAATTCACACACAAACACACGCACACATACACGCACACATAAATAATCCCCTTGATTTTTTTTTTGGTTGACTTGATCATTGTTCTATACAATTTTTCTTCTCCTTGTTCTTTGTCCTTCTTGTGCCTCTCCTTCTTTATGTATATGTATTATATATAGATATATTGTTTATCGAAGCCAAAAAAAAACGAAAGCAGCAACAAAGAATTAAATAAGAATAGTAATATTCAAAACCAAATAAACGATACAAAGAAGAAGAATAGATAAATAGATAGATAACGATGATGGGAGTAAGTGAGGGAGTGAATGGTCAAAAGGAATATAAAGATGTGAAAATACAACAAATACAACAATAGCTACACATACTACACATACATACCCATACCCATACCCATACCCATACCCATACCCATACCCATACCCATACATATATATATACATATACATATACATATATACATGCATGCATGCATATGTGTATACCCACAAAAACAAGTCTTTATATGTATGCATCTATAGGTTGGTGTAGTGTAGTACGAACAAAAAGAAACAACGAGAAAGAGAGACCTCAGTAAATAACTGCATGGGTATACTTGACTATGTCTGGATCCTCTATAAACTTCCTCATAGACTGTTCATCCATCTGTAACTGGATATCATATATTGGACCCTTTGTATTTTCACTTCTTCCAAACAAAACCAAGCACCCGTTTCCACCAAATGTGATGTATCCGCGCGTGCGATCAGGACCCCCAAACCCAAAGTCCAGGCGCCAGAACGGAAGCATCGACACATCACTGACGGTGTGGTGCGTGGGTGTATTGGGCTGGTAGGACAGGTAGTGGACAGTCATGTCTTCATGGGTAGTGTACAGTTGACTCAGACCATGAAATACGGATGCCTTGAGATTGGCCATCATTTGTCGAAAATTGCAAGCCGTGTCTACCAACGATGTCTTTTCTAGGCTATTCTTTGTGATTCCCAAGGTTCGAGTACTAAAAAAAAGAAAAAAAAAAAGAAATGATAATTAGGTACATGTATGAATTAAAGATAAAATATCTAAACACACTCCACACACTACTTGCATCATCCAGTTTCCAAAATAAAAATTCATTTCCTTGCTGTTCTTCATACGTGAGCGCCCATTCACTGACACAACCCACTTGATTTCTTCATCGTCATCGACATGGCGTGACCGGGCTAGTGCTCTAAGAAGCATAGCAAACAGCGCATCTTTTGTCGACAGCCACTGTTTTGCCTGGATCATTTCGGGTGTGTGGGCGTCCTTTTTACAGGCCTGCAGACCGTCCGAATAAAACTCAAGCAAGACACTCTTGAGTGGAGGAGGCTTGACGATATTGGTTGGCTGTAGCTTTATGTGAGTGTCCAAAAGAGATCGGCTTCTGTTGTGCGTTGTGGTCTCTAGGTTCCTGCGGCTGGGTAAGATCTGCATCTGGAGTGGGTCTTTGGTCGTACGATGCTCTTGTCGATAGTGTTCCAAAGACTCGGGTCCGATAACCGTGTTGTCCGGACACTTGACCAGGTCGCGTTTGAAGCTAGGCTTTGTGTAATCGACGCCCCGGGCAGTTTTTGCCCAACAATCGAGAAACAGACTGGTTGAGTAAGTGTCGGCAATTTTGTGGAGCATCATGATGGCCAGCGCAACCCCGCCGTCTGTAAATCGTATGAGTCTGATGGCCAAGAGTGGGTCGTCTGGCGAGCTATAGAAATGAACAGGGAACATGTGGTGGTAGTCGATCTGGGTCGGCAAATATCCTTTTGCTCTGAAGCGTTCGAGGCGGTCGTTGTAGACGGCTTCCTCGAACAACACACCGGTGTCCGTACATTCGATCACGTCTCTGCCGTTGCCAATGTCAAGCAGTCGGCCGGCCAAAGGATAAAAGCTGACCAGAACTTTGGCAAGTGCGCTTTTCAGGGTTGGAGTGTCCATGAAGTTTGGCGTGTTGTCTTTGTTAGGATAAAAAAGCAACAGAGGCGTGTAGGATTTGAACATGACCACATCCCAGTCTGATAGCTTCACACGTTTTTGGTGAATAGGTGTGGGTTCTGATGGGGTAATCAAATGCTGCTTGACAACCTGCACACGAGGCTGAGGCACCATTATTTGTTTGTTTGTTTGTCCTTGTTTTTTTTTTAAAAGAAAAATCCAATATATAGATATAGATACAGACACAGACACAGATACAGATACAGATATGTACGAAGATGATAAAGGTAAAGATGTAGACGTAGACGGGATGATATATTGAAAGGTATGAAAGCAACCAAAGAAGAGAAAAGAGAGAAAAGAGAGAAAAGAGAGACCAAGAATGAATAGAAAGAAAATAAAATACAAACAGTGTTTATTTGAACAAGAATTGTAAAGATAGCCAAAGCTTCTCTTTATATATGTATATGACTCTGTCTATATGATATCCCAGGTTTATTGTCCAAGGTGCTTAAATAAATAAGTAAATAAATAAATGATAGCAAGTCATTTTTTTTTCATCACTATATTTCTTATTTATTTATTTATTTGTATTTTTTTTTGGGCAGTTAAGATCAAAATCTAAATCCTATTCTTTTTGGATAAGCTTGAACTGGAGTGCATCGAGATAATTCTTTGGATCTATATCACGGAAGTAAGGCAATTCCATTTCCAAAGCATCAGGATGAAGCTCAGGGAAGTGTGTATTGATCACTTCCATAAACAGCTCATAAGCAGTCTGTACAAAAGAAGCAACCAAAGCAAATAGTAAGTAAAATTGCTCATATTAAAGCAATAATAAATTAATAAATTAATCTAATTCTTGCCTGGTTTCCGAGACTACTAAGATGAAGACCGTCTGACAAGAATTGAGAAAGATCGCGGTTCTGCTCCTTTGCACGGTCCAGGATTTCATCCCAGAGATTGATTACTGGTATCTTGTGTTCCTTGCCCACATTGCGAGCACACTCTGCATACAGACGGGTTGTCTCAAACTTGCGGTCCAGTTGAATGCCATTTTCTTCGCAAACCACCTTCCACTGGACTTCATTGATAGGTGGAGGGGTGATCAAGACAAGACGCAATGAAGGGTTGTAGTAAGGAGAAGAAGGAGACCGAACCATGGAAATTAATTCCTCTAGGTTCTTTTTGTATTTCTCAAGAGGGACATGCTGGAACGAAATAGGAAGCGCACCATCGTTGGCACCAAAAAAGATGGTCAAAAGTTGAATCTTTGCAGGCTGCTTTTGCTGCTCAACTGTTGGTAACAACTGACGCAGGATAGGAATAGCCCAGGTGGTATTATAACCTTTGTATATATGCGTGTTTTAGGTTAGATGCGCGACTGTTATATACTGATATACATTGACTGGTATTTAAGTTAATTTACCAGAAAATCCACGGTTCATGACATCAATCTTGCGTTGGTATGCCTGTGAAATGGTAATGAGCTTAGATAAAGGCAAGCTTGATGTATAGAAATACATTGGAACAAATACATTACATTGGCAATGCTGGCGCCAAATCCTTGAAAAAGAGGATCAAAGCTGAACTATTGAAGAAAAGGGTGGGTTCATCTCGATTGTTGTTGATTCGAATGGTAAATGTACCTGAGTAATGGAATCCTGATAAATTTATTAGTTTCCTTTTTGTTGTTTAATTTTATTTTCTTGATATTCATATATGAAAGAATTTTATTACCCCAAAGAGAACGATTTTGTGGTATGGATGGTTCATGCTTTGTTTTTATATAAAGTCTTTCTGGCTGGCCTATGTATTGATATGACGAAAGCTAAAGAAGAATAGCAGTAAACTGTTTAACTCTACAAATTTATATTTATATATACTTTTCCCCAAATTCAATATAAATTACACAAGCACAGACACAGACACACAGAAGCAAACTTTGACCTAATTACGGTTGGTTGTTTTTTTTTCAGCGGTCGGCCACAACTAGGTAAACGCTTAGGAACACACACATTTATACTATCAACGTGATGTGGGCGGGTGTTTTCTTTTGAAAATAGTCAATAGCCAAAATCACAGCACCAGAAATAAACGATTAACAGACCTTAGAAAATGATAGAAACAATATTAAAGCACAGAAAACCATACGAAATAAAGACTAGCATATATCTCTCTATTCTCAAAACCCTATGGACTTGTTTGGATATAAACCCTTGTTAATGACATTCTTTCTGGGCACTTGTAATACTAATTGAATCCATACTGGTAAAACAAAGAGACCAATAAGCGTTTTCACAATAGTCTATATATATGTATATGTATATGTATAAAGTATGTATAAATTATTGACATTTTCATTATTAGCATTATTACTAGTACCAGTACTAGTACTATTATTATTAGCAGTATTACTAATACCAGTACTACTATTATTATTATTATTATTATTATTAGTAGTAGTAGTAGTAGTAGTAGTAGTAGTAGTAGTAGTAGTAGTAGTAGTAGTAGTAGTAGTTAGTATTTCCTTTTTTTTATTCATTATCTTTTTGTTCTTTTTCCTTTAATTCAATCTATCAAGGATTAGTAATCCATTTAAAGGCAGTGATTAATAAGGATATTCAAGTATTCATCTTATCTTATCTTTCTTTCTTGATACTTACGTTCCTTTGCAGAACCGGCTGCCACACAAACAGGGTATTTTATCGGCTTCAATCGGGAATTTGTAGTCGTAAGTAATCTCCTCTCCCGGTTCAATATCCCGATTGGCATAAATTACAATCTTTTTGTGCTTGTCGACTGTGATGATCTTCGCACTACAATTAGGCTATAAAAAGAAAGGAAATAGTACCGTATAGAGATTACAAGACGTAGATAAGCGTTCATTATAGCATAACACAAAGAGTGTACATGAATATGGAAGTATATATAGTAGAATATTGAAATTTGGTTAGTTTTTGATAATAATGTTTATGAATATTAAGCCACACAGCAAATGGTTATTCATTTCCTTCGTCTCTGTGTGGTGTTTTCTTCCTATTCTTCTAAAAATGAAACACAAACTTACAGAACAACAGTGATTGATAAATCGCGCAATGCTGCCTTTTTTAGTGGCATCGATCACCGTATCATCATCCACACGAAACAGATAGCTGCTACCAATTCCACACCGTTCATACTTCTTCTCTCTCTCTTCGGCAACCTGCTGTCGAATAACCTCGCCCACATATTCAATAACCATGTCGTTTGCATCAATGTGCTCTTCTGCATACAATCCCCAGTCGTGAATAGGTGATTTGGCAAACCTCAGTTGCTTTTTACGGCTCTTTAGCTGATTGAACTTGAGGATGTCCGAATCTGCCATTGCTCGGTTGTTCATAGCCATGCCGACTGCCAGGCGTCGATTGTTGACTCGATTGGTACGTGAGGTTGTCCGGCCAGCCAGGATCGCAGGTGTGTCAAAAACTGCCTTGTTTTTAGGCAGATATGTAGCCTTTATCGAGTCAGGAATAATGTAGTATCCACGGCTTCGTGCACATCCTCCGCCTGTAATACTACTGCTACTACTACTAACACTCAGAGTATTATTATTATTATTATTATCATTATTATTAGTAATAGCAGTAGTATTAATAGTAGTAGGATTAATAGTCATGATACTCGTAATATTTCCACCAGTCTCTGAAGATTGAACCAAATCATCTAAACATCAATTAATTAGTACGCAAATATACATATAGTATCTCTCTCTTTATCTCTCTTATACATACCTTTGGGATCTCCGTGGATATCGTTTACAATAACCTGTCGTAAAAAGTCGAAATCTTCTACATCATCCACTTGTCTGAACGGATCCCAGTCACACGGCTCTTCAGACTGGGCGGTAGTCAACACCTCATCATCTTCTGAATCCGAAATCATCAGTGATTTTTCGAGCTCTTCCTGCGCCTCACGCTCCTTCACTGCTGCCTCTCGTCTCAGTCGAGCCTTTTCAGCCTCTTCTTCTCGTGACTTGGCTTCATCCTTTGGTTTCGACTTTACACGAGGAGCTACTGCAACACTTGTCATTGCTGTTAGTGGAACTGCAACTGTTCTTCTGGTTGTTGTTGTTGACGATGATGATATCGATGATACTGTTATTGCTGATGAAGGTTTCAATAAACGTTTCTTTCGAGCCAATGGTTTTCGCTGTATTTCCTCGCTTGAATCACTGCTGTATTTCAACTGTCTTTTTCGAGGTGTAGTAAACCGTTTCTTTTCTATTATTTCCTCCTCTTCGTCATCATCGTCGTCTTCCTCTTCCTCTTCCTCTTCTTCTTCTTCGTCGTCGTCGTCATCGTCCTCTTCTTCCTCTACATTGTCTGGCTCTAACCACTTATCATCTTCCTCCTCTTCTTCACTTTCTTGATGGCGACTACGCTGCTGTTGCTTTTCATGCAACTGTCGCAAAAACGCATCGTGTTCATCATCAACCTGACTCTCGTCACTAAGATAGTCTCGTAGTCGGCGTGGCTGTTCTCTCCTGCTAGATGGCTTCCACCGAGCTGGGGATCGAAGTGGGGATGCCTGATTTAACTTTTGCGAATGAGACTTTTGGTGATGGCTAAGATGGCTGTGATGGCTGTGACTATTGTGATTACTGTAGTGGTTGTTGTAGTGGTTACTACTACTACTAGTAGTAGTAGTAGTACTGCTATGATGATTATGATTATGATGATGATTATGGTTATTATGAGTATTATGAGTATTATAACTAGTATGAGTATTATTTTGGTTGTGGCTGCTGTAATGGTGATTGTGGTGTCGATTTGGTTGGCGATTTTGACGATAACGATTATAATTGTAATAAGAATCTTCATATTCATCCTCTTCGTTGTGTCTGCCTTCATTTTCGTGTTCATTTTCATCTTCACTAGAGGATCCAGATCGATACTCGCCTTCCTCGAGATTCTTTTTCTCAGCTTGTTTGTTTTTAGATCCAACAAGGCCGTTATACGTAGACGACGACGACAATGGAATCTGTGGTTGCAGTGTTGGCGAGACCAGGTGACTGGATCTTGAATCATAAACATCATATCCACTACTACCAGTTGTTGCTGTTACTGTTTCGATTGCTGCATTCGGTGTGTCTGTCGCACTCGCACTCGCAGTCGGTGTAGCTGCCGTACTTGGATCCACACGCCGTTTCTTGAACCTCGGTAGTTTATTGATCGGCAAACTGTCGTGCGACCCGCGCAAGCTACTACTACTGTTGCCACTGTCTTGATCGACGAGATTTCCAAAAGAGCCAGCAGGATCGTGATTACGGGACTTTCGAAGGGACGGGTTCAAGAAATCGTAGATGCAAGGTCCCACAACTCGGTTCTTGACATCCTTGAGAAAGACATCGGCCAATTGTTCAAACAACATCTTTTTGGCCTGGCACTTGGTGTCTTCCTGACTCATGACCGATTGTTTTCTGGTCATAGTCTCGGGAGATTTCTGTGCGTCGACCGTAGAGCTTACAGTTGATCTAGTTGATGATTTTGCTGGTACGGTTGTGGTTGCTATTCCATGTGCTGAACTTGTTTCTGTTGATGTATTCTCAGCCGCAGCAATTGTGGCCGTGTTTGTGGTTGCATACGCATCTGGAGTTGCGGTTGGAGTGGCAGTTGAAGAACCTGTCACTGTTGAACTTTGCAGGGTTTCAGTCGTAATTGTTGACGTTGATGTTTTTGCTGGATTTAATGTTGTTGAAGAGGACGCTGCCGCCGCCGCTGCTGCCGCTGCTGCTGCCACTGTTGCTGATGCTGCTGCCGCTGCTGCAGTTACCGCTGCTGTCACGGTGGGATCCCGAAGAGTCATACTGAGCTTGTAACCCATTACCAATTGGTTTTTGTCGACTGATGCGAGAGCTCGTTTTGCGGCCGTACTAGAATCAAAGACAACAAACCAATCGTCTGCATCATGATAAATCTAATGTTTTTTGTTAAAAAAAATTAACAAGAATTGATAATGGTATATAAATAAGCCAAATTCGTCTTCTTCTTTAATTATTTAATGTATATATATATATATATATATATGCTTGGTAATTGTTATTGAAGATAGAGAGAGAGAGAAAGAGACTTACATCAACGCAATTAAAGTAATAAAATACTTTTCTTAATTCTTCTAGAATTCCTCGTACAAACGGTAAACATTTACGAGAGATTAATAGACAAGGTTGAGGTTCTGAAGATGCATTTGACCGTTCCTATAAGCATGATTTATTTAGCATTTAGTTTATAGCCCAAATTTTCACAGATATACACATTTTTTGGTATTTGATATTCAAATCCTATTAGTTTTTACCTCTCGTCGTCGATCATCTGCCCAATAATCATTTCTTCGATTCCGTTCATATTCTCTCCACTCGTAATCTCCTGATGCTCCTGTTCCTACTCCAGCTGCTCCAGCTCCTACTCCAGCTGCTCCAGCTCCTACTCCAGCTCCTGGCCCTGCTCCTGGCCCTGCTCCTGGCCCTCTAATTCCAGACTCTCTTCGACTACTACTTCGTCCGTACCCACTATTACTGTTTCTTCCATAATATCCTTGTCCATTCTCTCTACCGACACTCTGACTGCGACTACGACTTCGACTGCGGTACCGTTCACGATCTTTTTCTCGATCTCTATCTCGATCTCTATTATCACGCTCACGGTTATGTTCACGATTCTGATCCCGGTCTCTATCTCGATCTCTTTCCCGGTTTCTATCTCTATCTCTATCTCTGTCTCTGTCTCTTTCTCTGTCTCTGTCTCTGTCTCTGTCTCCTCTATCACGAGGGTGTTCACGATCCCGGTCCCGGTCCCGTTCCCGTTCCCGTTCCCGATCTCTATTATCACGATCACCACGATCACGTTCTGAACCTGGGCTTGGACTGCGTCTTGTCCATCGGGGAGGTTGTCGAGATCTTGTGGGCGGTGGCTCGTACCGGTCTGTCTCGCGTGAGGGCGAGTAGTACCGTGGTGAATAAGAGCGTGGATAGCCTGATGATGTTGTTGAATCTGATGATGGTTGCTGTACTGCTATTCCCCCAACGCCTGATGTTGATGGTGGTAGTCCTGCCGTTGCTGTTACTGTTGCTCCTGTAGCTGTAGTAGCTGTAGCTGAAGTGATCGTCGTCGTCGTCATCGTATTGGTGGTAGCAGTTGCCGTTGAAGCTAACGGAGTTCGGTGATACCGTGAATCATCATACCGATAATCGTTTTGGCGATAATCTCGTGGGCGATAATATGATCTACTAGAGCCGCTATTGAGTGCAGAGGAATCTGGTCTGGATGTCCAGTGGTTACTACTACTGCTACTATTATTATGATTGTTATGAGTATTATGATTATTATTGCTGTAATGATGGCTATTATGATGTTGATAATGTTGATTATGTGGTTGATGGTGATGATGATTGTTGTGGCTATGGCTAAGGCTATTATCGTCTTCAACTACTTCGCCTTCTTCATGAGGTGGAGAGGATGACAGGGGAGTTGTTGGCTTTGGGCGTTGTGTCAGATAAGAAGAAGAAGCAGCGGAAGATGGATCTATGGGTTGGTCTGCCAGAGGTTTTTCGGATTGTCGCGGAGATGGAGACAAGGACAAGGATGAAGATAATGAAGAAGTACCGGGTTTCTGTTTTTCTATATGCATATATTAAAAGAAAAAATTGCAGCAGAATTATTTATATAATAAAGTAAAGAATATATATATATATATAAAAAAAAGGTTATTATTTTTTTGTGTCTGTATTTGTGTTTTGTGTTCTCAAGCATTATTCTTATTATTATTATTTTGTTTAATATTAAATTAAATTTACTACAAGTTTCTTTAAAAGTAATAATAAAAATAACATATCAAATTTCTGTGTGATTTGTGATTTTTACCTCCTGGATCAAATTCAACTTTAATTGCACTGGATCCACCAATGTGTCTACCGCTTCCTTTCTCTACTGCTCTACATGCTGCCATATGCCCATCACCGCTAGCAATGTCTGCTCCGAATGTCACGCGTGCTAGTCCAAGTGAGCCTCCTGTCAATGGGCATTTCTCAATTATAACGCATTCTACTTGGCCATAGACAGAGAAATATGTCATGATTTGGGATTCGGTTGTTAGAGGCGACAGGTTAGACACTAGAACTGTCTGGAGGGGTGCTGGACCGACAGAGAATTCATCAAACTAGACAACACAAAAAGTCAAAAATAAAAGTAATGGATGTATCTAAGGAATTCCAAATAAAGAAAGAAAGAAAAAGACGAAGACGAAAACGAAGACGAAAACTCCATGAACCAATCCCGAAGAAAAACACAAAGAAAGAAAGACTATATAATATACGCTACACACACACAAAAAACATTTGCATTTCATTTGAATTTCACTTCATTGCTTTGCTTTGCTTTGCTTTGGTGTGGTTTGGTGTGGTTTGGTGTGGGTTTGATAGCGTATAACATATTGTATGCAACCAAAACTTTCTTTTTTTGTTCGTCTTTGCCTTCGTCTTCGTCTTCGTAGTTCCAATGTCGCCATTGACTGTGCATTATTATGATTATGATTATGATTTACAGCAAGGCTTACTTTGTATTGAATCTGTAGAAGTGTAGATCGGTAGGTCTGGCGTCCACGAGACGTGTTCTTCCCGTACCCCAGCATGCTGAGTCGTGGATCCCGAGGTGGTGGCTGTAATTGGGGAAAGTGTAGATTTACATTATTAATATTACTAAGCGACATTATATATTAATGGTATTAATGGTATATATTTCTATACAGTTTTATGCTTCTTATCCTATTTGTCGTTGTTGTACGAGAGAATGAAGAAGAGAAGAGGAAGAATATATAGAATGCTCCAAAGATAATGTATTATAAATCTATATACATATACAATAATAATAATAATAATAATAATAATAACAATAATAACAATAACAATAATAATGCCTTACGTCGAGGGCATGATTAGAATGGATCAGGGTTGGATTAGATGGATCGTGAACAGGAGGGATGGATGAGGAAGCTAAGGAAGACGAAGTCAGGGTGGCCAGTGTGCTTCCGGTTGACTGTGCTTTATCTTCAGTCCTAAAGACAGTAATGAGTGCAAAAGAAGATAGTGAAGAGAGAGAGAGACAGAGGGAGAGAGGGAGAGAGGGAGTGTTTGTGTGTTTGTGTGTTTGTGTGTGTATATGTGTTGTTTATTAATAAATAGTTATATATATAGAGAGAGAGAAATAAAGAGACAGAGAAATAAAGAAAGAGAAAGCGAGGCAGGGGTGGAGGCAGAGGCAGAGGTAAAAGGATAAAAAGGAAGTTGAATGAGAAGAGGTAGGTATAGAATGAATGTGATTGTCAATGTGTTAAAGAAAAAGAAAATAATAGTACCATGGCAAGTCCATGAGATTAATAGACAAGTAAGGGTTGTAAATTATAAGAAACAGGCAAGTAAAAAAAAAAAAAGCTACAACGCACACACAGATACAGATACAGACACAGCCAACCAAGCCAACCAGTCAGACAGACAGACAGACAGAAATATAGCCAGCCAGACGTAGAGACACAGGCACATTCTCTCTCTCTTTCTCTCTCTCTCTATTTTCTTCTTCTTCTTTCTCTCTTTACACTGATACACTCACACCCACTTCATATAATAAGATACCAACACATACAAAAAAAACAGCTCAATAAAAGGAAATAATTGTATTAATCTTATAATTTTATATTAAAATTTTAATAATAAATAATAATAAATAATAATAGAAAGTGGAGAGGGGTGGTGGTAGACAAAATGTTGTCAAGGCGGAAGAAGAGTATAGGTAATCAGGCAATTAAGCAATTAGGCAAATAGACTAATAAGCAAGCAGACGTACAGCCAAGCAAGTAGATATATCTATATAAAAAGACAGGAAGAGAAATAGAGAGTGAATGATATTCAAACAAGGTCCTATCCTTTTGTGAGACTATATTATTTATATATATATATATAATTACAATAAACACAGATATTAAAAGGCAAAACAATGTACCGAATATTGATGGTATGCTTAATTGAGGGGGACAAAAAGAAGATCACTATAATTCTGCTTTTACTTTTGCTCTGGAAGCAATTTTTCATTTTTATTGTGGTGACGTCAAAATCTCTATTTTTTTTTCGGGGAAGCTTACGGACAGCCTGGCGGGACAGCCTGGCGGGACAGCCTGAAAGGACAGCCTGAAAGGACAGCCTGAAAGTGTATTACGTCACCTAGTCACGTGTTTGGGCAAATGTCATATTAGTGGGACAGCCTGGGCAGCCTGGGCAGCCTGGGCAGTCTCGACAGCCTGGACAGCCTGGGCAGCCTGGAAATATGTTACTAAACTTACTTCACGTATTTAGGCAAATGTTCATTTTTTTGGGCGGAGGGGGGGAGGGGGGACTATATAAAGTGTTCTTTAGTTTGCCAATAAAATCACTGCCCTTTTTTTACTACAACATCAGCGCATAATTTTTTTGACATTCTAAGATGAGCAGCATCAACAACACCAAAAACATCAACAACACCAATGACCATGTCATTGTTAGTGAGACTTCTTCAAAGAAGTACAATGCTGCCCTGACCGAGTTCAACTCGATATTTCTTGTTGGAAGAGAATTCTCTTCAACTGTAGCTGTTCGTGAAGCCACCAAAGCATATGGTGCTAAGCATAATATTGCATTCACTACTTATTCTTCCTCAAGCACCCGTATAAGAATGATCTGTAAGCACTACGGGGAATATAGAGACACTAGAAAGACCGAAAAAATTGTTCCAGAAGTCTCTGTCAACCAAGAAACCCCTATTCCTGAATGGGAGAGACAACGCGTAAAGGATACCCAAAAGAGTGGCTGTCCTTGTTTTGTGTATGCCTCAAAAAAGAAAGATGGAAAGATTATAGTCTACTCCCGCGAGGCAAAACACAATCATCAGATTGTGGAAGACCGCAGAGCATATGCCATGCATCGAAAGCTTGAACCTGAAGCCATGGCTCTTGTTGTCCGACACCTTGAGGAAAACGATGATGTATCCACCATCTTCAATAACTTGAAGAGAAGTGGGTACACCAAGGTTATCCGTCAAGATATCAAAAATATCAAACAACAATTCGGAAAGTCAGAAGAAGGAAGAGAAATGTTTAGTTTCATTACTGCATTGCAAGAATTGGACTTTTATGTCCGGCACAATGTTGGTGATGATAAGGAAAACAAAATCAACATGGTGTTTTTCATCCATAAGGATGCCATTGACGAAGCAAGAAGAATACCAGAAACCATTGTAATAGACGCTACGTACAAGACGAATAGTCACCGAATGACATATGTCAACATTGTTGGTGCCAGCAATGTAAGTGGAACCCCCTGTACGACTTTGAAGACTTTCCCAATTGCTGGAGCTTGGGTGGATCACGAAACGATAGACAACTATCTATGGGTACTTCGCTGTCTGCGCGATTCTGTCTAGCCAGATGTTAATGATAGCAGCAGCGGCAACAAAAACAACCACAACAACACAATCACCGCAATACCTCTACTTCCAAGTGTGTTTATCACTGACAATGAGAAAGAATTAAGGAATGCAATTACAAATGCTTTCCCTGAGTGTAAGCAGCTGCTGTGCTATAAGCACATTAAGGATAATTTTAAGAAGCAGCTATTGCCAATGATGAAGGAAGACGAGAATGGGGACAAGAGAGGCTTCTTGGATGAGTTAGCCGGTCATCTTGACCAAATTGCGTTGAAGTGCACCACTTCCGAAGAAGAGAAAAAAGAGATTGATGCATATCTCAGGTTTGCAAAAGACAATTGTAAAGATCAAGGAAAAAGTGCCAAAGCTTTCCTTGAGAGGTATGCAAAGTGCTGTTATATTTGCTGGAAACAGTTTGTTAACGATAAATAATGACATTATTTTTTATATACGTTATCAGAAAAATGCATGACAAAGAGAACTGGGTAAACACCTATGTTTTTAAGCATCCTCACTTTGGAAATCGCACTTCCAACCGTGCAGAAATTTCACATGCTTCTCTGAAGCATGCCCTTGGAACTTCTTCCGGTAAACTGAAGACAGTTACCATGAAAGTTGTCAAGTGGTATGAAGCGTTGGTACGTCTATGCTTTGTTATCTTAAATATCAATTGATTAAACTTTATAATAACAATAACTAATTGAAATGTTTTTGTAAATTTTACAGGTCGATGATCGAAAGCGCAGATTGACAACGAAGTGTCTCGGAGAGAGCACTACCGTTGTGTTTGATAAAATCAATTCTTCCAGGCTGAATGATATTCGCCACAAAGTTTGTCGTTTTGCAATGGACCACATCAAACTTGAACTTGCCAAATCAATTATACCTGAAAAACTCACAAAAGAGTGCGAATGCCTCATTAACTACAACTATCTCTTGCCCTGCTACCATCAACTTGCGCAGTATAAAAAAATCCCAATTTCTTGCATTCCCAGACGATGGAGAATAAACTACTTAGAAGGAGAAGGTAATGTATATATATATACATATATGTTATTAAACTATTTTCTCTTTTTATATATAATTATGTACAGACCACTCAATTATTCACAATGCACTACCTGTACCTAAAAACATCACTAAAATTACCACAATAACACCCCAACTCGCATATAAGCTTGAACGGGTTACTCAAATACTTACCAACGCCCAAAGCAAACAACAGCAAATACATTTCGAAGAATACATCGACAAAATAATAGAACTAGACTCCAAGCAGAAACTTGAGAACCTTAATGGTCCAACAGTAGTGGAAGCCATCAAAGGCAGACCTAAAAATACAAAAAGAAAAATGATTGCCCTAGAGCACTGTCTAGAAGCAGAAAAAGAAGAAACAACAAAAAAAACTAAAACTGAAAAAAAACAAAAAAAGTAAGTCTTTATTATAACATATTGTTCAGATTTAACTCATTCGACTTTTTTCGATTTTCTAGACATGAATTATCTTTAGAAAAACAACAAAAAGCATTAAAAAAAATTATTAACCTAGGTTCACCATGTGACCATACACTTCTGACTAATCTTACAATCGCCCCACACCAAATATCTCAGATATTCTCTCCGGAAGCAGATGGCAATTGTGGCTATAGAGCAATAGCAATGGAAGTATATCAGAACCAGGAGCGATGGCCTGAAGTCAAAGACAAAATGTTAGAAAACTATTTAAAATATCAACATACTCATTACCGAGGAAGAATAGAGCACGGCCATATGCCTGCATCCACAAACCCATTATTATCAGTCTACAAGACAAACGCTCGCCCCTCCCTCAACAGCATTGGTTTGGTACAATTGACCATCCACAACTCGTAGCAAATGCATATAACAGAACCGTAGCCGTATATTGGAATACTCCAAGAGAAACCGGCGACTGTCTATTTGTACCATTCACCACCACACCAGACAGATTCGAACCTATTATACTTATTCTAGACATCAACCACTTTCTCCTCGCAAAACGTAAACCAACCAGAAACTTCAATTGGCCGCAGATAAACCCATTTCACAAAGCCATAGTAAAAAAATATAACCTAGAGGACTTTTCCATTCTGTATTAACTACCAAGGTATGGATTTCATAACGGAATTCCATTCAATAATATTAATATTTATCTTATTTTGTAGATCTTTTTATTTTCTTTTTCTTTTTTATTCCATTTCCTTGTTTTTATATTTATCTCCTTATCTCTTATCAAGTTTTTTTATTATTATTCATATTATTATTAATTTATTTATTTATCTTTATTTTCAATGCTTTTTTATTTTATTTTTTGAATCATTAAACATATATCAAAAATCTGACTGCCTCAAAAAAATGAACATTTGCCTAAATACGTGAAGTAAGTTTAGTAACATATTTCCAGGCTGCCCAGGCTGCCCAGGCTGTCCCACCAATATGACATTTGCCCAAATACGTGACTAGGTGACGTAATACACTTTCAGGCTGTCCTTTCAGGCTGTCCCGCCAGGCTGTCCCGCCAGGCTGTCCGTAAGCTTCCCCCTTTTTTTTTAAAAAAAAAAAGAAAAGATCTTGTTCACTAATCTTGTGCGTAGTTTAAAATGTAGATTATTTTTTTTGCTTCATTTCTTAACAAGTAAAATTATCGTATATTTGAACATTTAAATATATATATATATACTGTGTAGGATTGACTGGCTATTAAAGAATATCAAGGCAGTATAATACTAATGATAAATGACAATAGCTCTATTTTTCTTTTGTTGACTGGAATTATTATTAATGTGTGACAAATGTCACGGTAGAAATATGGACACTTGAGTATATATTCCTCTTACAGACAAAAGCAGGACAGAATATACTTATACTGGAATGGCCTTTCTTTTATTATTATTATTATATCTTGAAAACAAAATCTTATTCATTTACACGTGTATATTATTTACATCGTCAGCGCCTGAATTAGCTATATAGAAGGAATTGTTCCTATCGCTATCGATGTGTATTATATAAAGTAAATGTATTTTGTTTTTATTAAATATAAAATATATAAAATATTATATGAAGATTATAATATCAAATTAATGACAAGACATACAGAGTACACAAAAATCATCCACCAGCCAAGCCGTTGATTGATGTGATAATCATTATTGATCACCACCATCAACGTACTAAACAGGACTAGCAACAGGCCAGCTGAAGACACGACAATCGTTGGCTCAATATTGAGTGCATACGGACGACCTGTCTTCCAGGTCTGATAGGTGGCTGACACACCAACACCAAGTACCATATCTAAATAAATTAAATACATTCTGTCAATATTCAAACCACCAACAGTGACAAAAAGAATCCCTTACTCAACAAAGGACCAGCATAACAAGCAGAGATTGCCATTGTAGGTAGGCCCATCTATATCATCATTATACAATGTTATATCCATAAAGAAGAGTCATCAGGCGTTAATATATATATATATATATATATATATGTATTAGATATCTAGTCCTATTTACCTTTGCAATGGCTGTATTTGCTACGAAATCGCCAATACTATTTCCCTACAAAACCCAACCAGAATTAATACATCCAGTCAATCTAAATGATCGATAGCCAGATCCCCTTTTATCTACTTGAAACAATACTTACAAGAGCAAACACTGTCAGCCCCATGATAGCCTCACTGATGTCAAAAATCTTTCCAAATGCCTAATAAAATCAAATATATATCCACATTATTTTGTTAGTAAAACAATAAACAACATAAATTCCCTATAAATATATATATATATATAAATCCAACAATAGCCAAAACTCTACCACCCATCTTCATATGTATCTTTATCTACTTGCCTCTAATAATCCAACCATCTGGTTAGCAAGTAAGAATATCCAGTGAAGCGCAACGTAGAACCCGGCAAAGGAAAGCATCCAGAACCACGAGGGCGGTTCATCCTGCCGGGTTGTCCGTAAGACCCCAATAGATAGCACACCACCTAGACATGTTCCAACCACAATAGCCCAATAAGGAATCATTTGGTGGACAGCCATGACAGTAAATAGAAAGGTCGTGCTAGTCACTGCCTGGGTGGCTAGTAACCATCTACACCAGCCTTGGCTAACATCCTCGTCTACTTCCACCTCCTCTTCGTCCTCAGCTTGTTCTACCTGCACCGGTACCGCAAGGAACCCATTGGTCTGTGCGCCGCATTCTTCTTCACAGTCACCTTCTTCGGCATCCGCATTGCAATTAACACCACAATAACCACTGTTATAATAGTAAGCACCGTTGACGGTGCCATTAAGAGTACTACCATTACTATCATTACTGATATTAATACTATCGGTGTTATTTATATTACTAATAGCACCATTGTTGATATTTCCAAACATATTATATTGAGATTGAGCTTGAGCTTGAGCTTGAGCTTGAGCTTGAGTTTGAGCCTGACCCTGACCCTGAGTTTGAGTTTGAGCTTGAACTTGAACTTGATCTTGATCTTGACCTCCAGAATGTTCCAGAATGTGCACACCATCCACCTTGACATCCTCGGATTCTGCGACAGGTATGGTGAGTGTAAAGACAAGCACGATCGGTGTGGCAACCAAAGACGAGATCTTTCCCAAAACGGATTTGGTGTGCCATTGTTGGAGAGTTGGGAACAATGTCTGGCAGATGTCTTCTAACCACATCGTACAAGAAGACGGCGAGCATTGTTGCGAAGGTGACGGAGAAGGAAGAGAAAGGAGCGGAGACCCGGCTGTTGCATAGCTGTGCCACGGATAGAGTTGTGGGATGGCGGTGGTGGTATTGTTGTCATCAAATGTGGGAGAGAATAATGAAGATGGTAACTGATGATGCTGTTGATGATTATGATTATGATTATGATTATGGTTATGGTTATGGAGATGAAGATAATTACTATTCGTACTATGGTAATGATGTGGGGGTAGTGGGAATAATGGACCAGGGCAGAATTCTGGATGATTGAATGGTGATAGTTCGAGTGGTTTTGGTGTATGTGGAGGAGCAAGTCTGATCTCTGGGATCTTTTGGCCCTGACTTTGTTGATTGTGCTGTTGATTAGGGTGTTGATAGTAGTAGTCCTGTGAATGCAATGATGGGGAAACTATATCAAAGGTAGATGATTCTGGTTTGTAGTCATGGAGACTAGATTGTGTAGATAGGTATGTAAAGTAGTCTTCTGCAATTCCGGTACTGCTATTCGAGCTATTTCTGGTCTGTGAACGCTGCATCCCACTGGTAGTCAATATACTGATGTTTCCATTTGAATTTCCATTTTTATTCGCGTTTGCGTTTGCGTTGGTTGTATTTGGCGTAGAGTGGGCACTGATATTAGTATTACTGTTATGAGCGGTATTAGGAGATGGCATTGAGACCTTCAGTTGATCTGTCAGAGTGTTTGCTCTTGGTCGTCGTTCAGAACCCGGGTTAAATGATTGGCCAGGTGAAATGGCATGTTTGGACACTTCATGTGGCATTGATATTTGGCGGTTTCGTTTTGTGAGAGGGATATGGTGGGAAGATGAAGCTCTTTTAAGTGAATCAAATTTCTCTTTAAGCTATTGAAATATGAAAAAAAAATGTGGTTGGAAATACTCAATAACAAATAAGGAAAAGCAAATATATATATATATATATAATATCGAAGACGTACCTCCATAGCACTAAAAAGAGATGTACGCATGCCAACACGTGGAGTCATTGAAGGACGATGGGCTCGAGCTGATATTGATCCAAGTGAACTCGGTGATCTTGGGAGATTGGTAGTATCGATTCTTAAAGAAAGGCGTGAAGGTTGACTGGGTAACACGGGTCGTATAATGTGACCTTGGTGATGGTGGTGCTGGTTGTTGTGATGAGTGTTATACTTGTCATGTTGATCTTCTAGATGTGATTGATCTGGAAGGTTTGTTATTTGAGCTGGCTTGTAAGGTATCCTGACTACCAGTTGTACAAACACACATACACACACATGTATATAGAGTAATAAGAATATTTTAAATATTTATATTTATACATATATATATATATATATATGACTAGTAAAGATCGCTTTTCTCCTTAATTCCTTACTTATCTTTAGTTCCCCTCCCCCACTTTCTTGATCTCATCACATCATTTGGTTCTTTCTTACCTTGGTGACCAAGAAGTGATGAAGTTTCGGTCATAGCTTTTGTTGGTTTGTCTGACTTGGTTCTATTCATGCGATAGTTGCTCAAGAGTACGACCGAGACGTAAGATAGATAGTAGAATATCAAACCAAGACCATGGTACCAATGAATAGCCTGTTGATAGATGATCCCCAGAATCATCATGACTGCTCCTGTAAGGAACGCAGCATCTCTTAGAAAAGTAACCTTTTTTGATTGGAAAGGCCGAATGATGCCCATGCAGCCGGATACAATTGCGACAATAAAGAATGCGGCTCCGATTAGTTCGCCTATGGCCAAAGAACCAGCCCCTGACTCCATAGCACTTTAGAAGGAATAGGTATAAGGATATAAAGGCAAATATACATTGCGAGTTTAGCTTTAGAATTTATTTCTTGTTTTTCTAGTAACTGTGTATATATCAAAGAGTATACGTATTGATAAGACTTGCCTAAATGTACTGAATAGATCCGGACTACCGTTTCCAAAAGCCAAGACTGTGACACCAGCCTATGTTTTTTTTTGGTTTTTTTTGTGGTTTCATGAAATTTACATATTAGTAAAATATGTACAAATAAAGTAATTTAAATAATATATACATATATATATATATATATAATTGAAATTTTCATTGATTTTACCATGCTCTCTGACAACCCAAGCTTTGAAGAGATTGTTTGTAAATTGGGGCCTAAAATGAATTTAATTTTTGTAAAGCAAATTTTCTTTATAATTCTATAAGATACAAAGATTCAATACTTACAGAAAAAATCAGATGCTACCACACTGACAGCACCAAATAACATTAAGAGCGTTGCACACTAATGAAAAACAACAATAGCCAATTTTAGTAAATCACAATCACAATAATAAACATGTACGGCATGTAGGTATCTACGCATCTATATTCATGAAGCTTGTAGAGTGTGAGAGATTTATTACCAGAATGATTACACAAAGAGGCTTCCATAATACAGTGCAATAGTAGAATCGTAGAAACACTCCACTGAATCCGTCACACGCTCTTGTCACAAAAGCACATTGGTCAATATGTTGGTCGACTTCGGAGCACTAAAATAGACAAATAGCATACATAAAGATGTATAGCGAACGAGCGAGAGAAATGCATTTACCAATACATATTTATCAACACATAAAGAAAATTATATTTATATTTATATATATTAAGGGGGGTTTGAGAGGAGAACAAAAAAAAAAGGGTTAAATAAAAAATTAAAAAATTAAAAAATTAAAAAAAAAAAAAGGATGCAGGCGTCAGGAGTTTTGTTTTTTTTTTCTTTTTTGCTTTTTTTTGTATATAAATAAAAATAGAATAAAAGAATTATGCATATATATTGATATATATAAATAATAACAAGGTTTATAATAAATCCTTACGATTTCTTCAATTGAATGGTTCCTTTTTCTTGTTCTGAATGGAGCAGATTGTATTAGAAGAGGTGAAAACACAAGGACGCTGACGATGAGGAAACAAAAAAGGGCAGTGATTCGATTCGACATTCCATCAAGTCTATGCAGTTTGTAAAGATTAAGAAACGAAGATTAACTCTTATTCTCTATATAAAAGTAAAAATAGAAAAGTGTAATGAAGTGAAAGAGATGCCGATTGTTGATTTACTTTGTTTCTTTTGCCTCTTTCTTTTTCTTTTTCTTTTCTGGTGAGTTAATGAAGTGATGAGGATCGAAAGGGAGGATGAGCAGTGACTGTTGAGGTATTAGTTTCACCCCCTTTTTCTTTTATATATATATTTGTTTTTCTAAGTAGCTAACTAATGAATGGTATGTTTTGTAAACAAAGAGGTAATATGTATATAGATATGTAGACCAAGTGAAAAAATATATATGTATATATATGTGCGTGTGTGTATGCGTATGTGTATGTGATTAATGCGTGTGTATGTATAGGTATGTACGTGCACAGATGTACAGATATATATATAGAGAGATAGAGAGAAAACTATGTATATCGATGTGAAAATATAGTGTAATAGAGCAAAGCACAACAGACCTGAGCTGAGCAGAGTAGAGTAGAGTAGAATTAAGTAGAGTAGATTAGCTAAAGAAATAGCGAGAAAGAAAGAAAAGGGTAAGAAGGAACTCGTGCAAGAAAGAAAGATACTAAAGATATATATATATATATATATATTTACCAAAATGTATATATATAGATCCTGTATTATTCTGATTATTACGCTTATTATCATAGTCTATTTGTTTATTTTACCTACCTAACTACCTATTTACATACATACATACATACATACATACATAGATGTATAACACTTGTCTCCTTCCTATGGGTTAAAGTTCGTATGGCAAATATCCCCTTGTTATTGTTGTTTCTGTTGTGAGTTTAATTGATTGTCTTTGACCACAAGCATAACGTTTAATGACGCTTAAAACGCACTTCTTCATTTACTATGTTTACTAGGTTCACTAGTACTCTATATTCATATACCATATATAAAAGAAGAAGAAAAAAACAAATCCCCTTGATTTATCTTTGTCTTATTTACTTGCTTGTTCAGAGTTGCTTAATAGCTTAATTGATCTGAGGATAGCACAAATAATCTTTTAAAGGCAAATAATGCCTGTTTCATTTGTGAAAATGTATTTCTGACAAACAAACAAACAAACAAAAGGAAATAGTTTTACTAATGGTAATAGCCCAAGTCAAGTTTTTTTTTCTTGTTTTGTTTTCATTCCAGTGTTATCCGTTTACCCGTTTATCCTATCAACTTGTTTTATATAGTATTCTTCTAATTTTCTCATTCTTCATTTAATTATATATATATATATATATACTTTGTTTCAAAGCACTAGGAATTAAATGGATATTATGCCAAGTCAAGAGGGAATAAAGTCATAGAGACATGAATGTAGAGATAGATTGAGAGATAGATAGAGCTGGAAAGTCAAATAAAGGGGATCTAGGGGAATTGTAAAGTAAAAGGAGTCGAGAGACAAAGTGAAGCAAATGAGCAAAATGAATGAGCGAATGAATGAAACGGGCAGGGGTGTAAAGTGGATAACATTGAGAGATAGAGATAGAGAGGGATAAAAAGACCTTAAGCATTATGATCTACTAAAAATGGAATAAGCCCTTTTCTCTCTCTTAATGTATGTGGAATTGATCAAAAAATAAACAAGAAGAAGACGAGGTAGTATAATTAATATTCAATATTAAAATCATTATCCCAAAATATTGGAATGACAAGAGATGTATTAAAACAATATATCTGCATATGTAAACATCTCAGTCCAACAATACACAACCGTGCACCAGCATTTCCGCAATATCTAGCATCAGTAAAGACGCATATGGTTGCAGAAATAAATACATAAATAAAAAAAAAGTAGAAGCAAGGAAAATCATCTATACATACATAGATAATGAATACACCTGCCAGGGGATCCTATAGATATATCTATACGTTGCTCTTTAACATCAACTTGATCTTAATCTTGGTTGAGTATTCTGATCCAAAGAACTCAAGCACCCCAATATATACAAAATCAATCGAATCGATTAATCATATTCACAATCCATACTTCGTTCAGACATTGATAATGTTGTTTTAAGAGATCTCTTACAGAACTATAATAAAGTAGTTTAATATTCAACAGGGGTTGAACTGGCAATATTTAAATAATCATAAAAAAAACACCTCTTCTGACACTACTTTTGCTTCTACTTTTCTTTTCTTTTTTTTTTATTTATTGAATAGGTTAACTGCTTATTACAATTATTCTCAATAAGTATTTCTACAAACAAACGACCACCAGATAGAATGGTCTAGGCTTCTTTATATAGGAGAGTTTATTTTAGTAACCAAGCAACCAAGTAACCAAGCAACTAATTAACTAACTAAATATATATATATATATATATACATATATATACCTCCTCTTTAACTTCACTATTACCCTTATCTTTATCTTATTTCAATTAATGACATACAGTTCTATTCTATCTTTCTTTCTTGTTTATTTCTGGATTTTATACAAGTATATAAATTTCGTTACAAGAAAACAGTAAAAAAAAGAAAAGAAAAGAAAAGAAAGAAAAGGAAAGGCCATTTGTCATTCTTGATTCACAATGGCTCCTCTTTGCTTGATAGCTACCTTGACTATCCTCTCTGTTCAACAAGTCTCAACCCTTCAAACAACTTCGACCGTCAATTCTAGTGGCTACACAAACGGGCCTTTGGATAATACTGTACATCATCCCAGTGGTAATCTACACACAGCACATTACAGTACAGTACAGTACAAGACAACATAGCATAGAATAGCACATACATGTACATCATAATATTAATGCTATTGTTATTGTTATTGCAATTATTATTAATATTATTATTATCTTGTGGTGTGTGTGTATGTACATATATATATGTATATGTATATGTATATGTATATGTATGTACGCATATCAAGTCGGTTTACCTATCGGCTCTTGGAATATTCTTGATCTCAATTCGACCTCAAAGGCAAATGTTTGCAATGATCAACTCCTATTTTGTGATGTACGTTTTCTTTTATACACCCACCACCTATACATACTATATGACAAAGGCACCTCTTCCTTTCTGTTGTTCGCTCTTTTAGTCTATCATTCCAATCTACCCACATACATGTATTATTACAAGAATAAGAAGTCGGTCTACAGAAATCAACCACATATACATCGTTGTCTAACTTGGTGCTTTACTTTTTATTCAAAACAGAAACAATGTGGTGATCCAAACTCAACCTCATTAAAGTAAAGCCCTGCTTTTTTTTTTCTTTTTTGTTCAAATTGTATATATATATATATATATATATATATCCTGATTTTTTATCTTTCTATCGTCTCTATAGTTTCTGTAATGTGAATACAATGGCCTGGGGATGTGATTGTAAAACCAAAATTCCAGATTGTCCTCCTTACCAGTGGCCGGTTTCGATTGCTGAGTGTAGAGGACGAGAAGATGCATGTAATAACGGGTGTGCCGAAGGAACAACCAAAGAGCTATGTGCGGATGGGTGTAAGCGATATTATAGATGCAATATGCCCGGAGGTATTCCTAGTGCTCTGCGAACAAACACCTCGGACGAAAAACCAATCTACAATATTCCTATACCAAACCAAGCTACCCTACAGCTCACAGCACCTACCTATTCCATCCTCTTACCTGTCATTATCTTTATTGGTCTTTTAGGACAAACTCCCCTGTCTATTGTTCTTTAGATTTCTATCCGACAAGATTAACCATTGACTACTATATATCTTTAAAATAGATAAATAGATAAATAGATACATACATATTTATAAAACTTATAATTCTTATTCCATAATTCATACATTTTCTGCATATCTTTACGCTTTAATTACAAATACATACAATTACATATATATTTATATATCTATTGCCAATTAATATCTTCTTTTTTTTTCTATTGATAAATCTTACAGCATAATACTTTATAGTCTTATATTGAAAATATGTTATTAATCAAAAGTAGAAAAAGAAGATTTACCTACACTTTGTAACAAAACACAAATATGTTTCTATTGGTATTAATATTATTAACCAAGCCATATGAAGTTTGTTCATTTAATACTCTTTACTTCTTTATCTTTATTTTAAATCAATGTTTTCATAAGAAATGTAATGTAAGCACACAAGATATAGGCTCATACATTCATTCACCAAGCTATTCTCAATACAGGTCTTTATATAGGCAGGGAGCTTTTATCTTTTTATAATTTTTTTTCTTTTATTCCTATATTAAATGTGTGTAGGTCTTGGATTAGTCTATTATTATATTTATGTTCACTACCGAGTCTAATTATCACCCTTTTTTTTCAATCTTGATCAATTGTCTACCCCCATTTTTTTTCTCTTCTCTTTCACGCTCCTTTGCCTTCTCCTTTACCTCTTTTCCATTCCTTACTTTTATCTATCTTTTTGTATATAGAATATACAGATTTTGTGATACAAACATGTCAGTTGAGCCATCTAAAAAGTATTTTGCGCCAAAACTAGCGATTTGTTTCAAATGTATGAATATGAATACATTCTTTAAAAAAAAATCATAAAAAAAAGGCACATACACACACAAAGAAGGAAAAAAAGGTAAAAGTATATAATTAGCAATAAAATTAAAATTAGGATTAGGATTAGGATTAAAATCAGCATTAATGTTAACATTATTACTATTATAAGTATTATAATGATGTATATATTTATTCATGGTGCGGTATAAAGTACTAATAAATTATGGACTTTCTCGCCATGAACTCTAATCCCCATTCCTGAATTAACGTTCTTCTTGCCCTGAGTACTAGAGACCCACTCCAGGACCACGTCTTCTCGATTCAAGCAGCCGTCAATCAAAGCCGACCCGTCTTCAAAAGATATCATGGCACTCGGTAACTTGACCTCCGTACAAGAGACCTTGCTATTTTGGCTATTGTTGTTGTTGTTGTTGTTGTTGTTGCTATCCCCATTGTCACCACAATCGTTAGTGTCAATGGCCGGCAGGGCTCTAAAAGTCTGTCCGCCAGCCTGGTCAACAAACAGCACTCCCAATGCACCGGCTCGCTCAGCAAATCCGGCCTTTTGATAGAATGTGCAGAGTCCGCGGTAAACTACAACCACCTTTCCTTTTGCGATCATTTGCTCGGTCGAAGAGTACACACTGCACCCGAATCGATTCGATTCTATAAACACAGGCACTGCAGAATGGATCTCGTTTTGGGTTGAACTAGTCCATCTGGATCCAAAGTATGACGGATATGCGCTCAAAATTTCGGTCACCGTATTGTGCTTGAGTACCCGTATATCAAACGTTTCTTGATCAACAAACAGGGCTGACGACGACGAAGACGATGATGATGACGGTGATGGAAAGGACGATGACGATGATTCTGCTGCTTCTGCCGCTCCCGCTGCTGCTGCTGCTACTGTTGTTGATGATTCAGACACGTGATCAGTTAAAGGAACAAGTTCCAGGACGTCTTGTCGTAGATAAGGTGTAATGGCATCCTCGGTAACAATCAAAACGTCATTTTTTGATAATCTACAAATTATGATACTTTGTTGTTTATATTATTTTTGTTCGTATAGCTTGCATTGCTCGTATATATAAACACACACACACACATATATATAGAGAGAGAGAGCATTGGAATAATTTGTGCTTTTATTGTCTAGCATACATAATTGACTATTTGAGTCGCTTGTTTCTGCTGTTGTGAGTAGCTGCAACACATCCTTTTGTACACACATATCTATATCTATATCTATATCTATAGTCTAATGGCCTCACATTCACTTGCTCATATATATATATGAATGTACACCCTCAAATGAAGTCTTTTTATATATATAATAAATAAAATGAAATAATTCATTACCTTGTATTAGGTTGTACTGTGCAATTTGTAAAATTGTAAAGAAAAAAAAACAAATTGTATTATTATTGTTATAAATATTATTATTATTATTATGGTTTGTTTTGCAAAATACAAAAAGGCGTACAGATATAAGGATAAAATCAATACAGAAAGAAAGAAGTGTAAACCATGAGTAAAACAAGAATAAAAGATAGTGATAAAGAAAATAATAATGGATATAATATAATTAAACAAAGCTCTATAAAAGTAAATCAAACAAGTTGGTAGATTGGAAGGGTATATACAATATAGTAAATCAAGGAAGCACTAGATAATAGCTGATAATAGGAACAACCTCCTTCTTGTACTTCTTTTGCCATCCAAAGAAGTAGAAGAAGAAAATAAGAAGAAAAAGGAAAACGAAAGGGAGAATATGAATAGAAAGAGAAAAACAAGAAGGAGAAGTAATAATAATACAGACAGACACCTGAAAATATGTCTTTCTTATGCATATATACATATATATATATATATATATATATATTCTGTATCTTCTGCTAAAGAAAGCAAGTTCACTAACCTCCAGTCACTTGATAACCACCACCGTTGCTCCAGGATCGTTTACTGAGCTCTATCTTTAGATCAGAGAGCGATCTAGCCAAGAATCCGCCAACAAACTCAATGATTTTTGGTGATCGATTGCGATCGTATCCTGCTCCTCCTCTTCCACCAAATCCACCATTGTTGTTGTTGCCATGATGATTGTTATGATTGTTGTTATTGCGGGTGTCGGGGCCAAAACTCAATTCAAACGATCGATCATTGATCACAGGCGCAGAACATACTCCCAGGGGTGAAAGAGCATCATCATCAGAGGGACCAACAATAGTGCCTACCATTTCGGCTGCCAAGTCTGTTTCGGGTCTACAAGGAATTGATGATAAGTCAAGTAATTGTGGTTGAGACAAGTAGTGGTGTTGGCTTTGGTCGGCTACTGGTGACGATGATGATGAAGAGGGAGATGAAGAGTATGTCGAAGATGAATTTTGTGTTCCATACACAGGATTTCCGAAAATAACACGGTGAGGTTTGCACACACGCTCGGAAAATAAGTGACGAATGGATGGTGATTCTTCTCTGACCAGGTATTGTTTTGCAAGCGGCAAGACGTGGCCCTCTTATTAATCGATCGATTGATTGATTATAAATAATAATATAATATTAATAATTAGCTTTGATTTCTTTTTCTTTATATATATTCAGTTTTGTTCATATTTTCTAATGGGTTTCTGGGAAAGAGGAAAAAAAGCAGAAAGAGAGAGGGAGAGAAGTGGTTTGTACGTACCAGTTGTAAATACAAAATTGGAGTCCATGGTATTCAAAGGATGAGCTACAGGATACATTATAGAATCAAATCAATAAGAAAAAATTAGTTTAAATACATGTATATTACCATGACAACCATAAACATCATATAAGCTTGTTGACTTACAGATATCAAATAAAAGATAGAGATACTTTAGTGTCTCACTGAGCACAAAACTTTCCATCCGGTCTTCAAGTCTACCGGTCCGGACATCTCCAATGTTTGCAAATCCACAAGCCAGTCTGGTCCGATTGTTAAGATCCTCGATGATCATCTCGCCAACTTGCAGGTAAAAAGGGTCTCGGGTTGCGCGGTAGAGATGATAGGTTGATTCAACAAATTCGGGTCGGAGGGGGTAAAATGCAATGTCGACTGTCTTTTGGTAGTAGTCGAATCGTTCGGGGAGAGCGTGGTATCGTTTCCAGATGTTATAGAATATCAAGTGCCCCTTGATGGCCGACTCAAGATCGCCATGAAGGACCTGGAGACCAGGCATAAATGCACTAAGACTGTCGATCCAGGTGGCCATCAGAGTACCTGAACTCATGTGCACATTGCGATAGATGTATCCACTCGGGTCTCGGATGTGCTGTAAGATTGCCCCATAGGCATCCTCAAACATGTTGAGGTACTCGGTCTCGCCAAACAGCACATAGGCCTTGAGAACGTACTCAAAAAAGGAGTCAATGCCGGCCCCGGTAGAAGATGCAGTGTGGATCCATTGGCCGGTCTGGATGTTAATCACATTTCCAAGTAGGTCTAATGGTGATCGCCGGTCCCAAATTGCCTTGAGAGCACGTTTTGCGACACTCTGCAAATATAGATATATATATAAAAACATGTATTTAAAAATTTATATGCATGTACCGTTTGTTAGTTTTTTTTTCATATACCTCGTAATAGGGATTTCCTGTCAGTCGACTAAGAACACCAAATTCCAACACAAGACTTCCAGCACCAGCAGTACATGTTTCTACGGTTTCTGTTCTAGGCACACCATACCTAAGATTGACCTAAGACAACAATGATAAGTAACAACCATTAGGATAGGAGATTATTTATATGTTTAATATAAAAGTAAAGTAAAATAAAATAAAAAACAATAAAAAACAATAAATGCTTTACACGAGGATATGGTATTCCGGTTTTAGATGACTGGAAGGCTGGAAGTAGTCGGTTTGCAAGATCTTCTGCGAGGTTCAATAGGCCACCATTGTAACCCTTGATGCTGTGACCAAATGAAGGATCTGAAGCAAATACATGAGCAGAAAGCTTCATTTGTAAATATATATATATATATATATATATTTGTAAATTAGCCAATGTTTCTTTTATGTTTCATTTGTATGTAGTTACCAAACCACCCAGGGCACGGATATTCAATTCGAATACTTGAACTTTACTGTCCTTGTCAAATGAAACTTGTTCTAATACGAGCCGGACTGCTTCTTCAAATTGATCTTGGGTACCCATAATCTACAACCCAACACACACACACAAATTGAAATAAGTTTAGAATGTTAATAAAGCACAAACTCGTATGTATAAATGTACTCACAGCCAAGGTGTCCAATGTATCTACTAGGGTGAGAGAATAATCTCCAAGTACATCATTGATATTTATATTTGTCCTAGAGTATCTCAACCATTAATACTATTCAAAATATTGGGTTTCTAGCTATAGTGTATATCTATGCTTAAAAAAGAAAAAGAAAAAGAAAAGGCTTACTACTCACGGGTCAGATTTATCACTTCCTCTTCCATTACATTGAACAGGGTTAAGCTTATTTTTTTTTAAAAAAAAAAGAAAAGGGTTTTTGTTTGTTTAAGGACACCAAAGTCAATTTAATATTTATAACTTTTTATTACTCTTTATCTTCTTTTCATACCTCATCAGCGGGGTATGCATGTTCAAGATAGTTGTGCCACCCATGATTGAACATCTCCTAAATGATCATCATTTTGAGTTAAAATACATTACAGCCAAATAGTAAAACAATAAAAAAATAAAAAAATATTAATTATAATCATAACAATAAGCCCTTACACTACTCATTTCTCTTTTTTTTTTAAAAAAAAAAAAGAAAAAATTGAAGAAGGAAATTGTTATTGTGAATTATACAAAAATTGAGATGAACAAGAGGATTAATATACAAAAACAGCAGTTTCAAAATTAAATAAAGCATTAAAAGAATTTATCATTTTCTTCAAGTCCACATTCACATTATTACCGCAATACAATTCAATGCAATGCAATGAAATTCAATAGAATGATATATACACATAGAACCACAAACCATAAAAGTAAAAGTAAAAGTATACCTCAATTCAAGTCGTCTTCTCTCTGTCATTGGAGTCGACGTAACCACCATTTGGAATGAAACCAAGCACATCAATAACATCATCAATTCGCAGAAATGTCGCTGAATATTTCCCAGTGGAAACCACTCTACAACATTGTAAGTAGAGGACATTACAGGACTCCTTTTTTCTTTCTTTTTGGCCCTTGGTTGGTTGAAATCCAACGATGATAATTTTAATAGAAAAAAAAAAGAGTTAATCACTCCACTAAAAAGAATTCACATCAAAGACATTATTTTATGATCTTTTGGTGTATCCAGATATCCCATTTTTAGACTTTTACGACGTCATTGGAATCGATTTGAATCAATTTGACTTTTTTTTTTTAATAGTGCTAAAGACCAAAAAATATTGGTCTTTAAACAGTGGTTAATTCTAATGATTTGATTTCTTTTTAGTAAAAGAATAATATAAGCCTAGTAGTACCTCTTGACAATATATATATATGAGAATAAATAAAGTAACATGGTGGTGTAGCATAGTGTAGTTGTGGTATGGGTTTTGAATTGAATTTCTATTACAATATATCTTTATTTATTACTTGAATTTACTAATTAATTAATTGTTTTCATTTTTGAAAGTAACGATGATTGGCGTTATATTTGTCTCTCTTTTTCTTCCGATTTTGTTATTATTTGTCCAAAGGTAATAAAAATAATATATATTCAAACTACTTTAAAAGCCAATTGAAGGCTGGTTATCGACTGGCGTTGCTATTTCTACACAATAAGGAACATTTGTATTTGGGCAGTGGCCTGTTGTTGCTCTTGTACAGACACTGTTGGTATCACACTCGGGACTGTTTTGTGTATATAACGTATGGTGCGTAGTGTGTAGTGTGTGATATGACAAGATACAATAGAATGAAATACAATGCAATGGGTTGTTGAATATTAAGACTATTACCAATTATACTTTATGTATATTTGCGACTCTTACCATGCAATCATGTAATGTGGACATAGATAATGTTCTTCTGACAAGGTAGGCTCAATATCCATTGAGGTGGGTGACCCTTTTTCTGGGCAAGTTGCTGGTACAGCAAATGGACAAGGAACAGCCGGGCGAATACAATCATCAGCGCATTCATTTGGGCTATATTCACAAAATTAATACTGTTATTAAGTATATATGTATAGGTTCTTACCATTCAAAAAACACTAATGGACAGAGAATTTCACGTTCGCGTGTTGGTTCAATTGGTGTAGTAGGAAGTGGAAATCCATCAATAGCTTGACACGAATAAGACGGATCAATCGCGATAGGTTCCTCTTGGGGACAAGACGGCTGATGTATATAAGGACAATCGACATTCATTGGATACACACACGTTTCAGGGCATTCTTTTGGGCAAGGCACGATCATGTCAATACACATTATCCCTTCACCATCGTCAGAACCAGGATCAACATCGTTAATAATGCCAGTCTCAATATACTCAATAGATTCCAGGTTTTGCGACCCCTTTGCGTCAGAAAGATCTTCAAAAGTACTAGCGCCACTGGACTTCAGAACACCCAGAGTTTGTATAGGGAGTATTCCATAGGTATCCGAAGGGTTTGAGTACTCGCACTCCACCTCGGAGCCGTCATAGTCTCGGCATTCATAGTGATGATGGGATTTGGTTTTTGTAGGCAGAGGTACCGTGATAACCTTGATGCTGTCCTGTGGTCTGTAATAGGGGTCCTGTGGATCTTGAGGCCATTCTGGATACGGGCTGGACACGGTTGCAGTGAAGACTGGTAATGGAATGACTATAATACTTCCTACTTGGGATTGGTAAGGATCCTGAGGATAGAATGGTGGTTCGGAAGGTGTAGGATCATATCCAACGTTGTTGTTGTTGTTATGTTTGCTATTGTGCTTGTTGTTTCCATTTCCTTTGCTATTGTGCTTGTTGTTTCCATTTCCATTGTCATTTCCTTTGCCATTGCCATTGCCATTGCCATTGCCATTGCCATTGCCATTGTTGTAGCCATTTCCATTACCCTTTTCGTAGCCATTTTCGTAGTCGTTGTTGTCTTCATTGTTTTCACTGTGTGAGTGACCAGTGTAATCATTTGGATCCTCCTTTGGGTGAATAAAAGGTAAATGCAAGCTGGGTAAAAGTCTGCAGACTGGTTCGCCGCTCTTTGGACAGCATTCACCGGCGTTCGGATAAAAGCAATCAAAGGGGCAGGCTGCAGGACACGGAGTAACCTTGCATGGAGCGAAAGTCATACAAGGTGGTTGGCATATTGGCTCTCCTGCAAATGGACAGCAACTCTCTTCATCATAAACACAAGAGAAAGGACAATCTGCTGGACTACATATACGTATAAATATCAACATTAATATCAGTATCAGTATATTAACACAAGCTTATTTAGAGAATAGAGTTAAAGTAGTCGTGACGCCCTTACCATGGTATTCGCTGCATTGAACACCTAACATTTGCACACCTGTCAAAGTTATAACACATTGGGATACCCGAGTTTGGACATTCATTGCTGTCCGGGTACAAGCACTGAGCTCCATCATAGCAATCAGGGCATCTATAACTGTAGTCTGGACAGCCCAAGCCAAGTCTCTGCCCTAAAAGAAATATCCAATGATTATAAGTATTCGAGTGATTTGATTTGATTAAATTTAATTGTTATGTATATATGTTTTTAATTTTTGTATATACCCCATCCACTAATATCGGATTGTTCGACTGCAGAATAAACGGCACCGAACGTTATGTAAAGAACAAGCAAAATTAACCGCATGATTCTTATCGATAAGCGTTTTGTCTTGGTAGTATTTATGGCTTTGGATTCTAAAGAGAAATCGAAAGAGAAAGAAGGGTAGAGATTCTGACTTTGTATGTGTATGTGTTTCTCTTCTTATAAAATCCAAAAGTAATAATAATCAAGCAAGCAAAACAGACAGGTAGGCAATAAATGTTTATCTTTCTAATTTTGATTAAATTGAACCTTAAATATCCCAAAATATTATATATATATATAAACAAAAAGTGAGATTTTATGATGCAATATGCGCAATATGTTGAATATGTACAATTGGTGATTTTGATGCTGACATTTGATTATACAGAAGATCAAGGGGATATAATAAAACAGGCAAACAGGCAAAATTTGTATGCAGTGCAAAAACAATCAAAAATAATGGCTAGAAAACTAACAGAAAAGACATTATTACCAATTCATCCCAAAAATATTGTGTTGTATTGAATTGTATTTTACTTTTCCTTATTTCATTTAGCCATTCATCGCATTAAAGAAAGCCATACATAAGCTACTTAATATCATAAAAGCAGGGGGTTTTTTTTCAATAATAATAATAATAATAATTCTTATTGAACGAGAATCTATTCGTAAATCTATAAAGTCCCTTCCCCTCTCATTCCAGTCAATCAATCAAATGTATAAACAGACAAACAAAAAATCAAGTTCTATTTTTCTTTGTTTGTTTGTTTGTTTCAAGCCCTTGCTTTCAATACAACCTTCTTATACTCATACGCAATTAATACAAAAAGCATTGATTAAAATGAAGTAGTCAGCCAGTCAATCAACATATTTCGATGATATATAGTTCAAGAACTCAAAATTATAACAATTTTAGGGACACAATATTTCTATCTTTCTGGACTAGCTAATTGTATATCTGTTCAAGATACCCTGTTTTTTTTCCCTTCCTAGTACTTCAGGGGAGAAATAGTGTATTTTGAAATCAATAGTGTTTTTCTTTTATTAGACAGATCAAAATTTAAATATATACAACCTGGTTACCTTTTGCGGACGAAGCAAGAACAAAATTTAAACAAACGCTGTTTACCTGTGTACAAAGTTAAATATTCAGGGTTCTAAGCCAGGTTGTTCGAACAAAATTCATATAAAATTCGTAGATTTTTATAGCATTTACAGAATAAACTCTTGCAGATTCTGATTTCTTCTTTGAGCCTGTAGGCACCTAGACTCTGGAAGAAGTTAAGTGTTCTTTCCCTTTACTCAAGATCTGGCAATACATTGTCAGCCTTGTTTATGTATATATTGGCTTTAAATGTTTGCTCAAGCTTCTTCACGGCAACTATCTGTTCCAACTTTACATTAACTTCCTTTTCCATTACTTCTAAAATATCTTTAATAAGCTTGTCTATACTTGCTGATAAAGATTTTATGGCTGTTTTCTGGCGGTTTTTTTTTTACCAAAAATCCATTTTACAAGTACCGTTAATTCCCCAATCAGAAAAGAAAGGCACAACTTAAAATATTCTTTGATTTTGATTTTTTTATAAAGACAATTTTAAAAAAGTAACAATTAAAAAAAAATAAAAAAGATAGTAGTTGATAATATATAATTGATAATTGATAATAAAAAAAATATATATGTCGAGGTAGATGGGATTGAGAGGGAGAGCCATGTTCCTTCAGCTTGTTATATGCAAACTTCAACGTATCTAAGAACTGGCTCATGTCTTCTGAGATTCTCTTGTAATCGGCTATCTTGCTGTCAAGTCCAACAGAGTATAACTGACGATACTTCATGATATCAGCTTCTATCTTGTCAGAAAGAAGGGAAGTGTCAACTACTGCTTTAGTATCAGTATTAGATACATGGACAGCAGAGGAGGAGAAGGAAAGGCTTTGGCACAAAGAGTAGGGGATGTCTAGCATACAATTGATGAGAAAGATATGTTTGTAAAGCTTGGAAGTATCAGGGCAAGTGCAGTTTTGCAGAAAGCTATTAAAGAACCCTTTGTCAAGTGAAAATTCTAAATTGTATGTCGTACCTAACACAATTGGTGTTGACTCCGTTACGACTACAGATGTGGTATAGGCTCTCCGAGCCGCGCTTTTATTTTTTGAAAATATATAAATTAATAAAGTTATCATTCCCCTTGTTCCTCATATCTTTCCAAGCCGCGCACCGTGGATTAAATGAATATTAATGAACTTTCCCCCAAACAAATCCTCGAGCTTATTAAGCTTGGACAGCAGGCACAACAGAGACAACGAGATTACGACGGAGATAACCTCCCAGAAGAAATCCTCAAAGATTTGGACGAGCCTTCAGCGAAAGGTCTCAAGTCGAACATTATTCGATTCACAAAAGACACCCTCCAATTTGAGGGTGGAAAATGGACAAATTCAGGAGCGATCAATCAGATTTTCGTCCCTGACCTCAAGAAATACACCGTGGATGCCCATCAGATTGTACAAGGCAAATACAAAGATGGCGGCAAACTTCGAATTGCAGGAAGAGCAGCAAGTGAAGTCTTCAACGACCTCAAGTATATTAAATCACAACAAAGTAGTAACAAAGACGCAGCCGATTTCGATGAACTCATCGAAAAAGTCAGGCGTTTGGCCGTCTATGCGTTCGCAAGTAGAAAAACGCTGGACGAAGATGCCAAAGAACTCAGCATCCGAGCAATTAAGCTCCCCACAAGAGCAAGATATCTCGAAGATGAAGATGAAAACGACAAAGACATGGCCTTCGATCAGGAGTGGGTGGAGAAAATCCAACAAGCAAGATACAAAGAGTCTGTCCTCCAGAGTGCTGTCAGTAACAAGAGAGGAGGATATTCCACCGGAGGATACTCCAATGGAGGTCATAGAGGCAGAGGAAGAGGCCGTGGAGGCAACTTCTTTAGTAGAGGACAGTCCACTTACACACAAAAACCTTTTTTTGGGAGAGGAAAATCGAATCCAACAGGATTCAATGCTCACCAGAGCCCATCAACGAACAACAATCCTCTCAACCAGCAATAGGGAAAGATCATCTAGTATCACAGCTAGATTATCCAATGAATTTGCCAGAAATGGATCAGAACACATCAGCATCAGTCTCACAAAACCCGTCAAACTTAATGTCGGTTACACAACAACACTACAACATACCAACAGATGGAATTCCTCCAGGAGGACGATTGAACAGATTTCTATCCGTCTGGAAGAATGTCATCAACCAACAATGGCCAATAATGGTAGTGGAACAAGGTTACCAAATACAATGGACATCGCCCCCCATTGCTTGGAGAACCAAAACACTGTCATTACCACCCGAAGATCAGATAGAAGTAGATTTGGTGGTAGAGAAATTCAAGATCTCCGATGTGATAGAAATATCACCAACACAGAACGAGGATTACCTATCCCAATTCTTTATTGTCAGGGAAGCAACCAAATGCAGACCCATCCTGGACTGCAAGAGGATCAACCAGTTTATCCAGTGCTATCACTTCAAGATGGAAGGTGTACTTGCCCTGAGGGACATAATAGAGCCAGGAGACTTGATGACCAAGATAGATCTAAAAGATGCATACATTGTCGTACCAATACACAAGGAATCCAGACGATTCCTCACGTTCAAGCACAAGAATATAGTTTACCAGTACAAATCTCTACCGTTTGGAATGAGTGTGGCCCCGAGAGTATTCTCAAAGCTCATGCGATATGTGATGGAACCTCTTCGGAAGGAGGGAATACGCCTGGTATATTACTTGGACGACATTTGTATTTTAGCAAAAACCAAGTCAGAGATGGAGAAGCACTCATCTCGAGTACTCCAGCATCTAACATCTCTAGGATATCTGATCAACTGGCAGAAGAGTGTATTAATACCTTCGTACAAACAGGAATTCCTAGGCTTTCAATTCAACATCAAGGCTATGGACATCAAAGTTCCAAAGAAGAAAATGATAAACTTGAACGCCCAAGTCAAACAGGCATTCACACAAGTGAGATCGTGCCGATGGATTGCCAGCTTGATAGGGAAAATGATGGCCATGATTCCGGCAATAGGGGAGTCACTGCTGCACGTCCAGTACATGCAGAGAGATTTATCAAAAGCACTTCAAGCGAAAGCAACAAGATGGGAAGCAAGTTGCCCTTTATCTTTGGAAGCACAAAAGGAGTTGAACTGGTGGGTCGAAAACGCAGAAGCTGCAAATGGATTGCCAATCAGAAAACCAATATCACCACCACCAACGCTCACAATACACATCGATACATCCGACTCGGGCTGGGGAGTCTCATCCCAGATGATCCAAACAGCCAGATATTGGACAAGAGACGAAAAAGAAGATTTGATCAATGTCAGGGAGCTGAAGACAATCTTGATTGCACTACAACTGCATGCAAGAAAATCCGAAAACTCCAGCATAATGATATACTTGGACAATACAACAGCACTGAAGTATGCCTACAAATCGGGAGGAACCGCATCAGTGATACTGCAGCAACTGGCTCTGGAGATATACCAGATATCCAAAAGCCACAACCTCACCGTACAGTACCGACACATAGCTGGGATAGACAATGTAATAGCCGATCGTCTCAGTCAACAAGCAACACCGATTTACGAGTGGAGTCTATCACGAACATGGTTCCACCAGATTCAACAACAATTGAGGTAGAAGATGACGATAGACGCTTTTGCAGCACGGCACAACACGAAGCTACCAAGGTTTTGGAGCCTATTTCCAGACCCAGAAGCAGAAGCTCAAGACGCATTCTACTAAAACTGGCCACGGGTAGGACTATACTTACACCCACCATGGAAGTTGATTCCAAAAGTATTGCAACGAATTCAGGAACAGAAGGTGAAGAAAGCGATCCTAGTGGCCCCAAATTAGCCTACCCAATTTTGGTGGCCGATGCTTCTACAGATGAGTATTGCTCCACCGATGTACATTCCAATAAACAGGACATGGTCTCTAAGCGCATGGATATTATCCGCAAGAAACAAGAGATAGACGGATTAGATGACGAGATTATTGATTTCCTTTCTCAGTCCACCAGAAGTAGCACGCAAAGAATATATGATAGTGGATGGAAGAGATGGGTTGAGTGGTGTGCACATCAAACACCAGAAGTCATACCAGAAGAATATCAACCAATGCAAGTAGTATGATACCTTTTATCAATAAAACATCAGTCGTCCCAAACACTAAATGTAGCAAGGTCATCCTTGGGATCCGTATATCACATTACACATCCTACCAAAATTCCACTAGCAGATCATCCTCTGATCCAAAACTTCTTCGAAGCAAAGAAACGAACAACATTTAAATTACCTAATATCAGCAACGAAACATGGGATGTACAACCAGTATTACAGTTATTGGAATCTTGGGGACCGAGCGAGAATCTTCCTTTAGGAAAATTACAACAAAAGACCATTATGCTTTTGTGTTTAGCGACAATGTGGCGACCTAGATTGGATATGAGCCGCCTACAGTTTCGAGACGTCAAACTACAGTACAATGAGAAACTAGAACTAGTAGGAGTTACGTTGATTGCACAGGAGCCAAAAGAGGCTCAGGCCAAGTCCTCAAAGTTAGGAACTATTCGCACTTCAGAAATCTGCCCAGTTTTGACCTTGGATTGGTTTGTGAAAAGAACAGCCATGACTAGGGAGAAGTTAGAAATAGACCACACTCTTTTCTTGGGATATAGTGACTCAGATAAACTGACACCCGTAAAACCGACAACAGTAGCCAACTGGGTGACCAACATCTTAAAAGAAGCCGGGATTGATACCAGGAAATATACAGCACACTCCACAAGATCAGCTGCAAATACTCATGCAATACTACAAGGAATACCAGTAGAAGAAGTCAAATGGCATGCAAACTGGAGTTCGTCAAGTAATACATTTGAGCAATATTACTTTAAGCCAAATGAACAACATTCCAGAGGAGCACAGATTACAGAAGCCATATTTGTGCCTAGTACTGAGAACAGTACCACATCTGTAGCCGTAACGGAGTCAACACCAATTGTGTTAGGTACGACATACAATGGGGAAGTTGACGAAGTGAAGACGAAAGATGTGGTAGCTACCCGCCGCTGGTACTCAAGACTATTACCATTTTGACTATTATTTATTATTTTCCATATACTTACCAGACATTTTCCCTCCCCAATTACCACATCAATAGCAACAAATATGACTAGCTTAGCATGGAAAGATATGAGGAACAAGAGGAATGATAACTTTATTAATTTATATATTTTCAAAAAATAAAAGTGCAGCTCGGAGAGCCTATACCACATCTTTCGTCTTCACTTCGTCAACTTCCCCATTTTCACTCACTTTTGCTTTATGCGGCGATTTAAATTCCCAAAAAAAAGGTGTAAAATTTTGCAGAGGGAGGCCATTTCATCACCAAGTTTTTCCACCTTTGAACATAAATCTAATATAGTCAAGAGCCTTCTCTATATATCTATTTAAGAGAATAAGTCTTGGAAAGCCAAGTTTATTAAGATGTATCTCTCTTATGTTTGTCACAGTACTTATGTTTTCATCAACTATGGTTAAGTTTTTTCTTTTTTTTGACTGGGTTTCACTAATAATTCTTTTTTAGCAGTCTAGCAAAGTATCACATCCCAACAGGTTCTCTATTCTGTAGCTCAATATTGTATAAAATAAGATTAACTGTGAATGATCTGCAAGTGAATGCAGTATCACTTAATTTCTCAACCATTTTCATAGCAGTACTTCTATCTAGCATATAAACATTTTGTCTTTTTTGCTCTTCTTTGTATGTAAGACGTACTGATTGGAATTCATATAACGTCTTGACTTTTTCTTGTCTGTAGTCAAGAGTCAAGACTTTGGCCAGAAGATAAATAAGTCTATCTACTCGAAGAGATCTTGCACGTCCAAGATAGAAAGTCTTCAGCTGATTGTGATAAGACTCTATCAAATTATTGATGTGAAAGATTGCAGCCTATTTTTTATATTACATATTAGAAACGGGCTAATAATTACTAAAGTTTTATATCAATCTCTATGCTTTGTACTATAGTTTGTTTTTCGGCACCCACATTCTGTTAAAGTACAAAATAAAGTTCTCATATTCCCCAAATTTCACAAAAAATTCATTATACAATGTATCATAGGCGACAGAAGTTGTTGCATGCATCATATTACTCAATACAGCACAAATACTATTACAAGCTATGTTCGAAGCATGTGTTGAGTTTTGCACTTTAATCTCTATTAGATGCTCTCGGAATTGTTTTTTGATAAAGAATTCTTTATCAAAAAACAATAATGTTCCTTTTTTAGAAGATTAATATATGCCAAATATAGATGTCGTGTAATGAATAATACGTTGTTATTATAGTCAGTACTATACTTCAAAGATATAAACTTATTTGAAAGCATATTAAAGGAATACTTTTTCTTGTGGCTTTATCACTATGAGGAAGCATGTAATATTCGACTTCAAGCAAAGCACTTGGTGCAAGATAGCATACCATATATTATTTTGAGTAGAAATTATCGGTTTGTATAGCAAATAAGACCCTGAAAATAATATATAACAGTAAGATAAAAGCGATTCTCAAATGATATTCTGATAGTAGTAAAAATATACTTCTATATTTGGATATTAAAAAAAAATTATCTCTGCTAGAGAGCAGATATAAAAAGTACGGTCTTTAAAAATATTGTTCCTTTTTTGAAAAAAAAGATACTTCTAAAATAGGAAAATTATTGTTTTTTGATAAAAAATTCTTTATTGAAAAACAATTCCGAGAGCACCTATTATAGTGTTATATGAGATATATATAATTTTAAATAAATATGCTACTTACATGCTTTACATTAACTTCGCATGCTCTTTTAATATGACAATGACTTAACAGGATATTAATACTATTGCCAAAGACTTTTTTGATTGCACTAATTTTGATGGGGCTGCAGTCAATCATTATTCTTTTCACCTTTAATGTAAAGGTGTTCTTTACCCATGTCAACCATTGACTTAAGATTGAGATATATTCATGATCAGTTATAAAGAAGCAGGCAGACAATCCCTTATTGGTAATAGGGTTTTGCACAACAATTGTAAACAGAAAGCAATCTTCAGGACCTTTACCAGTTACAGTATTGAATGAATTGCTTGTCTTGTATGTTGAGTCAATGCACCACTCTTCCAAATTATCCAGAAACTAATACAATAATAAGATGTATAAATAGATGTATAGAATAAAATATAAATAATACATGTTATTTACTTCTTTCTGCCACTTAGAAACCCATGAAACAAGGAAGGGGTCATTCTTATGAACTGTGAAAAGAGTAGTATTTTCACTTTCGTTCAACTCTTGAACCCACAGTTTGACACTTTCATAATGATCCGCATGTTTTCTTGAGAGTTTCATCATTCGAGCATTGATAACATTTCTCATATATTGATAATCAATGAGAAGAGAAGAAGAGAAAGAAGATCTATTGCCAGCTTGTTCAAGCTATGTAATTTTAAATAAGCAAAGTCTCTCAAAATATACTATATAATATTTACTTCAAAAAGTCTGTCTTCACTCATTCTAAACATGTTTTTGATAGATTTTCAATCCATGTTTTGGCTGGCAAGCCATTTCACTCATTGTTTTAATTTATCTCGCAATCTTGACACTAATCTCTTTAATCTTAAATGAATTATGGTTTGGGTGCTGCCAGTTGTATTTTATACAAACAATATCATCAGTCATGATATGCTTATAGATACTAGCAGAACAATCAATCTTGATGGACTTGATTGTTCTGATGCATTTCTGAGCAGGCTAAGAAGTTTTTTTCACTTGTGGTTTTCCAGCATGATCACACAAGTAAACTACTGTCTTTACTTTGAGAGAATTTTTAAGAGACTTCCCAATAAAAATCTGTAAATCTTAGGGGGCAGAAGGTTTTTGGATAATGAGAACAGGGTGTTAAACAGGCTTATAGTGAGTAGTCTGGCAGATAATTAGAGGCGTGACTACTTTTAACTTGTCTGGCAGACATCCATTTTTTCTGTGTGTAACACTCTGTCCCCCAAAAAACAATCACCCCCCTGTCCCCATCCAGTATAATTACTTCTCTTTATTCACTAAGAAAAATCATGCAAAAGTGAAAGAACATTTGTCTGTAACTTTTTATTTTCATTTTTATTTATTTTTAAAAAATTCATAACTTGTTCAAAAAAATAGATAGAAATATGAGAGTAGAATGATTGGTTTCATTGATTTTTTCTGCATAAATTGAGTATTTGTTTGTTTTGTAATATTTTTTGAATCACGTTTAAAGAGTGAATTACAAAAGTTCTGTACATTTCATTTGTGAAAGATTGAACAAAAAACAACAATTTGAAAATATTAGTAAAAATCACTTGCAAATGCTTTATATCAATGGAAAATAGTAAAAAAATGTTTCAGTAAAAGTTTTAGACCATCTTATTATATAGAAAATGTATTTACTAGCAAAAACAATCTATCCCGAATAGTTAAAAACATGAAAAAAGTGTATATTTTGCTTGTTTATTCAACCAAAACATAATCAATTAACTACAAATTTTGGACATAAAGATGTACATATTCTTTCAAAAACACGGCAAAATATTCAAGCTTTAGCATTTGAATTAAGACAGAAATCTATCAAAAGCTATGTGTCATTTTTGTTTTACATCTTTTACAGTAAAATCCATGTCTGTGATCGGATGATCTTAATCAGATTGCTTATAAATGCACAGACTTTGTACTCCAAAAAATAAAGACCAATTATATGGTCTTCCAATTAGTTGAATGTCAATAATATTCGTATCTGGGTTTTACATGTAACATTAAAATTAAAGACAGACTGGGTGCAATTGTGTTTGTTAAAAAATTAAAGAAAAAATAGGAGTAAAGTATATTAAAAGATAGAAAGATAGATAAGTTATATATGTGTGAGGTCAATAATATCAGAAGAACTATATATTGTGTATATACTTTAATACTTAACTGCATTCCATTGTTTAGAATGATCAGTTTGTCAATATACTAAAAGGTTTCTCACTGCCATTATATGCCTAGAGAGCAGAACTATGTTTTGGTCTGATGAGCTACAACATAGTATTATCAACAAAAGAATTGAAGACAGGACAAACTTCCCTTCTTGGATTTGTTTTGTGAATGGGATCTTGATTGGGTTGGAATATAAGCCAACATGGAAAGGCAAAGACTTCTACAGCCAGAAGTCATACTACAGTATTTCGGTAACAATTGTATGTGATGATAAAAAGATGATCTATCACTACTATACTGAACGGGCAGGATGTTCTCATGATGCCTGTATCTTTGCAAACTCGCAGCTGGGAAGAACTCCTGGCCGGTTTTTTTTAGGGGATCAATACCTGTTTTGATATTCAGCATATGCACCAAGCCAATATGTACTCCCCACTTATAAGAAACCGCAGAATGGAACAATCTTGGCTGAAAACAAGAGATTCAACTACAAACACGCCAATGAATGGGTCAAAGTTGAGCATTGCATTGGAATTCTTAAAGGGAGATTTCAATTTTTAAAAGGCTTATGAACTATCATAAAAAACAAGTATGACGTTGCAAAGATTGAGATATGAATCAGAAGTTATTGTATTTTATATAACTTACTGTTAAGTCATGGAGATGAAGACTTTTTGGAACTTACCAGCAAGGATGACAATGCCAACGAAGATGAAAATGAGAGCGAGAGAAATAAAGAATCTAGATTTTAAATAGAATTGGGTAAAGAAAAGAGAGAAGCTATTATTCGGGCCTGACGTTTCGATAGAGTACTAAAAATATTTTAAACACCACTTTTAATTGTGTACCGGACTCCTGTAAAGTGGCTATGGTTCGGCCTTCAATGGTAACAGAGTACCTGAAAGCAAAAAAAAGTTGTGTCCTGAAGAAATTAGTGAAAGACCCGTTATAAAACCTTCTTTTCTTTTATATACTCATCTTGTAAGAATTAGACATCTTTTACATAATATAGTGTTTTTATCAGAAGAAACAAGAGTGCTACTTCTATCATTACAAATTAGTATTTGTAAAAACGATGTTAACAATCGCTCAATAGAAATCACTTCAACATGAATACTATCAATAAAGAATCAATTTTTATTGATGGAAATGAATATTATCCCGTTCAACAAGACTTTCCCACTACACCAGTCAATGGCTATGCCAACATGACTGTGGCTATTTCTAAGATGCAGGAGTATGCACTTGCTAACAACTTCACTCTTGCAACTAAAGACCGTAAACCAACCCGGGTTTACTTAAAGTGCGCCAGGGGTGGTTACTATAGAAACACCCATAAACTTGAAGACTGCGATCGCATAAAAATCCGCCCTAGTTCGAAAACCGGATGTCCTTACATGATAAAGCTATCTTACAAGAAAGGAATCAAAGGATATCTTCCCTTGAAAGCTTCTAGTGAAATGGAGAGCTATTACAATCATCCTCTTGATGACAAATGCTTGGAATCGACTCTGAAAGGCAGATTGTCAAGAGTTACTGCCGAAGACACCAAGCAGATATCTAAACTTATTGAGACAAAGGCCAAGACTCGTGAGATCCAAAGGGCTATCACAGACAAAAAAGACGATGGCCATAAGCTGTACGTTAGCGATATCAACAATATCAAGGCTGCCTTTGCTCGAGTTTCTGCCCCTGTTGCCCAGAATGCGGGTACTGGACTTGTTAAGATGATGGAAGCAAAAGGTTACCAGGTGCATTATGATGTAAACGGGGACAATTCGCTGGAGAGGGTGTTTTTTACCAATCAGAAGATGATGGAGAGAGCTCGTCGCTTCTCAGAAGTTATGGTGGTAGATGCTACATATTCTACCAATAACTTGTCAATGCCGCTGATTTGCGTGGAAGGTATCCACAACCTCGGAGGAGAAACCCTCAAATCGTTTCCCATTGCCTTTGCCTGGGTCTCTAATGAGCAGCAAGGCACATATCTTTGGCTCCTCCAGCAACTCAAGGCACTTGTTTTTGAAGACAAGGCTCTTAGCACAGTTTTTGTGACAGACAAGTGTGCTGCACTTATGAACGCTCTTGATGTTGTGTTTCCGAACAACAGCAAGCTGCTTTGTTACTGGCACATGCTGAATAGTGTGGAAAAGGCTTTTTCGGGAAAAGTTGGCTCGGTACAAAAAAAGGAAGAGCTGACAGGATATATATCCAATATGATCTATAGCAAAAGTAAGAAGGAGTTTGACTGGGCGCTGAATAAGTTCAACGCTTTATCTGCTGGTTCCGAAGTAGAAAACGGCAATGTGAAAGCGCCAGTCTTGGCATATTTTTATGACAGGTGGATTACATGCCAAGAGATGTGGGCAGGTTATCTTACTCAGAAGATAATGCATTTTGGATGCACAACATCTCAAAGAGTGGAAAGTGCCCATCAAGCCTTAAAGAGAGGTATATCTGCAATAGCTTCTCTGGATCTCACCTTTGAAAATATTTCAAGATATATCGAGAGGCTTGAGAGAGACTTCCGGAATGTGGAGATCAGGGAATCTACCACGGTTGACCCTCTTGTTGGACGAAAAAAGCTTTTGTCTAGACTGCTCATGAAGGTCTCAAAGCGAGCTTTACTGGTAATAGACCAAGAGGTTCAACTGAAATGTGAAAGCAGTATTGTTTGTGAATGCACGAACAAGCTCCAGTATGGTCTACCTTGTCGCCATTCTTTGCCTGCTGGAAGGGATATCTATATTTCTGATATCCCTGAAAGGTAGGTTATTGATCCTCGTAATGTAAAGCCAAGGGACAGCACTTGTCAGGAAAACTTCCAGCTTGAGGAAAGACCAGAGGTGTGGATGAAGAAAGTAATTAAACTCGATGCACTGTTTTAGTCCTGTGAGGGCAGCCAGCAAGTGGCTAACCTCCAGAATAAGATCAAGAAGGTCACTTCTGAATTCGAAGGCAAAACTGGGCACCCTTCGATTGACTTTCAAGCCCCAGAAAAAATCAAGTACCCTGGCAGACGGAAGGGTAGTGCATGTCCAAAGTACCTCCCCAAAGACTTTGGTCGGGCAAACTGGAGAAAGATCAGTGTTTCGTCTGGTCATGTAAGATAAAAAAAATAACATAACAAAGTATTAATATGTATCTTGAAATACTAGGCTGGCCTTAAGGCAATGGTTAGACTGAGAGCTAAAATGAGGGAGGGAAAGTCTGCAGCCACACAAAAAACAAAACAAAAACAAACAAGAGCCTCTCGACCCAGGTAAGATGTGTTCTTATTTTACAATGTAATTGAATCTATGAGAAAGGATTCCCATCTTATACTTTCATGTTTTTTTAGTCGATGCTACCAAAAACAAAATAAAACAAATAAAGCAAGAGCCTCTTGACCCTGGTAAGATGTGTTTTTATTTTACTTTAATTGAATTTATGTGGAGGGATGTCGTCTTACACGAATACGCTTTTTAGTCGATGCCACCAAAAATAAAACAGCAAAAATAAAACAAGAGCCTCTCGACCCAGGTAATATGCTTTCTTATTTTACAGTGTAATTGAATCCATAAAGAGAACTATCGTCTTATACTTATATACTTTTTAGTCGATGCCCCCCAAAAAAATGGGTTCAAAAGACCCGCCACCGCCCTAGAAGATTACCAGTATGATAATCGCACCTCTGTTGGCAAGAGGGTCAAATTCCAGCCCGGTTTTCCTGTCTCTCATGAGATAGTCGATGATGTCAAGGGTGGGTTTAGCCCTACTGCTGATGGGTGGTGTGGTTTTCGGGTCCTTGCCCACTTGATCTACAAAGATCAAAATAAGTTTTCACTTGTAAAAAGGGATATGCTAGCCGCCCTGCCGAAATACAAAACATTGTACACAAATACCTTTGGCACTGACACAAGCCAACTAGAAAAAATCATTCAACATGGCTCTCAACTCGATTATAGCAACACCAGAAACACCAACACCAACTTCATCCCAGTATGTTCACATGCCAGTATGTTGTTTAACACACCCGACTGTGCTCAACTAGCTGTGGACACATATACACAACCAGTCTGCGTCTACTCAGACAACCTCAACACCCCCTCAACAACCTTTCTCCCATTCGCCCTTCCCAACAACAAAACCAAACAACGACAACCTCTGATTTTTAATCATGTTAACAGTAATCACTGGACAACAGTTGACCTTTCCCATAATATCTCTAGAAAATGGCCAACCGTTCCTGAATTATTTTTTTTAGGTTGTGCCAGAAATAAGATTGATGATAACTTTGATACTTACTGGAATAAGTTCAAAGAATTTAACAAGCATGATTGCCGAAATGCCATGCTCTCTCTCTCCATTCTGATCTAGATCAACCAATTGATCTTACTCCAAAATAATTTCTTTTCGATATTCTTTTCTATTTTATTACTCTTTTAATTATACTTTATTACTTATATTTTATTAGCTAGATCTTTTCTTATTTATTTACTCATTTGCTTTTATATTTTATTAGCTAGACAATTTTTTTAAATCTTTATAAATCTTATCAATTTGTTTCTTTGCATCAACATAAGCTATCTATCACTTGTGGGTTAAATGACTTTCCGCTCTGTTTTTTCCTAGAGATCATTCGTGGGAAGTACTTTACCCTTCAAGTTACACTTATAACCAGCGAATTAAAAATCATAAATATCGGATGGTGTTACACAGATCGAGCCAAACTATCATCAAATATGTTATATTATACATTTGCATCTATTTATTTCATCAATTCAAGCCTTGGCTCTCTATAACTTTGGATCCAAATAGTGTATAGATATATGTATGTGTTCTAGAATTTTTAGTTGAATTAAAAGGGTCAATCATGAGAAAACTAATGTAATATCTCAAAAATTTGCTTTTTTTCAATAAAATAAAATATTATATTTGCTTGTAGAATTACTTTTTTCTCATTTGTTTTCTATGAAACTTTTACTGGATTCATATGTTATCTGAATATATGTAATTAAAAACTTTTTTTGGTCTTGTATGAATATTTTTCATTTTTTGTATTTTTGATAAAATATCTCATGTACATGTTGCAAGGAAATGATAGAAAGAGTTTTTACAAAAGAAATAAAAATAAAAAATAAAAAATAAAAACATGAATTTTGTAAAAATATATTAGCTTTACTGCTATGCAAACTTTCTTAGGCATAAAAGGCTTCATTACCTTTATATCTATTACGAAAGTTTTTGAAAAAAAATGCAAATTATATGGATTATAATCTTTTCCACTTAAATCACATAAAATGAAAATATATGATTTATGTCTCAAGTTAAATCGTGAAAAAATGACTCATCAGCAACAGCAGGTATATGATTTGTTGACGGGAACCAAATAGATCTTGTGTTTTTACAGAAATAGGTGTGGTCACAATTTTTATTTATTTATTTTATATTGTGCGTTTATTGCATGAGAACTACAATAAAAAAGACATTGCATTGAATATGAACTCTTTAAAATGTAAAGTAAAATTCTAGAAACCTCTATAATTATACTTATAGAAGCTTTACTTTCAATAAGTAAAATATTGCATCAACAGTTTTCTTGAACACAATTATTCTATCGCCACATTTAGGACACGACGTTATGCCTCTCGAGCACAACGTTTCTTACACAGTCACGTTTGGGACACGACGTTTTGCCTCTCGAACACGACGTTTCTTACACAGTCACGTTTGGGACACGACGTTTTGCCTCTCGGGCACAATGTTTACAAATTGTATATTTTGTATATACTGCATAAAAAAAATAGAAATTTTAATATGGTTACTACTTAAGTACACCTAGAAAATCCGTTATATTAAATGAAGATGTACCTTATTCATGAATTAAATTATTTATATTTTGATAGATTGATTTTACTCATATAAACTACTTTGGGTGGTTAGGGACCAGATAAAATTGCTGGATGCCGGACAACAAGTCACTTTTTATGAGACCGGTAAATGGTGAAAGGCGGAGATTCAATAAACGTAGTGCTCCAGAGAAATGTTGTGCCCGAGAGGAAAAGTGTCTGGCCCGAATAATTAGCAATTGAAGTAAAAGACAGTGACTCAGGCCAGGGAAAATTTTGTGACAGCTCATTTTATGTCAGAAAGCAATATGGCTATGCAGAACAGCAAAAAGTTTTTTTTCAAAAAAAGAGTAATGAAGAAAAACTTAAAGAATATGAAGTAATCGAGTCTCGGCTCCATAAAGTAAGTGATTTATATACAATTCTATCCAAATAGAAACATAATTTATACAATTATAATAAGGGATCACTTTATGCTAAAAAATGTGTCTATAAACTATTCATATTTAGAATAAAAAATACAAAAAATATTTCATTGGCCTTTGCAGCATATTACAGCAACGTTCTATGTATAGAAACGAAGCAGAGAGATACTCTTTAAAACGTTCTTGCAATAATGTTGCAACAGCTAATTCTAGATGTTGTGCACTTCATATTATGGAGAGACAACCAGACTTTGCCAACCAAAAATCAGTACTCGAAGGAATAGTTGAAGGCAGTGGATACAAATTTGAACTGTATTCAAAATATTACTGTGAATGTAATTGGATCAAAACATACTGGGGAGCAGCCAAGAAAGAAGCACAATGTAAATGTGCTTATTCTTTTCAATCATTAAAAAGAAAAATCAATTCATTTCTGGATAGTGTTTGCCCACCAGAAGATGATGTCTCTGAAAAGATTCAAAGATACTTCCACAAAAGTTTTATCTACATCAATGCCTACAGTCTTGGTCATGATGCTGAACATGCATTTGAAATCGTGAAACAATTCTCAAAGCTTCACAAATATCATCGTAAGCTGTGATTAAATCAATAAATATCACATTTCTGACTTTAAAAATACTATTTTGGAATTGGTACTTAAATTCCAAAAAATGTCCTCTTTTTCAAAAGTTGTCTATTATAAAAAAAATGCACCCTAGCCAAATAATAGACGCAGTTTAACATATGAGTTTATCCTTTTGATAATTGTATCCCAATCCTTTAGAACAGATACTCTGGACAAACAGTTGTGTAGAGGTCCGGATACTCTTATATTAGAGCAAGCTTATTTTTGGTAGTTTACTTTTTATATCTGTTATAAATGAGTATTGACTACTGCTGTAGTTGAGAATAAATCTGAATGAAATAATATAAGGCTTCAGCTATTCCAGTCAAAGATGTCTACCAATTACTTTATTATTTAACGCACAGGTTTAGCATACATGATAATGATTATATTTCATATGATGACATCACCATAATATGGGATATATCAGGAGATTATTATAAGCATACACTATGGCGAAGAAAATGGTAACATGTTATCACTTTGGGAACATAACTGCCATTTTTTACTTAATAAAAAATGGCAGTTATGACTCTGTATAAGGCCAAAACAAGCACTGTTACCATTTTTTTCATAATAAAAAATGGCAGTTATTTATTATGTAAAAAGCCAAAACAGGCACTGTTGCCATTTTTCAAAAAAAAATCAAGCGTCCTTCCTTTCCTCTATTACATTCTTTCTTTTGTTCTATTGCTTTCAATTCTAGCACAACCTCTTGTTTTTCCTTTGCAGCTTTAACAGAATGGTCTGTTTTTTATTATACAATATTAAATTGGGTTTAATTGAATTGAATCTTTATTTCAATGCATGTTTTATTAAATGAAAATGATAATAATAATAGTAATAATGAAAAAACAATTCTATCAGCCACTCGCAATAAAAAATGGTTCTGTTTAGCTACTGCAAAACGTATGCAGTAAAACACTACTATTCAAATTGTATTTCATATACTTTGGGTATTCTAATATATCTTAGATAGCACTTATTATTTTTTACCGGTTTCTACAAATATACTAATATTAGAGAAAAAACTTAAAATAAATAAATAGATATAATATTATTATAATGCTTACCTTTATATAATATGCTTACTTGTTCAGTAAAATAAGCATTTACTCTAAGAATATATATATATATTAAAGAATGTATTAATATTTAAGATCTATATATAAGAAAAGCAATAAAACATAAGCACTATAGAAAGTCGTTATCGTAGAAGAAGAAAAACTTGAGCAAAGATTCAAGTCATGTAACATGAAGCTAATTCGAATCTGATTCATACAACCAGAGTGAGCATCTTGTTAGAAAGCTCAAAGTGTTTATTCTACTCAATATATTTACATATAATAGAATGACTCCCAAGTATAATATATCAGTACAAAAATATTACTATTAATTTTTTTCTAAAAAAAAAAAAGCTATATACTATTTCCTTTTATATTTGAATGTAGCAGAATTGTAGATGCTGTATATTAGCTTCAAATTCTTGTAATCACAACATTAGCAATCATATGAAAGAGGTCGATAAATTTTTTATATGAAAGAAAAAAGGAATAAAAAACATAAAAAGAAAAATGACGAGATAAGAAAAAAAATGCACTAAAGACAGACTAAAAAAATCAAACTCGGCCAATCACAGCAGCCAAACTACGATCTTCGGCTTCTCTTGCGAGCAGGCTCAACACTTGCTGTGGGTGGAGGAGACCTACATAAAAGAGTAAGAAGTTTATATTAGTTTTGTATTAACAGCGCATGAGAAAAAGCAATAATGGTAACTTACAGCACATCTGCCATTATGGGCGACTCAACATCACCAGTTTCTGACATATCAGGAGAAGAAAGCGAAGAATCACTTATCTCTCGCTGTGTCTATAGCATAATAAAAGGAAATGATGTTAATTAAAGTTTACAATATATAGATTTGTTAATTGATAAACTTACTTTGTTCTTCTCTGCCATTCTTCTCTTGTGTGTCTGGTTGTCACTCTTGAAGCTTTCCCAAAGAAGGCTTCTTGCACACCACATTCTTTTACATTGGTGGATGTGCAATCCACCATTCTTTGCCAACCTCTCCAAATGCATCATGTAGTATTCCCTGTTTTTCTCTGGGATATTCTTCCATTCTTTTAAGGCCGCAGGATAGTCTTTGTCAATGATATCATGCTTTATCGTACGGCCTAATGTTTTGAGATGCAGTCTTTTTACTGTCAAATCATGGTCTGAAAGAGGGACTAATGGGGGCAAAGGCTGCCCTTGTGGAACTTCTTTGCAGCGCGCCTTCCAGTCCTGCTCATGAAGAATCTGAAGCAACAGATTGTATTTTTGTGCTTCGTTTTTCCTTTGAACTCACCGCCAGTATTGATTACTCACTTACCAAGCTGATCAAGGTACTCTGTGAGCTGGGCTCTTTTCACAGACTTGGCAATGCACTCAAGAGCTATAAAAAATGTATGATAATATTAATAAAGTAAATAAACATCTAAGCACAGAATATATATGACTTACAACTCTGCTCAATAATGCTTTGTTGCATTGTAGTTAGATCTTCCGCACTGACTGCTGGTGCAAATTGATTGCTGAATTGCCTTTGAAGCTTGCGCAATGTTTGCTTGATTTCAGCAAGATCAACCTCAATCTTTTGAATTGAGTTGAGGAGAGTTGTGTTAATATCGGACATGTTTAAGTTTTTTTTTAGCTATAAGCAGTGAGTTGAAAAGAAAAGGTGATAGTTTAGACAAGTAGAATAAGAGCGATTTGAGTTTGAGAAAGGCAACAATTTATTATAAGCAATTGATAGCTATTTATATGAAAAAGATACAGACAGATGTACAAACAAAACATATAAAAGAAGGGATACTTATGCACTTGTATACACCTGTCTGCACCTGTCTGCAGTAGATCATGTGAACATGATACAGTCTTTTTGTGTCAACACAACAAAACTGTAAGAAATATAAAGATAAAATGAATTAGACTTTAAATCAATATTATATGTATAAATGTTCATACTTTGCATCATCTACATATTAAATGTTTTAAAGTATATGATATAATAATATCACTCTATACATATTGGAGATATAGCATAAAATTTGGTTAAAGTTCTCGATGACAAAACTCTGTACCAGTTAAAATTATAACTTTAAATATACTCTACAGTAGCTATATAACATCTGAACATCATATAGTTAATTAGTCCCATTTTATCAACAGTAAAGTAAGTGTTATGATACTCAAGTCCATATCATACTTATTATCATTATCGACTAAAACGCGTTTTGATTGATGCTGTCATCAAAGATAAAAATAATTTTAACTCTCATTACTATTATTTACCAAGGGGCATTTTTGACTGAAACCGTACATTTTTGAAAAAGATGTGTTTTAACTCATATTGGCACTTTCAATTAACACCCCTTTCGATCAGTAGTGCTTATCTTGATGATGTCAGTAAAAGAGTATCAGACTATAGCCCTCATTATCTATATCTATTTCTTTAAGTTTTATACATAAACAAGAAAATAATGCTATTAGCTAAACATATATTCACTATCTCAAAAATACTATTAGTATAACACAGATAATATAAATATGTCTTTTCTACCAATGTGTTTAGACAGTACTACTTTTTTTTAACTGTTAATTATTAGAAGGCTGTTTTTCTTTGCCTTTGGTATTAGAGAGTAATTGATAATTTATTTAAAAAAAACATAAATTATTTGGTCATTAATTATCCTAAATATACATATACCTCTTTATAAAGCCCAAAGAATATCTAATTGCTCACAAGTAAAGAGTACGTGTCTGTTTCACCGGTGGTCTTTTAATGGTACCCCCTTGTTAACCAAGAAGAATTTTAACTTACATCATAAGTATTAATGAAGAAGAATCTTTCCAACCACGGGAATTATTTACTGACAGGTGTTTCACCTAGCATTGACATTACTGTAATCATTGCTATATCATCACTATGAGAGAGAAAAAGAAAAAGAGCCGCAAGCATTTTGGTTAAAAAATAAAGAGTATATAAAGATGTCTTTTACATTTAATGAATAGCACCAAAATCATTTTTGCGGCTTTATTTTATATATTACATACGTACCAACCCAACCAATATGTCTTCTTCCAACGCCAGCCAGCAGAGAGATAGAATATCTACACAGCAATACCAATGTGATCAATGTGTCTTGTTTTTTGATAACTACCAGAAGCTGCAAAACCACAAGAGAATTCACAGAGAAGATTCAGCAACAATGACTGAAATTGACCAGTCTATTCTGGATGATGTTGACATGTACCATGACGAAAATGATACTAGTAATGAAGATGAATCTGTTAGAAATTCAGGTAATGAAAAGAGCTGTAACTGTATTATTTATTTTCCAATTACTAAATAATGTATTACAGAATATACTATGGAGTCTATGGATCTTGATAATATTATTTCATATAAGTGCGCATGTAATTTTGAGGACAGTGAGGGTGAAGCTCACATTTATGACAGCAGTCGAATTAGTACAAATACTTTTATCAAGGCCAAGTTGATGAGTATTCATCTGTCTCAATTGATGCTACAGCATAGAATTGCTAGAGCAGCATATAGAGACATTGTTCAATTTATAAACACTGTCATCCGAGACTATGACGATATAATGATGGGTAAAATATTATATTTTCTGTTATCTTGTACTTTAATTCCATATCACTAACATGTAGTGATATCGTTTTTTTTAGAACCTGGGGCTAAGATCAGTCATGGCGAAACTGTTGATGCTTTGCTCAAGTCAAAGTCAAGTGTCAAGAGCCATGAGTATGATGTCTGCTCTAGTGGTTGTCGATTGTATGGCATTAATGACAACCAAGAATCTTGTGTTGACTGCGGCAAACCGCAATACAAGACTGATCCCAATCAAAGTCAGACATCAGCCGCCAGTATGAAACTTATGTCAGTTGGGGATATGCTTTCTCAAATGTTGGCAGATCCAGCCACAAGAAAACTTCTCTGTTACAGAGCAAACTGGGAATCTGTAGCTGGTCAGCTAACCGACATTTTTGATGGTGACAATTACAAGCAGTTGATGCAGCAGGGCCTGTTCTCCAATCCCGATAATATTGCCATTGGGCTTTATACAGTGGTCCCTCGATAATTTCAAGGCCTAGGGAAGGCCAGGTGTCTTGAAATTATCGAAGAGTGAAATTAACGAGTTCGGATTATATATTTTCCGCCAACTATGGGCGGAGTTTACATTATTCTTTAATAGAAAAAAAATATATCAAGTAATGATTCGATATGCTTCAATCCTCTGTTTAAATTCATTCTAGTTAAATATAACCCCTGGCTGCATTACTGTTTTCTACCCCCCTGTCTCGTAACCAATTATTGTTTCAAATTCTTATTCAATCAAATAATAACAGCTTTTTGGTATGCTTTTAGCTTATTATATAATGCTTATCTAATATCATTTTCAATTTTTTTTTGATACTTTAATGAAATCTATCAAATCCAGAACTAAACAATAAAAATGAGCAAAAAAAACGTTTCACTTAATATTGCAAATCACCTTGAGATTTGTGATATTAAAAAGAAAAAGCCATCTATGAGTAACCCCCAATTGGCTGAATGGGCAAAGGAAACCTTTGGCCTTCAAAAAGCTCCTGATGCTTCTACAATCTCGAAGATTTTGAAGAGAGGAGACCAGGGCTTGATAATGCAAGCCGACGTAAAAAACAGAAAGCGCGTTAGAAAGGGAAAATGGCCTGTATGTAATATATCTCAACATTATGCATTTTTGCTCCATATAAAAAATAAAATTAATCTTATTATATTGTCACACAACTATAACAAATTGAAGAAGCAGTGATTCTTTGGATCAACATTGCTGAAAATAATCAGATTCCCATTACTTGGGAATTGATTAAGACTAAAGCTACTATTTTCGCTGAAAGAATAGGCGTTAAAAACTTTAGTGCTTCTCAAGGCTGGATGGAGAAGTTTGGAAAGCGTCATTGCATTAAAATGAATCGAATTCATGGTGAGGCTGGTTCTACTGATATAGAATTGCTTCAGATTGACAAGGCTGCCATCAAAGAGAAGATAGAGGGATATAGTGCTCGTGACATATATAACTTTGATGAAACAGCACTCTTTTATGCTGCCCCACCAAGAACAACAATTTCTCACCAGAAATTTTCTGGTTGGAAAGATAACAAGAAGCGCCTGACTGTAGGTCTCTTGTGTAATGCGGACGGAACAGACAAGTGGTCCGATGTACTGATGATTGGGCATGCAAGAAGACCAAACTGCTTCAACAAGAACAACAAGAAGCAAGAAGCAAGTGATCATGGATTCTCCATGTATCATTACAATAGCAATGCTTGGATGACAAGATCGATCTTTCATGTTTTCCTCCGTCGCTTTGATCATGCCATGAAAGCTCAAAAGCGCAAAGTTCTTTTGATTCTCGACAATTTCTCTGGTCATATAGTTGATTATACACCTACAAACGTCGAGCTTCTTTTTTTGCCACCAAATACCACTTCCCACCTTCAGCCATTGGATGGTGGTATCATTCGGGCTTTTAAGGCTTATTTCAAGCGTAAACAGTATGCCAAGGCATATCAGTATATTGGCATGATTCAAAATGGCAATCAAGATAAAATCGGGCCAATTGAGAAAATCTTTGAAATTGATCAATTGTGGGCCATGAAATGGATAAGAGAGGCTTGGGAATCTGTCTCGGCAAAGACTATTGAGAACTGCTGGAATGCAACAATCTTTCGCTTTATTGAAGACGAAGATAGTGAAGGTAGTAGTAAAATAATTTATTGGTCATAATAGTAGTATAATCTTTCAATTCCACTTTCTTAATATTCTAAATATAATTTATAGATGTAAACCAGGCTATGATTCAGCAAAGTCTGGCTGAAAAGGTTCTCGTTGAGGGTTTACAAGAAACCCTGGACAAGATTGCTGGATCAGGTCTTCTGTCTCTGGAAGATTGTCCGACCAGCAAATCAGATCCACTCTATGAGAGACAATGCACTCATAGAGTGATCAATGAGAATGAGATCGCTGACATTGTCATGAAAGAGTATGACGCAGACGACAATGCAGCCAACAACAACAGCAATGAAGAAATTGCTGAAGTGGAATCAGCAGTTCCTTTCAAGAGAACTTATTCTGCTTTGGAAAAGTTTGAGTGTGTTTGCATGCTTTTGGATATCTTGGAAGACGAGGATATTGACAGAGACTTCGTTAGTAAGGTTGAAGGCCTTAGAAACAAGTTCCAGAAAACCGCGAACTCAAAGCAAACTAAAGTAACCAGCTTCTTTAAGTCTTTTTAAAATTTATTCTTTTTCAAATAAAATAAAAACAATTTTCTATAAGAAATATATTTTTCTTCATTTAAAAATAGAAAAAAAAAGTTAGCAGCCAAGTACAGTCAAAGCTTGATTTCGTAATATGTTTGTAAATAGTAACAATTGCAAATAACAATAAATAGTAATGACAGATAGAAATAATAAAATCTACAATAAAAACTTTTATAACAAACAAATTAGAATTATATTTATATTTTTCAAGTGAATAATCTTTACTAAACAATTAATAAATGAAACTTAATCAAAATATAGCACATATAGTTTTATTTTATTTCTAAAAAAAAAAATGAAAAAAAAAAATTTTAAAAAAAGTAAGCTAGATGACAACTTGATAACCCAGTGTTTGACATGAAAACTTAACGCACTTGACATTGATGTCAATTACAAAATCGTGAAAAGCTAGAATTAAAAAAATTTAAACCAAGCTATAACTATATTGCTCTCGTCTGATTGGCTAATTTTTTTTTCTTTAAGGATTCAAGGCCAAAAAATTTTGTGAAAGTGAAATTAACGAGAATCGTGAAAGTTAAGCCCTATTTTTCGAGTTGGGTCTTCAGAGCCTTGAAATTATCGAAGCGTGAAATTAAAGGGGCGTGAAATTATCAAGGGACCACTGTAAGTGTAAATGACATTTGTCATCAGGTTGGTCTGGTCCAATACCCACCGAATGGAAACCAGTTTTATGTAATCGCGCCCTATTATATCTTTAACAACAACATGTGCATTACTAAAGGCAATCTTTCCATTCTGTAATCCTTTTTATTTTTATCTTATTTTTCTATATGCTCTATATCCTTATATCTTTTATATTTTTTATATCATCCTTGTATCTTATAATCTTTTTTTAATTTTCTCTATTTCTTATGTTTTTTTTAATCTCTATATGCCCCATCTTTCTTTTCTTCTTTATATACTCCGGTTTTTTTTCTATTCTCTATACACCTTATGCTTTTCTCTTCATTCCCTATATGCTCTATACGCCATTACGCGATTTAAATAAAATCAAATTGCCAATTCATCAAGATAAAAAGAATATCTAAAAAAAAAGAACATAGTTTAAAAAATAAAAAAAATGGCAGTTATGTTACCATTTCGTTCACACATTCCAAAAATTATTAATCTTAATAATTGTTGACATCTTTGATATTCAATAAAACATATATTTCAATACTCAAAGTAGTCATTACAACTTACAAACATTTTTTACAGTATTGAAAATATTGTACAGCAACAAAAAAAGTGTTTTCATGTTACTTTTTTAAATTGCTACGAATAACATTACCATCTTACAACAAACGGCGGAGATTTTATTGGGTTTCGACCAAAAAAATGGCAGTTATGTGCCTGCTTTCAGCCCAACTGCCATTCATCCCGCCGTAGTGAACAAATCAACTTGGAATTAATATTATTTTTATTATATATTCTTACAAGCATAATTATTTTCATGATTATGACTTAATAATTATTTTATTTTATTTGTACTTAATAATAGTAAACAACAAATCACATTTAATAGATTGTCAATTATACAACTTTTATTATATTTTTTTATAATTTTATTTATATAATTATTCAATAAGTCAATTGCAAAACTATAAATATTGCAATACTTGCATTTAATAAATATTGATTTTTCTTCATCTTATTTTCTGACAACAAGTTCTTTTAATATTTAATGCTATTGATATTTTACTTGTTTGATTACCTGAGTATATTGAGTCAAGTCTATCAAGATTGATTAATAGTACTGTTTTTCTCTTATTTTTCTCTTATTGATTTTATTATCTTTAATTTTACATTCTTTTTTGAGTTTGTCTTTTTCTCTCTTGTGAAAAAGAGAGGTTATTTCACATCTACAAACCCATTCAAATCTCAAAAATCATGATAACATCACCTGTTAACATTTACTACAAATATAAGCACCACATATATCAATATTAACACAGGGTGTAATCATCATGATCAGCATTTTCTAAAATTTTGGCTGTCTAACAGTTCAGTGATGTTGCAGAATTTCTTATAATTCTAGAAAAATTATAGAGGAAGCTTACAAACAGTCTGGCAGAACAGTCTGGAAGGATGATTAGAAGCATATTACATCACCTAGTCACGTGTTTGGGCAAATGATCATATTTTGGGCAGAGAGGAGGAGGGGGAACTATATAAAGTGCTATTTAGTTTGCCAATAAAATCACTGCTCTTTTTATACTATAACATCAGCTCTTAATTTTTTTTGACATTCTAAGATGAGCGGCATCAACAATATCAATGACCATGTTATTATTAGTGAGAATTTTTCAAAGAAATACAATGCTGCCCTGCCTGAGTTCAATTTAATATTTCTTGTTGGAAGAGAATTTTCTTCAACCATAGCTATTTGTGAAGCCATCAAAGCATATGGTGCTAAGCATAATATTGCATTCACTACTTATTTTTTCTCAAGCATCTGTATAAAAATAATCTGTAAGCACTATGATGAATATAGAGGTACTGAAAAGACCAAAATATTGTTTCATAAGTCTCTGTCAATGAAGAAACCCCTATTTCTGGGTGGAAGACATAATGTTTAAAGAATACCTAAAAGAGTGACTGTTTTTGTTTTGTATATGCCTCAAAAAAGAAAGATAGAAAGATTATAGTTCACTCCTGCAAGAAAAAACACAATCATCAGATTGTGAAAGACCACAAAGCATATGCCATATATTAAAAGCTTGAATCTGAAGCCGTGACTCTTGTTGTCTGATACCTTAAGAAAAACAATCATGTATCCACTTCCTTCAATAACTTGAAGAGAAGTGAGTACACCAATATTATCTGTCAAGATATTAAAAATACTAAGCAACAATTCAGAAAGTCAGAAGAAGAAGAGGAAATGTTTAGTTTCATTACTGCACTATGGGAAAAAGATAGTCTTTTTTGAATTTGTGACTTTATTTTTGGCCTATAATAATCAAAAAATCACTAAAAATCCAAGTTGAAACAAGAAAATCTTTGTTCTTTGAAATAGTTAATAAAAAGCAAATGAATTGCTTAAAATTAAATCTTAGGAGGGACAAATGTCTATTCTAATTAAAAATCTTACATTTTTGGTAAATATAGATTGGAATTGAGAAATATTGGATGTCAGAAATAAAAAAAAGAAAATATTTAAACTTTCTGCTGCTTGAATAAAATTTGTTAAGACAATTTGAAAAAAAGAAAAATTTATTACAAAAAGAAAAAAAAACAAATTATATATAACCTAAGGCACCAAGTGTCAATTTTGGGCCACGTTTAAGGCTAGGCCAAATGATGTAATGACTACCATTGACATTTGATGGCACCAAGCCAACCAACTCTACAATGTCACTGGTATGAATCACTATAGTTTTCAGCTTTACTACAGATGTAATAGGCAATCCATTTTTCAAATGCACACTATATATGGTTATGAGAGCTAGTAGCCATCTCTTTGAGTTGTGTATATGCTGGAAGAATATAACCACCTTTCCAAAGAAATGCTTATATCCTGGACGGTAAAAGCAGGATCTTCTGGAGTTCATGTCCACTTATAGCTGCACATGAACGTAACATGCCTCTCTTGTAGAACTTTGGTTGAATGCAGCGTCAATAACACAACCATTAAGATAGGCCTTGCGGTGTGTCTTTATAGAAGGCTCAAGCATACTACATTCTTCCCCTTCAAATCATAAAACGTTTTAAGAAGCAATGAAAGATGAGATCTATCTTCAAAGCTATCGAAAATTGTTAAATTCTTTAAAGGCCCCCAGAACTCAATCTCACACTCAGTATTGGCAGAATCACCTCTTTCTGTAACAGGCTACCTATTGGTATATGCACTGTAAACTAGAAGGTTAGCTGGTGGAGTTTTTGTGTTTGCAATGGTTGTCAGTTCCGCTACATGCCAGGATTGCACCAGTCTGATCATGATGTTTCCAGCATTGACACTGACTTGGGAGCTACTCTTGATGGATCTGAAGTACTCACCAATGGCCCTTTCCACAGATCATGTGCTATATGCTCTTGGTGGGCCATATAGATCAATCATCTGAGGATAATGCTGAATAATGTACTGGTTAATTGTGAACACGCCAATGTCAATATCTGCTGTAGAAAGAAGACTCTCTAGGAATAAGTTCCATTCTACAAGATTACTAAGAAAAAAGGTAAAAGTAAATTACTATAAAAAATGAAATAAAATATGGCATTAAACATACCTTCTTATCAAGGTTTGATTCTCTGCTGATAACTCCCAGCTCATGAGTAAATTGCATGTTTAAACCAGGCCAAGTAATGCCTTTTGAGCAACCGAGTCTTGGACATGCTCTGCAACCAACGTGCGGACAACAAAGAGTAAAAAGTCTGCCCAATCCACAGCTCTAAAGAAACTGGCATTCTTTGTCACGTCTCTCCAGGCACCATGCAACGATATAGAGATTGTAGATTTTGCAGCTACCATTGCAGCACCAATCTCCCTTTGAGTGGCAAGAGAAAGACATAGAGGATGCTTGATTCCATACTTTCTGCGTACAAGTCCCCATACCTGTTTACCAATTCCGTGGCACAGACCATGCATCTCGTATAACGTGAAAAAAAATGGGCCAGAGAATGTTTTCATTGAGGCTAACAGTGACTGACCATTGAGCCCCTTTCTGTCTGCACTGCTTGCCAGATTGTAGTTTCTGAAACTCTTCAGTGAGCGCGTCTGGGTTCCAGGCAACATGTGGAAGTACTGGCCATGTTTAGAAGTTTGGCCCACTATGTGACAAATATGACAGCCATTCTTACTCGTGTGGCCAACATGGCATGCCAGCTTTGCCAGAGCCGGAATATTGCCAGTGGCCATGAGGACATGTACCTTTGCCCTGATCGTTGTTGTCAGTGTCTTTACTTCCATGCCTTCTGTCTGGAGCAAACGGAGATCTCTCAGTGTTGGCTCAAGAAAAGACCAGATGTCACTGGGACCAGTGCAACCAGGAAGCATTGCTATTTGGATCATCCAGTTTTTCTCATAACGGATCGTCGGATTCAAGTTCAAGACAGTTACATGAACAATGATTACTGATCCAGGTACATTGTGTGGGTTGAACCTATCCATGGACAACGAAATTACAATATCGTTTTCACCAGAAAATAGATGCTTCATGGATTGGTATACATGCTTATCGAAAACATCTGCTTTCTGCCCATCTTGGCTGGATTGGTGGTTATGACGATAGAGTATTTCAGCTCTGGTCTTGCCATCAGCCAAGCACAAAGCAAGTTGTCTGGTCAAAGGAAGCTGTACAATTGATCTCACAGGAACCCTGGTGTCACTTTCACTAGTTTGGCCATTTTTGTATCTTGCTTCACCGCATTTTACGCATGCGATATCATTCTCGTTGTTGAACTGCATACAACCTCTGATGCAAATGTCATATCCGTCTGCTTTGATACCCGAGAAGTACTCAAGAAGTTTGTTTCCAAGATGTGGGCTGCATACTTGGCATGTAATATTAATAGAACAATCAAGGATCTGGTTAAAGTGTTCTACAATCTTTTTGTGGGCTCGACAAGAAATTCCAAACTCTTGGATCAACTGCATGAATGCGAGATTCTTTTTATCATTGTTGCTGGGAACAGGAAGAGGCTGGCTAAAATCAAAGACTAGCGAGGGTGTGGTGCCTTCAATTTTGTCAATGACATTCTTGCATTCTTCTCCAAAATCGTACTATAGTAAGATAAACAACAATAAGTATGATTAGCATAATATATGTATTTATGTATCTCACCATGGACTCATCATCTTCAGTACTGTCAATGATATCCATATCCTCACTACTGCTTGTGTTGATGTTTTCTCTGTTTGTTTATCAAAGTATACAGCTAATTAATATACTGTCTATCGTTTTGTGTTTTTGCTTTTGATAAGCTTACCCAAAAGCCAAGTTAGGAACCATTGCTGATGTAAACTGGCTTTGATCAGGAAGAGAGACAGTTTGGGAAACTTCGCCATTGGCAAGTAATTCTGCCCTATTTGTCATGCATCGTTCGAGACATCTTTTATATGTTCGACTGTTATTAAAGGTCGACTTGCAAGTACGGCATTGGTAATGAGGGGCTTTTGTAATTTTGGACATGTTTGAGGTAGGTAAAAAAAAAACTTTGTTATATAAGTAAGAATAGAATTAATTACTTTCTGAATGTATAGCTTTATACTTAATTATATAAAGACAATGATGTTATATGCATTCTGAATATATGCTCGGGATCTTAAAGAAGTATCTGTATGTCATCAGTAAAGTTACTAGATCAATGTTTCTTCAGGAGTAACCAATAGATTTGTACAGATAATTTGAAACTAATAATTTGAAGCTAAAAAATTGAAGCTAAAGATTTGAAACTAATAATAGTTTCTGGTAAAAAATTTTCTCTTTCTTTCTTTTTCTATAACAAACATGTAACTGATTTTTTTTTTACAATTATGAGCAATACAGACAATACAGTGATTCAGTTGCTTCAAGGAATACAAGCTGCACTTATTTCCCTAAAGAGTAGTCAAAAAGCATTGCTAGGCCGTCAAGAAGCATTAGAAAATAAACAAGATACAATGCAACTTCAAATGACAAGTTTTTACAATGAATTTAAATATTGGGAATTTCCAGATAGAACTATTGTTATCTCTACCAGTGTAAGCAAATACTATAACAACTAAAGTCCTTTCAATTAATGTCAAACATAATAGACTCTTACTGGCATCATTCCAAGACCCGTATCAAAAATCAACAATATAACTTTAAAGCATATATATAAGATGATAACAGACGATCTTAAAATAGAATTGACCGAGGAAACCAAGAGAATTGTTAACACATGTACCAAAGTCATATGTGATCAACTGGCAGCTCTTCCATCTGTTCAGGATCTTGGAACAAACCCTGGCTGGTCATTGCTTTCTCAAGAGGATAGAAACAGGCTGTGTATCAATCATTCCATCATACTCAGAGACAATGGAATCGATTTTACCAGATGCCACAGAAACTGGGCATCAATTGCAAGGGTTAGCCAGCTCTGGAGAGGGCATAAGAAGCAAGAATACTCTGGTAAGTTCATATCTGGTAGGTACAATAAATTGTGTAATTAATGTGAGAATATGTAATAATCTGAAGGAATTTTAGCCAGTACGATTCATGCATAAAATATTATTTCTATTATAACAACCAATAAAAACATTTTTAAATAATGATCTTCTATGAAATAAAACTTTTTTGCCCAATTAAAACTATGAATGAATCAGAATATATATATGAGAACTAATTGAGAGAATGCTTTTGTTTAAATGACCAATACTATCAATGTGCATACTGCAATAAAGTTTATATTATCCAATTAAAAGTAGCAGTATAACAAAAGTATTTTATGAGTGACAATACAAAGATTCTTTTTTTCTATCTATACCAATAAGAAAGCTCTTTTTTATTTTCTTTCTACCAATAGAACGAGAAGAATAATACATAAATTTAAATATTGGGATATGAATAAAACCTAACATCCATCAGTCAACGAAGATTTAATTATATTTCCAAAAATAGGGATGGTCTTTTTGCTGGTTTTACCAAAACTGTCACCCAAAAGACCACCTAAAATACCACCAAAAAGACCACCAAAAAGACCACTTTTTTTCCCGTAGTGCTGTATTGCAAGAATTAAACTTTTATGTCTGGTACAATGTTGGTGATAATAAGAAAAACAAAATAAACATGGTGTTTTTCATCTATAAGGATGCCATTGACAGAACAAAAAGAATGCCAGAAATCATTGTAATAGATGCTACATACAAGACAAATAGTCACCAAATGACATATATTAACATTGTTCACTGGAAAAATAATCGGATATTCTTCTGTTAAAAACTGTCAAAATGTATGTGTAAAGACCAGATTTTTTCATATGATCAGAAAAATTACACAAAGATATAAAGCCATCTTTCTACTAAGTAGAAAGATCAACTTTCAAACATAGGAAAAGTTTGGGCAGATGAGAAGCAGAGTTTATTAGCATTCTCTGTATATAGAGTTTCTCTATTACACCAAAACATTTTATCTAAAACTATATTTCTTATAATACTTTATGTTTGTTTTAGATTAAAAGAACAATAAACAAGCATGAAATTTAATGGAATAACCAACTTTTCTATGTTTTATTTCATTGAAATACCAACTTTTCCATGGTTATAATCTTCAAAACAAAAATTTGAGCCAATCCTAGACACTCCTTCTTATACAATTAACTGCAAAATACTTTTCCCCCCCATATATGCATTGCAACTCTTATTGGTTTATTTTGTGTTTATTAGAAAAAAAGAATACTTCTAGATTTACAGTCTAGCAATACAATTATATATTTTGGACCACTTTCCCTATTATCTTTCATACTATTTGAATTGAGCAATGCAACGCAGATATTATTTCTCTCAAAAAAAACCAGTGATGTGTAGCTTGCTTGAAGATGCCTGTTCTCTAAAATTATAAGGGTGTTAATTATGTACGTAGAATATCAAATATTTTAAAAAATATATTATATAAAATATACTTATATTAAAAACATCAGATATAAGTGGAAAAATCAAGAGAATATCAGGAATGCTGAACATGGCACCTAGTATGACTACTTTGACTATGAAAATGATTGGAAAAATTAGTTTGGGTAAATTGAGTAATATAGTAATTAATTTATACACCCAAAGCAAACAGTTGTATTTGTAAACTTTGATAGTCTCTGTTAAGAGCCGATATAGTCTCTTGTAGAATATTTGGTGTGGACAGATCAAAAGTTCAAAAAAAGGGCAAAAAAAGGGCAAAATTAATCAATGGCTATGATTGGCCAGTTTTTGTCTGATACTACTTGCATAATAATATCATGCATCCCTTCTAGTTGCATTACACTTAAATAGCAAACAACAATTTAAAGCATATATACTTGCTATAATTAAATACTAGCGTATATAAAAGTGAGAAATATATTACTCTTTTACTTATTATCTTAAAAAAAATGCCGCATACTCTAATAAATATACTTGCAAAATCAACTTTGGATGCATCTGCAGCTATCACTTAACACACATTGAAGAAGATGATTAAGATGTTGTCTGACTCTAATGTCATTGCTTATGAGGAAGATCATGACACGTACAAAGATTTAGCAAGCATATGTAAATTAAAGCTACAACAGGAGAAATTGATGGTTATGAAGGCCCAAGACAAAATCAGCAAAGGACACTATTTTCTCAAAGCGCAAAACAAGACCAAGAAACTTGTAACTCAAAAAGAAAGATTGAATTTTCTGCTTGCCTTAGATGAAAGTGGCTTTCTGGAAGAGTTTTGAATGAGCAAGAGCTCTTTTTATAAGCTGTATGATCTTGTAAAAAACCACAAGCTTTACCAACAATTGTCAGGATTTTACTCGATCAATATAAGACTACAGATTTCTATTGTTCTTGACAGATTAGAATCAAATGGTAATTCTTTGTCAAGTGGCTGTTTGGCAAGACGTTCTGGAATAGGAAGTAAGTGACTCAGGATAATATTCTATGACTGTTTGCTCACATATACAAAAGCAAATTTATTTACCTGTTTCCTACAATAAAAACAAATAGAGGGCTATATCAAGAATATAACAATCAAATTCTTTAAAGTAATTCTTTCTTTGGAGCACAAGTTCGTTTATTGGCCAATCAAATCTGAGAAAGCAGAGATAAAACGAGCAAATGAATATCCATTAGGATTTCCAAACCTTGTTGGATTTCTTGACGGATGCTTATTTAAGCTGGCAAAAGCACCATTGTGGAAGCCAGAGCAGTTTTTCGGTTGCAGATCTGCTTACTGTGTAAACAGTGTCGCAGTGTGTGATCATAGACGCATAATCCAATACATGTCAACTGGTTTCTTTGGAAATTTGCATGATATGCGTACTTTGTCTGAGTGTGAGCTTGGAAAATTCTCAGAGCAATTCTTTTCTGATGACGAGTATGTGTTGGCAGATGCGGGGTACAAGGCTACAAACTATATTATTCCAATCAAAAAGAAGCCAAGGAACAGTGAACTCTCGTTAGCAGACCAAGAGTTCAACACCAAGATCTCGAGCATGCGAGTAAAAATTGAGCATGCATTTGGAATCTTGAAAGAGAGATTCTACTCTCTCAAATCAATCCCTGTAAGGATAAAAAGAAAGGAAGATGTTGTAAAGGTTAACGCATAGATTCGGGTTTGCGTAGCCTTGAACAATTTTCTGATGTGTCAAGATGACGACAAATGGTCTCAGGAAGCCAAGCATCGATGGGAAGATAGAGAGAAAGCTGAAGTTGAATGCCTGCAGAAGACAGGATATTCAGAGGAGTCTGGTGTAGTAGATGGATCCCAGAATATAGACAGAAATACAAAGTGGATTCAGACACAACGTGTTGTTATGTCAAAAGAGAAGAATAAATCTTCTTGAATAAAGAAAATAAACTTTGATCATTCTAAATACATTAAAAAAACAGAAGTATTAGTTTTTATATCTATTACATAGATCTCACTTTTTGGCATTTGACAGCTGTAATTAAATAGATATTTCGTCATTATTTATGTTCTTCTCTTTCTTTAATATTTTATTATCAAACTATTTTGAAGATGTAAGTAGAAGATCAATTTTGTCTGCTTTAATGATAGTATCTTTATATAGTCTACATGCCTTTAAACTTTTTAAATGAAATAACATTAGTTCTGAGAATTTGTATATATATAAATTAAACGCATAATATAAATAGAAGAAATACAATTTAATAATTGAGGTATTGGTTATACATCTCTTCTAATTCATTCTTAGTCTTCTTCTCAGACCAGTCAAATGTTTTTGTCATAAGGATCACTCCTTTTACCCACTGCTTGCATTGAAGCTCTTTTTGCAGCTTCTCCTTCTGGTTCTTGAGCTCTTCCTCATACTTTGATTCTAAGAGCGATATCCGGGCATCATTGAACTCTTTTATACCATGCCCAATATCCTCTATGCTCTTGACTGATCTTTTTGCTGTGTTCTTCACAATCTTGCCAAAGAATTTAGGGTATCTTTTGCTACTGTATGCACTGGCATCAGAGTGCTCGGAGGTGCTGCTTTCACTATTGCTTTGGACAATGGCCTCTCTCTGAGAACTGATCTCATTGCTGACATCAGCTCCCTGTTCTTCTTGGTCTTTACAGCTTTTGCTGCTCTTACTGGCTTCGTCACCTCCATCATTTTCACCGTCTTCACTGTCTTCACCCTTGCTCATGTCTTGGGTTTTGTTTAAGTCTAAGGGCGTTGTTGTATTACATACAGCAGGTGACTTTGCCTTACTTTCACCAAGTACTTTTCTCATCTGCGTGAAGTTTGAGCATATATCATTAAGATATACTTATAAAAAATAATTTAAATTATTTAGATGTTTGTTTTAACTTATACATAACAATATTTATATCCTCAAGCTCATCTTTTTTATGTTGAGACATTTCTTCTTCACTAATTCTCATTGTGCTGTCTTCCCAGGCTTTGAATGCAATAGGATATTGCTTGGTTATCAAATACGTCAGCTTGCTTTTTATTTGAGAGCTGGTGCACTTCACACCTTGCTTGTCAAAATACTAGCAGCAGTCGTTGATCACTCTGGTCTTGCTGACCTTGACCTTCTTCCCGTTCTTGAAGCCACCAAGATACTTCCTCAGATTGTCTGCGTTGTCTTTCAGCAGAAAATACTGCAGCCAATCAATCAATGACAACCCATCTTTACCACCATCTGGCTTCATCCAGGAATGTAACTGATTGTCATCTTCCTGATGAGAAACGAACTCAATAGCACTGGGGGTGGACATACTTTTATTACAATAGTTTAATGTAAGGTACAGGCGATACAAGAAGATATTTTTTTTATAAAAAAAAGACAAAAAGGATGGAGTTAAAATGAAGGTAGATGAGTATTGATTATTATTTATAACTTTATAAGAGTAATATATACTGACAAGCTATTTTGGCTAAAATGTTATACCTGTAATAAATGGGTTTGTAAAAAAAGTGGTGTAGATAATTAGATTATGAGATGGAGAGAGGTTTGAGCTCAAGAAGAATGATTTTTATTGATGAGAATTGTTAAGAGTTCTTGTACTGATTGAGAGGACTTTTAGAGACAGGGGATATCATTTGTATACATATGCTTTGACGATATGTAGATACAGATTCAAGCAGGGAGAGATTCTGAAGAGTTGTAATTCAATAATATAAACAAATTCGTCTTTATCCACAACAAAACAGACTTCTTTATGTTGATATATTTGAATATGAAGCATTGACTATGCTTACTGATGGTGACAGCATTATGAGCATAGCATTATCTAATATGTATTTTGAACTAATTTTGAACTTTTTTTAAAAAAAGGTGTGGACAGTCATAATTAAAGTTGATTGGCTAAGTTCAAGATAGACTTGTTTTATCTTTTTCTTGCCCTTTTTTTGATCTTTTAGTCTGTCCACACCAATTGTATTATATTAATAAACAGTGTAATAATATTATAGTACATATAAAAAGAATAAAAGAAAAACAAGTCTTACCATGTCAATGACAGTAGCATAAGATGAAAGTTCTAGATGCAGAACATATTTGAGAGAGGGTTGTTCATATATAATAAAAGTTATATTTTGTTAGATAAATATTAAAATAAAATATAATAAATAAATAAAATTATAAAATATTACTATATTGGTGGCCATGTTTAGTTATAGTATATGTTTTTGGTGACACGGCCTATAAAAAAGTCAGCAAAGTTTTAGAAGAATACAACAATACTCACTAACATTTGCTAATCGGAATAGACATTGTGAAGAGGATATATCAGAAATAAAAAGAATGATAGTGTCTATGACAACAGAATTTATCAGTATCTTGTTGGCTATAGTGCACTCAAATTTCATTGGCACCAATGACGACTGGAATATAAGTTATTGAAATGTAGATAATACATATTATGTTGTCCATGGTAGTTAAATAAAAGTTTAGAAGACAAAGGCAGATGAGATGTATTTCGTTGAGACAAAAACAAAGTTCAATCTTTGTTACTGCTTCAGAATCTTGGCTAGACACCCAAAATAGAAGCCAAGTGCTCCAGCCAAAAAGAATGAAAGACATTCCAAAGTGACAGTCTCTGCCCCTAATCCAATTGGTGAGAGTATAGACGAAGAGGAGTGTCCAGCTTGCCCAGCTGGAAGAAAGTTTGCCAAAGAGCAAGAGGCAACTAAAAGAAAGTGGGGGGAAAACATTGAGAGGCTGATTGCGTTGCATTCAGAAAGTATTGCAAAGGGTGATGAGTGCAAGAAGCTTCTAAAAAAGACCATGGAGTCTAACTTTGTGGCAATGGCTATAAGAGAGAAAAACGCCATCCTTCAAAGGACTCAAGACATAAAGGTTCTGTTAATTGATACTTCTTTGATTGCAGATCATGTCAGCCGTCAGATGATGTTGGACTTGAAGAAGGAGGTTCAGGAAAGAGGTGTAGGAAATACTCCTATCAGCAATGATGACAGTATGAGCAGCAATCTCTTTGATATTAGCAGCGAAGGAGAGGATTGTGATGGCAATTAGTTTGCAAAAAGCAAAAGCAAAAATATTAAATATATTTTATTTTAATTTTTATTTTATTCTATTAAGAAATCTCCTTTTCTTTGCCACAGGCTTTCTACAAGATCGTGTCTCAACTGAAAGTGCTGCTTACAGTTTTGAATTGCTATAAACCTTTGCATGAAACTTGCAAAGCTTCCATCTGGGAGCATTATCTCTGATCTGGGCATCAAGGACATTGTTCCAGTCAAGGAAGTATCCACCTCAGATCTTTCACCTACAACTTTTCTTTCTACTCCATTACCTTCACCAATATTTTCTTTCTCTCCTCTATCATTTTCTACAATAATATTGTGTAAGATTATGCAAGTAGTCATAATGTCATGCAGAGTTTCCTGACTTCACATTTTTGCTGGCCCAGCAACTATTGCAAAACATGTCTGCAATATACCAAATGCACACTCTACATCCTTTCTGACTGTCTCTTGTGCCTTTGCAAAGTTCTGAAAGAAGATAAGTGCTTAGTAAATATAATAAGTAACAATATAATATATATGAAAATACCTTGTGCTTTGCGGACTGAAGGTCATTAAAGCTTTTAACAAAAGCAGCATAGGTTGGGTATATGTCATCTGTCAAGTAATATCCCTAGCTATAAGTATTGTCATTGATGGTGAAGTTAACTTTGGGGCCTTTTCCATCAGTTATATTCTCAAAAAGGTGAGACCAGTCCAAGACATTGCTGTCATTTAATGATCCAGGCAAGCCAAAGAAAATATGTCCAATCCAGAGATCATATGAAGCAACAGCTTCCAAAACAATGGTAGGAGTCTTCTCCTTTCTAACATATTGTCTATGCCAAGCAGTGGGACAGTTCTTCCATTCTCAGTGTATGCAATTGAGGGATCCTAGCATTTTGGGAAATTCTCCTGATCCCCCTTCTTGAAAAAATTGTTTTACATCCTCTTCATATGGCGCTCTCAAGTACTCATTGCCAAAAACAGATACAACTGCAGCACAGAAATGCTTCAGACACTCAAAAGCAGTTGACTCTGTCATTCTAAACGATTCATCTATGGAGTTGGCAGGAAGTCCATATGCTAGCTGGCAGATAGCTACGGTTACCTTCTAGATAGGAGAGAATCTAGGTCTACAAGCAGCATCTAACTTTTGCTGAAAGTAGCTATCATGGTCATTGACAGCCTTCAGAACTCGCATAAGCAATGATCTGTTTATTTTAAAACGCCTACAAAATTGTTTGTCAGTATATGTTGTCCTTTCATTAAAATAATTCTTGAACAGCTGATTGTGGCCTTGCTGTCTATCATGGAAGATCATAGTACAGTACTTCTTTGAGATATTTTTTCAATATCATAGTCAGAGTAGTCGTGGGTAAGCTTGTCCAATAGGAAGCTGCTGACAGTTGTACGTAACTCTTCATCACGTTCTTCTTCTTCAAAAAATGCAGTAATAAGGTTGTTGTTCATTTTTATTAGTGTATGTAAAAGTATAGAAGTAAAAAAAAGTGGTAGTGAAGAAAGAAAAAAAATAGTAATAAAAAATATTAACTGGTTGTGTAACATTTATAATATTCGTTAATAATGTAACCACAATTTGTCAATCTGTTTTTAACTGGTATTCAATCCCCAATATAACTGAACTACACTATATATAATGTTTTTTGATAATGTAACCACTGCAGATGCTCTTATAGTATTGCAAGAACAACTCAGATCGAAAATGACAAAGTATTAGACATTATTTTGATGAATCTGTAAAATCTGAAGATAGTTAACCGCAGTACTTCTTTATGCACAGTAATATCTTACTGAGCATCAATCACAATATAATGACTATTTCTTTAATTATATATAAATAATATCTACTGCTGATAATGTGCAGTATTAGTTTAGAAAACTATATAAGACAATTCAATTCCTATCAATAAAAAGTATCTTTTATCTTCTTTTTGATTTTACGTATAGTCCTTGATCCCCAGTAGGTTTGACCTTTTGACTTTGTTGTCAGAGTTGACATTGGTAACCAAAATTGGAAGTTACAAGCAACCAGTAATAGTTGACTTTTTAAGATAAAAGATCTTGACTTTGCCAATTAGTCTTTTGTCTATGTTTTAGATGTTGGAGATGAGAAATATACTTGTAGAGATATTACTGGATAATCACCATCTAAGACATATTATTGTAGCCATTCTATTAGCCAGAAAACAATAATTGTTTTGTATAAATACTCAAGAATTATATTTAATAAAAATCATCTTTATTCTTATCTAAAAAAACTATTCATAAACTTGATGATCTCCAGTGGTATTGATTCTGCGACTTAGTTACAAGTGCTAGAAAAGAGATACCAGATCGAGAATAACAAAAGAACAATCTGATCAAAAACGTCGCAAAAATGGTAACTGTGAGATTCGAACTCACGCCTCTTGCGAGACCGCAACTTGAGTGCGGCGCCTTAGACCAACTCGGCCAAGTTACCGGTACATATTGTGACAAGGGGTATTGTAAAAATGATCAATTATCAAAAATTTCGGTTGTCCGGCGGTGAGGTGCTGTTGCAAAATTCTTTGTAATTCTAGAAAATTATATTCTATTTTTTTTCAGCGATCTTAGGGGACGGGGGGTTTTTGGCTATGGGGACGGGGGGTAACGGCACCGCACAATTTAAGGTGACTGCAAGTCCGAGGCCCGGCTATAAAGTGTCTTGAAGAACCCCCTGTCCCCATTCTTTATAAGCACACCCTTGTCCCCATCATTTATAAGCACACCTTGCTCCATCGTTATAAGCACACCCCTGTCCCCATCTTTAGATCATTCCAATTTCCCGGGAAAAATAAAAACACCCCCTTTCTTAAAGTCATTAACATTTAGTTGTAAGAATAAAAAATAATATTTCCAAATAACAAGATATGATGCCTTTTTTACGTTATGTACATTGCATACATTGCATACATTGCGTACATTGCGTACATGAATCAATAAAAATACTTATATAACTACAGTGCTCTTTTATTAAATATGAACACCAACTTCAATACCCCTATTGAGAAGATGTACTCGCTTAAAACAACTCTCTCATTCCCCGAGAATGGTTATCCTGACAAGCAGAGTGTTCTTCAAGCCGTAAACGATTACGCCCTTTCTAATAACTTCACCGTTAAGATTAAGGACGGAAAATTCCCTATTCTTCACATTGCTTGTTCAAAGGCTGGTGTTTATCGTGACAAGCGCAATATAAGTGATGAGAAAAGAAAGAAGACGCCCAACTCTTCTCTTACTGGATGCCCCTATCTCTTAAGATTTTCTTATAAGAAGAAGAGCGAAAGATATCTTCCTTTGCCCGCCTATGGGGAAAACGAACATTGCCACAACCACCCTGTCACCCCTGAGAATTTGGCTTCTTCTCACCAAGGAAGAATGTCTCTTTTGACTGCTGAAGATGCCACTATTGCAAAGACAATGTTGGAGAATCACGCCAAGTCCCGTGATGTTCAGAAGGCAACAAGTGACAAGGTGACAGGAATGAGAAAGCTGAGGATCAGCGATATCAACAATCTCAAGTACAGTGCTACTCGTGGTGATGAGGAGTCTGCCCATGGCGCTACTGAGCTCATCAGAACAATGGAAGCAAAGGGATTTTCCGTTCTCTACGAGTTTAATGAGAGAAATAGACTCACTCATATATTTTTTACAAACGATATAATGATCAAGAGAGCTCGACGTTTCCCCGATGTCTTTATTGTGGATGCTACATACAAGACAAACTGCGCGAAGATGCCATTGGTTTGCGTAGAGGGTGTCAGTAATCTAGGTGGAGAAAGGTTGAAGAGCTTTCCTGTGGTCTTTGCATGGGTAGCCGATGAGACAGAGAAGAGCTATGTTTGGTTTGTGAAGTCTCTGAAAGCAATTGTTTTGGAGGGGGTTGATAAAGCCCCTATATTTGTTACAGACAAATGTAAAGCATTGATGAATGCGCTTGATTCCGAGTTCCCCTTGGCCAAGAAGCTTCTGTGTGGTTGGCATATGATCAACAACATTGCCAAAATGGCAAAAAAAACAATGAAGCCAGGAAAAGAAAAGGAGTTGTGCACACATTTAGTCAACAAAATGATCTTTGGAGATAAACGCGATGTCTTTGATGAAAATCTTGAGCTTTTCAAATCGCTGTCATCTCGGAAAGATTTCCAAAGTAAAGAGCAGCTGGAAGACAATAATGATGATTCTACGAAGGTTGTAGAAAAAAGAACTCTGGAAAAGTACTTTGAAGATGAGTGGATGCCGTGCAAGGAAAAGTGGGCTGGCTACCTCACTAGCCAATTAAAACATTTTGACTGTGTGACAACACAACGTGTCGAGAGTGGCCATAATGCTCTGAAAAGAAAAATCTCGGCTCTTCAGTCATTGAACTCTTCATTTGAGCAAATTTGCTCCTATCTTCTTCAGTTCGAGGGCGACTATCAGGACCTTGAGTTGAATGAGGCAACTATCACAGATGCCAGAATATACCATGAACCTCGCCTCCGTGGATTGATTCACCACGTCTCCAGAATTGGTTTGATCACCATCTGTGCTGAGCTTCTAGAAGAGGTTGTACCTGGTGAGCTTTGCAATTGCAGAGTAAAAGTGGTGTTTGGTCTTCCTTGTCGCCATGATCTGCCAAGAGATCGTATGTTGCTATTATCAGACATTCCTGAAAGATGGATTCTGTCTTCTTCTTTGGGTGAACGTTTGAAGCAACTGGAATGTGACGTTTCTCTACAGAAAATCGACGTTGAAAAGCCTGCCCCGTGGGTGAAATGTATAACAAAGCTTGAACAATTGTTTCGTCAGTGTGAAGGGAATCAACAAGTCCAGAATCTTATGGCAATGGTTGATGAACTTGTTGACAATGCTGGTGAAATAATTGACCATCCAAATGTTGTATTTCCTTCGGCAAGTGAGGTCAAAGCTCCTGGAAGACCTAAGCACGTCAAAAGGAAAACTGCTCTCCCAAAGGACTTTGTCCGTCACAAGCACAGACATCTCCTTGTGCAAAAGAACAAAGTAAGCATGCAACATACACAAACATGATTTCACAATCTAATACATATTTATTCTTTATTTCTTTAGAATGATATCAGAAGTATTTTGAAAGAAGGACTTAAAGAAGTGATGAAGGAGTTCTTAGAGGAAGAGCCTCTCAAAAAAAGTAATTTATAATTGTTTTTTTTTGTGAAATTACAATGTAATATCTAATGCTTACTATTTCTAGTCATAAAAGAAATAAAAAAAGAAACCCAATTCGCTGAAAAACAAGAGCCTCTCGAAGAAGGTAATTTTTGATAACTTATAAATGAATCACAAAATATTTTGTATGGTTTGCTCACACATTGCATGTTTTCTCTATAGCTAAAACAACCAATTTCGCTAAAAAGCAAGAGCCTCTCGAAGAAGGTAACCGATAAGATATTTTACTAAAATTAAATACTAAATGTTACATTGTTTTTTGTTTCTTCTTAGCTGAAAAATATTCCTCTGGAATTAAAAGACCTAAACATCTCCAAGACGACTACTGGTACGATTTGCCTAGTCCAAAAAAACAAAACAAAAATGTGCATGACTTTGCTCTGCCTGCTCAAATCGACCAAGCCGCCATTTCGTTGACGTTTAACCCCAAGTCCGATGGTTGGTGCGGTTTCCGTGTATTTGCACACCTGAAAGAGGGTGGAGAGGATCAGTTTCCTTTGGTGAAGAAGAAGATGTTGGCCACGATGGCAACCCACGGTAAACTTTACGAGCACAACTTTGGCATGGATGTTGCTGAAGTGACAGAGGTCATTGCCTTTGGCTCTGAGATTGACCCTGCTCTTGGGGAAAATATCCCATCTTGCCCTTCCTCTATGTGGTTCTCTGCACCAGACTGTGCTCAGATAATAGCTGACACCTATAACGAGCCTGTTTGTGTGTACTCGGACGATCGGAGCGTCTTGCCTGTAACTTTCCTTCCCCTCCATGATCGGAAGCCTCTCAAAAGAAAGCCATTGCCGATGGTCTTGCACCATGTACATGGGTGCCACTGGACAACAATTAAAGTGAAGCCTCATTTACATCGGTCCTGGCCTGAGGTAAATGCGCTGTATTTTGATGCTATCCGTAGAGGTAGTATCATTGACTGCTTTTCCACAAGTTGGAATCATTGGGGTCAGTTCCCAAAGAACAAGTCTTATCTTTTACCCTCCACTACTACAACTACTACAATTACTACTACTGCCACTAACTCTCCTACAAATTCTCCCGTAAATTCTTCTGATATTATTGACCTCACACATATATAACTTATCTATCTTTCTATCTTTTAATATACTTTACTCCTATTTTTTCTTTAATTTTTTAACAAACACAATTGCACCCAGTCTGTCTTTAATTTTAATGTTACATGTAAAACCCAGATACGAATATTATTGGCATCCAACTAATTGGAAGACTATATAATTGGCTTTTATTTTTTGGAGTACAAAGTCTGTGCATTTATAAGCAATCTGATTAAGATATTCATCCAATCACAGACGTGAATTTTACCATAAAAGATGTAAAACAGAAACGACGCATAGCTTTTGATAGATTTCTGTCTTAATTCGAACGCTAAAGCTTGGATATTTTGCCGTATTGCTGAAAAAATACGTACATCTCTATATCCAAAATTTGAAGTTAATTTATTATGTTTTGGTTGAATAAACAAGCAAAATATACACTTTTTTTCACGTTTTTAACCATTCAAGATAGATTGTTTTTGCTAATAAATATTTTTTCTACATAATAATATGGTCTAAAACTTTTACTGAAACGTTTTTTTACTATTTTCTATTGATATAAAGCACTTGCAAGTGATTTTTACTAATATTTTCAAATTGTTGTTTTTTTGTTCAATCTTTCACAAATAAAATGTACAGAACTTTTGTAATTCACTCATTAAACGTGATTCAAAAAATATTACAAAACAAACAAATACTCACTTTATGCAGAAAAAATCAACGAAACCAACCATCTTACTCTCATATTTCTATCTATTTTTTTGAACGAGTTATGAATTTTTTAAAAATAAATAAAAATGAAAATGAAAAGTTACGGACAAATGTTCTTCCACTTTTGCATGATTTTTCTTAGTGAATAAAGACAAGTGATTATACTGGATGGGGACAGGGGGGTGACTGGTTTTTGGGGGACAGGGTGTTACACACAGAAACGATGGATGTCTGCCGGACAAGTTAAAAGTAGTCACGCCTCTAATTATCTGCCGGACTACTCACTATAAGCTTGTGTAACACCCTGTCCCCATCATCCAAAAACCCCCTGTCCCCTAAGATTTACGATTTTTTTTTTTGATTTTCTGACGGCGACCGAGATTGAATAGAAAGCAATTTTTCTATTCGTAGAGCAAACAACCAATAAGTACAACGAAACGACATCATCCTGTCAACAATAACTTCAGGCAACCACACATCATATCATATTTTCTCACTATATTTAACTGAATGAATCAACTTGGAATTAATATTATTTTTATTATATATTCTTACAAGCATAATTATCTTCCTTATTATGATTTAATAATTATATTATTTTATTTGTACTTAATGATAGTAAAGAACAAATCACATTTAATAGATCGTCAATTATACAACTTTTATTATATATATTTTTTTATAATTTTATTTATTTGATTATTCAACAAGTCAATTGCAAAACTATAAATATTGCAATACTTGCATTTAAGAAACATTGATTTTTTTTGTCTTATTTTCTGACAACAAGTTCTCTTAATATTTAATGCTGTTGATATTTTACTTGTTTGATTATCCGAGTATATTGAGTCAAGTCTATCGAGATTAATCAATAGTACTGTTTTTCTCTTATTTTTCTCTTATTGATTTTATTATCTTTAATTCTACATTCTTTTTTGAGTTTGTCTTTTTCTCTCTTGTGGAAAAGAGAGATTATTTCATATCTACAAACCTATTCAAATCTCAAAAACTGTAATGATATCACCTGTCAACATTTACCACAAACACAAGCACCACATGCGTCAATTGACATATGATGTAGCAACATTCTAAGTCTCAGTCAAAAAACCAAATTCTACCAAGTTCACTTTCTTTTGAAAACCTCTTTTAATTTTTCTTCAAAATTTTAATTTTAATCTTAATTTCTTTCTTCCATTTTCACAAAATCACCTTTTTCCAAAAACCAATTTTCTGAAAATTAAAATCATTCCCCTTTTATTTTTCCTGAAATTGTTTTCTCCCTTTTCTTTTTATTTTATTTCTGCACACTAAATGTAACACTTCCTCTCAAAAACTACTTTACCAAAATTGTTAACTGAATAGTTTTTCCCTTTATTTATAACATCTTTCTGATATTTTTTTTTCTTGTAGTTATATATTATAACTTTATCTATTTCTTCTTTTATGATGAAATATTTATATTGCTATTTTTCTTTATATTTTTATTTACAATTATTTCATCAAGTTTTATCTAGCCTATTTTTGCCATATATTTTATCCATAAAGTAGTATAAATATCTCTTTAAAATCAATCAATAAACAACTGTTGAATTTTTCTGATACAAGTTTTCTTTAAGATGCTGTCTATTATCTCTGATCTCTTCTATAAAAGTTCTTCTATTTTATTTATTTTTCTGTCAAGTCTTTGTGAAAGATGAATCATCCTCTTTTATTTTATTATTTTGTTATAATTTTTTCTTTTATTTATGCCTTAGTAAATTTACCATAGTAAATTTCTCTTTCGTTATACTATTTACTCTAGTAAACATTTTCCTTCCCATAGTTAACTCTTTAGAATTAGTATTATTTACTTTTTTTCTTTTAGTTTAACTATTTCTCTAATCATTCAAATTATTTACACTCTTACTTTAGTGTTAGTTTCCCTTTTAATTTCTTTAACTGGTCTATTTGATAATAAAGAGACTATTTTATTACTCTAATTTATCTGATATCAAATCCAATTCTTTAATTCTTTTTTTTAATTTCTCTTCTTACATACGTTTATCTTTTTTTGTACATCATTTACACACAACCAAATACCAAACACTACAATTTTATTGGATTGTACTGAGCTGATAAATCAATGACCAGACAATATAAAAATAGACAAATAAGTATACTTGATAATAAAGAAGTGTACTTAAAGAAGTACAATCAAACACATAAAATAATATAGTAGATAAAAGATGATTTTATTATGAATAATTGCTATTGATATTTATACTAATTATTTGGAATGTTTTTTTTGAGGCCTTATTCAATATGATGTCTCTTATATAAAAATGTTAATTAAATTATTATTTTTGTTTAGTAAGAATATAAGTGAAGACCAAATTAAATTAATTATGAAAAGAGATTCATTTGCCCTGTCCTCGACTGGAAAAATAAGGACAATTAACATATTGTCCAGATAGTCGGATCATAATGGATATGTCAGGATTTTTTTTTATCTCAGCAGTTTTTTTTTATCAAGTTGGGGGTGTAGTTTTGATGTATTCTATTGGCTTAAATAAAAATAAAATAAAAATAAAATAAAAAATACGTTTTGGTTTACTATAAAACCATATCAAATGAAATATTTGTAGCACTCTTGTTTCCTTTTTTATTTTATAATTCAAAATACATACACTATGTTTCCTTCTATTCAAATGCACAACACTGATTGCTACTGCACCAGATACCATAATAATGATCAAGAAGTTTTCCGAGTATTGAGACGTACTGCTCAGCGTCATAATAAAAGAACTAGATTTGAAGGTACTGAGATATTCAAGAGTTGTATAATTTATTCAGTGCTGTTATCTGTCTACTGAGTAATAATTGCTTTTATTTTTATTTTTTATTATTTTAAAAAACATAGCTGAAAAGAGAAGCATGGAAGTAGATACTGAAAGTAAGACATTTTTTATTTGAAACGCAGAAGAAAAACTAATAATAAACTATTATATTCCATATTTGTAGTAATCCCAACATATCAATCTGATTCTGTGGAAGCAATGGACAGTCAGGCCAACTCACCTATTTCGGATGCTGTCTCAATGTTCGACAATGACGTCTTTGTTGGTAATGACTACAATGGTGATGAGTCTGACAGGACCAATGACAATGACAGTGATGACAATGGCGAAGAAGACACTGCCGAGATTTATGTTGAAGAGTTTAACAATGAGGGTCAGTTTTAAATACATAAAAAAAAACTAAAAAAAATGTGTATTAATTTTTTTTTAAAAAAAACACCCTTTTGCTGCTTCTGGTATGTCTGAGAATCCAGTGCACAGATTTATTGCTACTTTTACAGTGCTGTTTGCATCTTGTTACGTGGTCAATAAGGGTTCTATTGTCTTTATTGAGTTCATTAACAAGCTCTTGAAGATTTATGGACAAGATTTCCAACTTCCTGAAAGTCAGGCTGGGCTACATAAAAAGACTGGCTTTTTGTCCATCACCAAAGGCATCAAGCAATTTGTGTTATGTCCAAACTGCCATTGCATCTATGAAGAAAACATGTCCGTACCTCCCCATTGTGTTTTCACAAATGTTGGTGCACGCTCTCCTTGTAGTTGTAAGTTGGTGAAAGAGTCAACTTCAGGTGCACTGGTATCAAAGCAAGCGTACTTGTACCAGTCCCTCAAGCAAGCTTTGTCTGTTCTTTTCTTTTGTCCTGGTTTTGAAGAGCAAATCCGTCACTGGAACACGGAGCTTAAGATTGTCAATACTATGTGCGACATATACAATGAAGCAATGTGGAAAGAGCTGAAGGATGCAAGTGGTGTCTCATTTGTTGCTTGTCCTCACTCATTGATGTTGACACTCAACATAGACTGGTTCCAGCCATTCGATGGAGTTAGTTACTCTTCTGGTGCAATTTACTTAGTTGTAAATAATCTGGCTCAAGAGGTACGGTTCAAGCCTGAGAACACAATTCTGGTTGGTTTGATGCCTGGTCCCAAGGAGCCAAGATGCGAGGAGATAAATAACTATCTCAAGCCCATGGTAAATAAGATGAAACAGTTGTATGTTGGAATGCGAGTCCCAACCTATAAGTGCCCTTCTGGTGCTAATGTCCGTGCTGCCTTGCTGATGGTTGCGTGTAACATCCCTGCTGCCAGGAGAACAAGTGGATTTACAGCCCACAATAGTACATGTGCGTGCTACAAGTGTACAACCAAATTCCCCAGATTGCCCAACACAAATCAGGTGAACTTCAGTGGATTCGATTATTTGCTTTGGAATATTCGTAGTGGTGTAGAGAACAGGTTGCATGCTGAGGAGTGGAAGAGTGCGAGTACACTCTCAGAAAGGCACCAGCTGGAGATTGAATATGGTGTTTGATGGTCGCAGTTGCAACGCCTTGGATACTTTGATCTAGTACATGGAACGATCATTGATCCCATGCATAATTTATTCCTGGGGACGCCAAAGAGAATGATAGACTGGTGGGTCGATAAGAAAACGATTGGAGGCAAAGAGTTTGCTGCCATGGAAAAAATCACAGAGACAATGGTCCTTCCAAGGGATTATACAAAGCTGACATTGAAGATTGGAAAAGGCTTTCCTTACATGAAAGCCAACGACTGGAAATCCTGGGTACTGGTGTATTCTCCTGTTCTGCTGCATGGTGTTCTACCATTTGAAATATACAACAACTGGATGAATTTTGTCTGTGCATGCCGCTATCTTATCAAGCCAAGCATCACATTTGATGAAGTGAACAGTGCCCACGACTATCTGGAAATGTTTTGCAAAAAGGCTACCAAACTCTACACTCCCACCATCCTCACCTGCAACATGCACCTGCACCTCCACCTTTGCGAGACCATTTGTGATTTTGGACCCGTGTATAGTTACTGGCTCTTTGGGTTTGAGAGATACAATGGCCTGTTGAAGCATATAAAGACAAACGGAAAAGATAGTTTTGAGGCAACATATATGAGAAGTTTTGTTCAAAATGCATTCAAGGGTGACTATACCAATGCTGTTCTGAAAAGTTCTAGCCACGTCCCCTTTTTCAATATTCTCTCAAAGCTTTCTCCGAAATTCACACCTACCACCACAGTAATTACTCTCTCCTCCCGTCCATTCTGATTGCAATCATTTTTACTAGTATCGTCCAACTCACATCTTCCTCCAAAGGGTGACAAACCTCTCCATCCTTCGACTTTTCCTCTTCAGCTAAAAAAATCATCACTGATGGATGAAACCGACTATGCCCATCTGCTTCAGCACTACAAAACATCCTATGATCTTCCCAACCTTGTCAGTTACCAATATGCCACGCTCACAAACTCCTTTGTTGACAATGAAATCACAAATTTGAAGTTCATTGACTTACTTGGTCAACAGTACCGTGGTAAAAACGGTTCAGCTAGTTGTGGTTCTCTTGTCCACATAATGTTTGTTGGTAGTGACGGTAGAAATACCCTAGCCTATGCTGGACAAATACAGTATCTCCTCACACACTCCTTTACACACCCTTCTAATAGCAATCTCCACCTGACTCGCATGGTTCATGATCATCGACATGTATTCACATATATCAAGTGGTTTAATACTTCCTCTGATAGATCGCGTGAGGATGACGATCTTGAGTTTTGTCTCCCCACCTTCTCCCCTGATAGTCGCCATTGCATTGTACCTGTGCACCGCATCTTTTTAGAGATTGCTACAGCCAGGATTACTACAAGTAGAAATGTTAGTAAGATGTTAGTAATTGCTTTGCCAAAAAAGCTTTATGCTTAAAATAAAAAAAAACACCCACTTGAATTTCCTTTTCTTATACAAAAAAAAACAGAACAAATTCCCTATATATATTGATAGTATTGTGTATGTAAAAAGTAATATGTAGATAAAAAGAGAGAAACATTTTTTTTTATTTAGAGCCCGTCTCTAAGAGCCCACCAAGGAAAATTGGGGCTAATGTTATCCAGGACTGCTGAGTTGGACACACTAGTAGTGATCCTACGAATCCTTTGATTAGCACTTGACCCCATGGCCTGGACAGCATAAGTGTCAACAAGTGCAATGAAACGGTTGCACTGAAATATATTTGTTAATAATTCACTCAATATAATAATACACCAATACAAACGTATTACTCCAAATTAATCTACCTCATCACTTCTCCAGCCTGGTTGTACAATATGAATGACATGTTTTATGCCATCCTCGTCTATTTCATTGGCAGACTCTCCATCTGACATTACTGCTTTTTGGAGAGTGTTGGCACAGTCTCTGAGCATTACAAGATCAATTGCCTCCTTATTGTCTTTGTAGGCCAGTACACGGTGACACTCATTCTAGTAATAAGTTTTGTTAATTTGTTATTTTTATTTTTAATTTTCAACTATAAACTATATATATTAGCATAATACTCATATCATCTGCACGGGCTGCTCTTTGTGTAAGAGCGTTTGTTTCCGCTATCTCATCATCAGACATTCTCTTACAATGGGTTCTACTAGTGAAGTTGGTGTGCAACCTCTTTTGGAGGTCACTCCGTCTCATACTAGAGGAACCAAACCTGCGCTCAAGGTTAGAAAGAAGTCTCTTGGCTATCTCCCTGTTGGGAGATTTGTTGAAAGCAACATTTGTATCCCATCTGGGCTTGAGGTTGTTGGCCAGGATATTTTCTGGCGTTCTTAAGCTAAGCTTGGGTTTCTACATAAGGTTGTGAATATGAGCCTGATAAATAAATCATGAGAAAATGAATTGATAAAATATTTTATAATATGTTACTCACATAAACTGCATTAGATTCTTCACGGGTAGGCTCATGGTTGGAGATGACAACAGGTGCAGCAACAGTGAGTTCGGCTCTCACAGGAGCAGCAAGGGGAGTTCTGGCCAAACTATCTATGGCACTGATGGTGTTGGTGCTGGTGGTGGCAAGAACGCCAATTCTGCCATTCATGTTGGTCAGAGTTTGCTCAACATTGCTGATCTGTCCTTTTACAGTAGACATATCAGCTCTTACAGTAGAAAGTATTTCCATAAGCTGCTGATTGATAATCTCAACAGAACGAAGGGCAATTGCGCGTTCACGTCTTGTGTTAGTCATTATCTACAGAATATAATAAAATGAAAGGTTATAATGATTAGTTTCAGATTATATTATTATTATTGCTGTCATTCTACAATTAAATTTATGTAAATTTAATTAAAAATAAACCGTATCAAGTTTACATACTTGAATTGTTAGAACAAGTGTATTGATTTGGGAGTATAAGTGTAGTAAGTAGCAAGAGAGTAAGAGCAAGGGAAAGTGTATTATATGAAAGGTATGATTATTATATATATTCAAAACATATTTGGTATACGAATCTCTATTAATACTTCTTGTAATGACTGAGATGTAAATCGGTTTTCATATTGCTTTGGGACTTGATGAAATCATTTTAGTCTTTTGTTTTAAACACACTTTTTTCTTTTTTTTTTAAGATTTTTTTTTTTACTTTTTTTATTCGTTTTTTGTTATTTCCCTCTTTTCTCTCTCTTTTCAATTCTTGTTATATTTGCAAATTTTTCTGGTAAGATTGTTTTTGGTTCAAAATACTTCTTTACAAAGAACAAAAGAATTAATTTTTTTATCTGTCATAGGTATTCTCTCTGTTTCTCTCTCTTCACTCTTTACACTCGTAAGGTTTTATGGTAAGGCACTTTCTTTGTTTTAAAAGAAATATATACTTCTTTATGTATAACTAAAAAATAACAATATATTTTAATGTTGTAAAAACTCACTCTTCGTCTCATTCTGATGTGCCATCTTCACAACAGTCATCCGGATTAGCCAGGGTTAGTAAATATACTTTATGCCATCATTCCATACAATCATTCTGACTTTTTTCTTTCTTTAATATAGGTCATATCGCCAAAAATACTCTCTACAATCAAACACGGATATTGACACGGTAATATTCTATTTTATTTTAATCTATTTCTTTTTAATATTTATCTAACTGAATATAATTTCTATTATAGATGAACATCCCTCTTACAAACGTGCTATTCCTCAAGAACTTCTATCCCATGCTACTGTCACTGCCATGGTAAGCCTTTTATTTACTTCTATACATACAATAATATTATTTATACTGTATATTAATGTATATTCTCTACTAGAGACGATATTACTGCTTTACAGATAATATCTTGGTCTGCAAAGAAATCCTTTGCCTTTGGTATGTAAATCAATTATTCTATCACGCAATTCACAAAAATTAATTCTTTCCTATCGTTTTATAGTCAAAGAAATCATAATCTCGTGCTTTACTGTAAATGTTTTATTTCTTTGTTCATTTGTACTGGGTACTTCCAATGTAAATATTAGTTAGTGCATAACATTTGCAGTATAAAACACGCACGCACTCCCATCACTAATGTTTTATCTATTCTCAAAGAGTACTGCTCTTACCCCTAAAAAAAGGTAACGAGCATCTCATTTTCTTCAGGTATTTGTTTTTTGTAAAAAAATTTTCTTCCCAAATATAACAAGCTTGCCAAGCAAGAAGTAGCTGAAGATATAGAATAGCTTTATTAGATTTGAAATCTAAAAACATTCTATTCTTTCCAATAAAAATAAAAGTGTAAACCATTACCAACCTAATAAGAATGGGAAACCAAATAAATAAAGAACATATTACTGGTCCATAATTTTAAAGACGTGTTTTTTTGCTGTTGATGATTGGAGGTTTTAAAGAACTGTCCGTATAGGTGGTCAGTAAAGGTGGTCAGTAAAGGTGAGGTGTAGTACAGATAAACCATTGGAGCAATATACATGATGTAATCCATCTTTGACCTTTCCTGTTCTGTGTCAAGAATACTGAGATACATCCATAGTTTTAAATATTTTTATTTATTTATTAAGCATACACTACGGGAAAAAATGGCGGTTTTTTGCTTTTGTGACTATGTTTTCGGCCTATAATAATTAAAAAATCACTAAAAATCCAATTTGAAACTAGAAAATCTCTGTTTTTTGAAAAGGTTGACAAAAAGCAAATTGACCACCTAAAATCAAATCTCCTGATAGACAAAAGTAAGCTTTAACTACAGACTTTACATTTTTAGTAAATGTAGATTGCATTTGATGACTATTAAAAGTCAGAAGAAAAAGAGAAGAAAATATCTAAACTTTCTGCTGAGAAAATAAAATATGTTAAGACAATTTGAAAAAAAAAATGTATTACAAAAAAAAACAAATTATAGGTCTGCAAGAGAACCAAGTGACAATTTTGGGCCGCGGTTAAGCTCTGGCCACACTATGTATGTTGTTGTTGTTGTTGTATTTATAGTCGCGTCCGACTTCACCAAACCAACCAATTCTTTGACATCTGCCAGGTGAACTACCTTTGGCTTCATTTGCCCATTGTTAACAACTGGTATACCATTTACCAAACGGACTGCCACAATCTCTACAAGAGCAAGCGGCCATCTCTTGTTGTTGAGCTTGTGCTCAAAGAAGACAACAACTTTTCCGAAGAAATCCTTGTAAACCAGGGAGTATGCAGAATTTATGTTGCGGTTTTCATCAACCTGAATCTGTAATCTGATGTTATGTGCCTCCCTTACACAATTTTGGTCGAGTGCAGAGTCAATCACACAACCATTGACAAATGCCTTGCGGCTAGTTTGTATAGCTGCTTCAATCATACTACACTCTTCCCCCTTTGATTCGTAGAAGTCTTCAAGAAGTTTCGAAAGACAAGAAATGCCTTCAAAACTATCTCGGATCATTCTATTCCTCAAAGGCCCCCAGAACTCAATATCAGACCCAGCACCAACACGCTCACCCTCATCTGTCAACGGCCAACCAGCAGTGGAATCTTCATATTGTAAGTGTTGTGCTGTTCTTGCTTCTGTAATCATGACAGTGGCTCCGGCCTCTGCTTGTCGTATTTGTGCTAAGCCAAGCATGATATTGCCAGCGTTAACATTTATAGCAGAATTACTCTTGATAGCCCTTGAGTATTCACCGATTGCCCGTTCCACGGATCTGGCGCTATATGCACAAGGTGGGCCGTATGCGTCAATCATGAGAGGATAGTGCTGAAGAAGATGCTGGTTTATAGTGAAAATATTGATTTTGATTTTTCCACTTGTAAGCAGCGATTCCAGGTACATGTTCTATATTTCAAGTTTACTGAAGAAAATTAGTTAGAATAAATAATAGAATAACACATAGCTTTTACTAAAATATACCTTTTGATAGAGGTTTGTTCCTCTGCTGATAACTCCCAGCTCATGAGTAGGTTACATGCTTGAACCAAGCCAAGTAACGCGTTCCAGGCAGTTGCATCTCCAATACGCTCTGCTACCAGCGTAGGGACGACGAACAGAAGAAAGTCTGCCCAATTGACGGCCTTGAACGACCCGGGGTTCTTGTATACATCCCTCCAATCGCCATGGAAGGATGTAGGGATGGTATTTCTTGTTTTGTACATTGCTGTACCGATCTCCTTCCGAACACCAGAAGAAAGAGCAAAACAATGGTCTGTTCCGTAGGTACCAGAAACCAAACCCCAGATCTGCTTGCTTATTCCATGGCAAAGTCCATGCATCTCATCGAGGGCAAAAAACAATGGTCCAGAGAATACCTTCAATGTTGCCAGGGGGGATTGTCCGTTTAACCCTTTGCGGCTGGATGCACTGGCCTGGGAAAAATTCTGGAAACTTTCCAGTGTACGGATATTGGTGCTGGGCAAAGTTCTGAAGTATTGTACGTGCTTGGGACATTGGCCAACAACATGACAGATACGGCAACCGTCTTTGCTCATATGTCCAGAATGGCATGCCAACTTTGCTAAGGCGGGAATGTCACCAGTGACCATTAAGACATGTACCTTGGCACGAATGGTCTCGTTTGGTGTCTTGACAACCATCCCTTCGCTCTCCAACACCAAGAGCTCTTTCATTGTTGGTTCCATGAACAACCAGAAATTGGCAGGTGCACCTGGACCTGGGATCATTGCGATCTGGAGCATTCTGCTTCTCTCATACCGGACCATGGGATTCAGGTTAAGAATGGTGGTATGGAGGATCGTTACAGAACCAGGAACATTGTGTGGCGTGAATCCTTCAACAGACAACGAAATTGCAACGTCATCTTTTCCGGAAAACAGATGTTTTACTTGCTGGTAAACCTGGCCATCAAACACATCGGTTTTACTTCCATCCGAGCTTGGCTCATGATTATGGCGGTAATGCATATCTGCTCTTGTATTCTCGTTGGCTAACGCAAGAGCCAGTTGTCTTGCCAATGGAAGCTGTATCATCGTGGCAGCAGCAACCAGATCACCACCCTCGGTTTCTCCGCGTCTTGTTTTGTACCGGCTTTGTCCACAGTTGGAGCACTCAGTCTGGGATGGACTGGTAAAGAGCATACATCCCCTCTGACAGATATCATGGACTGTCTCTTCAACACCCGAGAAACGCTTCAAAAGCTTTTTGCCAAGATGGGGAGTACATGCTCTGTATGTAATACAAGTCGACGTTTCCAAAATGCTGTTGAAATGCTTGACTATCATTTCATGAGCATTGCGGGAGATACCAAAATCCTTAATGATCTTGAGAAACTCAAGGTTCTTTGCATCGTCTTTGTCAGGGGTAGGTGCAGGCTGACTGAAGTCAAAAACCAAAGGAGATGTTTCGTTTTCAATGATATCCATGTCGTTGCCAAGTTCCACATCATACTTTAACAAGGTAAATAATAATTAGCATTATATAATAAGACATATATATATATCTTACCATAGACTCATCATTGTCATCATTACTGAAGATATTCATAATTGGATCATCGTTATCTTCGCTGTTGAGTGTATCCATGATCTGATCTTCGATTGCATCAGCACGTTCTCTGCTTGTTTATGAAGGTAACAATATAATTAATTATACTTTCTAATAGTATGTATGTGATTTGTAGTCTTACTCGATAGTGTCGTTCAAGACAGTGTTCAAAACAACACTGACTTGTCCAGGAACAGGCGTGGTCTGTGAAGTCTGGATATCATTATGTCTTCTATGACGGTTCTTAAAGCATTGAGCTCTACAACTCTTGGCTTTTTTTAAATTGGTGTGGCGCTCTTTGCATTGATTGCATTGGTAACTATCAAGGATTGAATTTGAAGACATTTTTTAGGTTGGAAATAAACACTTAAGAATAAAGGTATGAATATTGATAATTCCTTTTAAATAATATGCCTTTATACTTAATAGCGTTGAGATTTGTATAGACTTAATGACTACAAGTAGGCAATGACATAGATGATACAAATATAAACTCAGAAACAGAAGCTAAAACATTGCGTAATAGCTGTTATTAGAACTACAGTAGCCCAATAATAATATTGGTTGGACCAATAGATTAAACTCATTTATATGAAACTAATAATAGACAATAGAAAATTTTTTTGGCCTTTATCTTTCTTTCACAACAATCCTTTTCTCAGGTAAACCAAACTTTCAACATGAATAACACAGATAACAATTCCATCTCTTTGCTACACGCCATGTACAATGAGATACTATCTTTGAAGGCAGGCCAAGGAAAGGCCAAACTTGAAATGAAGGCACAGATCGAAGAGTTGAAGCTCGAAATGAAGACGAGCATCGAAGGTTTGAATTTGGAGATTACTGCTCTCCAGAGCCAACTGGAGAATAGAAACATTTCCAACCAACACACTTCGCTTTCTGTCTCTGCCATTGTAAGACAAAAAATAAAACGAGTTGAATATATATTAATATGTCATTTAATAGTCTAGTGCTAATACCATCCGCAAACCGGTGAGCATATTCTGTGAAATAACTTTAAAGCATATCTTCAAGATGATAAGTGAAGACCTTGGCATTGAAGTAACAAGTAACGAAAAGGCCACACTCAATATGTGTACAAAGCTTATATGTGATGATATGGCTGCCCATCCTTCAGTGATCGCTCTTGGTCCTAATCCTAGCTGGGGGTCTATACCAGTAGCACTTAAGAAAGAAATGTGTGCCAGGCACGCAAATATAATGAAGGATTCTGGTATAGACTTCACTAGATGTCTCGGAAACTGGGCATCAACTGCAAGAGTTGCACATCTCTGGAGGGACTGCCATAAAAGATTACAGTCTCGTAAGTAATCCGGTGTAGTGGAATTGAATAGGATATTTTACTATGAAAACCTAGAATATTAAATAGTAAATAGCCAATAAAATGTATCTATAGATTTTTTTATGCTTTAACAGCCAATAAAATAAACAATATTATTTATTTTTCTGTCATAATAACCAGTAAAATGAGCAATATGATTTTTTTTCTGTCATAACAACCAATAAAAATGATTAATAAAAATGATCTTCTATTGTAATAACCAATAAAAATTTGTATTTATTAAAATGATCAAACACTTACATGTATATTATCCAATAAAAAACTGTTTTCATAAAAGTAACATTAAAAAAAAATTACTAGTATCCAATAGAATTCCTTTCTAAGCTAAAATATTAAAGTAATAAATGACATTTAAGAGAGTACCCAATAAAAGTAATCGATTATATAATATACTTTATACAATAAAGAATGAAACGCTGTCCAATAGAAGAGCCAACAAAGGAGAATCAGAAAGCGGAGATCTGTAATATGTATTTAAACTCCAGGGGGGCAAAGTGGATATTTGGCAAAAAACCGCCACAAAGCCGCCTTGTCAAACCGCCATAAAGCAGCCATAAAACCCCACTTTTTTTTCCCGTAGTGATAACAAGTATATCAAAAGTGCTACCAAACCTTACTTGCTGAACCCCCCATCTACATATACTGTAGTGTTTGTAAGTCTCGCACATACAGTGCTAGATGACCTTAAAACCTAGTGGAAAAAATATCAACTATGATATATCACGTTATTCCAGTACCGTTTGCCCATATATAAACGTCAGTATTTTGCTACTTTTTCCAGTGAGCAAATCTACTCATTCATGCAAAGACAAAGTTCTTGCTAGAGAGGGGGTGATATGACAGTGTGGGACTAGGTCACATCTCGAACTATACTTTTCTATTATAGACATCACAATTATTCATTACTATTACAATCCAATATATCTTATCCCCATTTCTAAATACATCTGGCTTAGAGTGAAAGTGACTTACTTCCAACTCCGCTAAAATCAGAGAAGTACACCTTTGTTTTTCAAGGTTAAATAAGTTCTCAAAGACATGATCCTTAAAGACAAAAAATGAATGGAATATTTTGTAATATGTGTTACTTATTTATATTAAAAATTGATGGATGTTTAATAGTTAATAGCTCCTGCATACTTCTTCCTAACTAATATCATACAATCTTTAATGCTCAGACAAAACTTCACACAAGTACTTGCTGTGATTTCTGCCCTCTCCTCCAACAAAGTAACTTCCAGTTCTTTTAGTGTGGTAGGCTGGAGTCTTCTATCTGTAATCTTGTTATCAAGGTAGCTTCACATATTCTAAATTGAATTGAGATCTGGACTTTTGCAGGTCATGATAAGATAGCCACATTATTTCTTTTTTTTTCCACTGTTCTGCCAACTTGCTCTTATGTGGCTTGGCATTATCTTCTTGGAGAAGGTGGGTGGTGGTGTTCTTGTCTGAAAGGGCAGCAAGAAAAGAAAGATAGTTGTTCCTCAGTGTCTGAACAAACATTTCTTTTGTCATGTAGTCATCTAATATAACGAGTGGGCCAATACCTTCTGTCCAGATACATCTCCAAACTGATACTGAACCACCCAACCATTGCACTGCTGGTATCAGACAGTCACTGGCATATTTCTCATGCAGCTGACACCAGACATATTGCTGCCCACCTTTCTGAAAAAGGGTGAATCTGGACTTATCACTCCAAATTACTGATGTCCATTCATTATTCTAATTTTTTGCTCACTAACCCATTGCAAGCATGCCCTCTTATGTGCTTCATCTAGGTAAGGCTTGGCTACAGTAACACAAGAGCGAAGGTTCATATCATGCAGATATTTGCATACTGTTGTTTGACTGATTGAGATGTCATACATCTCTTTAACACTGCACATGATGGTAGCTAATATGTCGCGTCTATTTTTTTTGTGATAAACTTCAAATAACGAATTGCCCATGGTGATAGCTTCTTAGAGGTCTTAGGATGCTCCTTCTCAGCACACGTCTTCTTTGTCTCATATTTTTTAATTATACAATAAACAGTTAATTGGGATATGCCTTCTGCATCTGAAATCTCATAGGAGCTACGTCCTTCTTTATATCTTCCAAAAGTCATTCCTTTTTCCAAATCTGTTGTCTTGTAATATGAGTTGATAGTTTTAGCTTTATTGTTCTTTGGCATTGTGATTTGTTTTATTAGAGAGATTACAGAACTAAAATAAAATAAAAATAGAGGATGATTTTCTTCCATAGAAAGAAGTCATGTCGGAGTTGGAAGTAAGTCAATTTCACCCTAAGCTGGGTATATAATAGTCAGTTTGCTATCTAAGCCGTCAAGCCATTGGCATAGGCATAGATTAAGTTAACTCCCAAATATGTAAAATTATTGTAACTCCAATGTTTTGCTTCTCTTTAAAGCTATCCACTGAATATTTAACAGCTATCTAAGTCTTTAAAGCTGAACCTTATCCTCTGGATTCTTGAAAATATATTCATCTCGTATTTTTCAAATTCCATAGCATAAAATATAGAAGGAGGTCGTTGGCTAACATGTACTACAATGTCAATCAGAAATATAAATTAGTTCTTTGTAAAACTCATTATATTTGACTTGATATTAATTATTAATATAACACTTCAAACAGTGTAGTGTAAATAAGAACAATTGTCTTTTGCATTCTTGCTAAATTTTCTTTTATTTCACATATTTTACTCTTATATACAAGCTAGTATGACTTTTATCACTCTCAAAAACACTATCATAATTAGTAAAAGGATGTTAATCTTCAAAACTTAAACTTCTCCATATAAAAAAGACAAGTAGTCAACTGCGCAAAGGTTGTATGATATAACATTAAAGCCAAAGAAACAATATTATTGTGGTGGTTAAAGTTTTTAAGAAGTTGTAAAAGAAAGAATTCAAGATTTGAAATGAGAAACAAAGATTCGTGAGAACTTGTGTAGAGTTTATTTATTGAGAAAAATTTGGTATCAAAGTTTGATCAGGCTCCTATACTGAATTACTACTGCTATTTATATTATTTTGAATTAGGAAAATTATATGACTGGGGTCAGGTAATCAATCCTATCTGAGCCTTAATCAGAGCAACGTAATCTTGGGATAATTAATGTATGATTAATTATATAAATGTGTATAGTCCCAATGAAGTATTAACATCAAAAGTAAATGTGTTAATGAGTTATAATTATCACTACGGCAGGATGAATGGCAGTTGGGCCGAAAGTAGGCACATAACTGCCATTTTTTTGGTCGAAACCCAATAAAATCTCCGCTGTTTGTTGTAAGATGGTAATGTCATTCGTAGCAATTTAAAAAAGTAACATGAAAACACTTTTTTTGTTGCTGTACAATATTTTCAATACTGTAAAAAATGTTTGTAAGTTGTAATGACTACTTTGAGTATTGAAATATATGTTTTATTGAATATCAAAGATGTCAAAAATTATTAAGATTAATAATTTTTGGAATGTGTGAACGAAATGGTAACATAACTGCCATTTTTTTTATTTTTTAAACTATGTTCTTTTTTTTTAGATATTCTTTTTATCTTGATGAATTGGCAATTTGATTTTATTTAAATCGCGTAATGGCGTATAGAGCATATAGGGAATGAAGAGAAAAGCATAAGGTGTATAGAGAATAGAAAAAAAACCGGAGTATATAAAGAAGAAAAGAAAGATGGGGCATATAGAGATTAAAAAAAACATAAGAAATAGAGAAAATTAAAAAAAGAATATAAGATACAAGGATGATATAAAAAATATAAAAGATATAAGGATATAGAGCATATAGAAAAATAAGATAAAAATAAAAAGGATTACAGAATGGAAAGATTACCTTTAGTAATGCACATGTTGTTGTTAAAGATATAATAGGGCGCGATTACATAAAACTGGTTTCCATTTGGTGGGTATTGGACCAGACCAACCTGATGACAAATGTCATTTACACTTATAACTGCATAAGTCGGCTGCGTTTGGTGGCCTAGTTTACGGGTGCTTTGTGACCATTGTTTGACAATAGGTACTGATGAGTCATGGCCAGCCGCGTCATGTTCCTTCATGACCTCCATGAAAGCAAGAAAGTGTGGGGAGTCATTGAAATCTATATGCTGAAAGTAGAACTATACTGTACTGATGAGCCAGCTGTGAACAATTACATTACGGTTGCTAAAATAAATAAATAAATAGAATGTAAGCAACTTTTGATTGTATATCGAAAAATATTATACTTACTTTCTATAGGAGCAAGTAAACATCACGTAATGGTTGCCACACCTGGTCTCGTTTTTCTTTCTTCGGTACATGCATGAGGAATATACAGTCGAGTCCATCCACAGACGTGCAGCTACAACAACAACAGAGTCACCAAACTCGTGGCCAGTCAAGCCTGTTGTTCTCCGGTAGTATTTCAATAAAGCTTCCTTCACACTAGGGCCGCCTACACCTTCCACCAAATCATTGTTCAAATTAACAAACTGATGAAATGGCTCCCACAACTGCGCACCACTAGGATCATTAGGAAGGTCCATGTAGCTCTCTCTTCCATATGGCTTTGGCCGAATGAGGTTGATTTCATCACAGATGCTGATTGCTGTGCTGGTATAATTGTGAATTGCAAATCGCTCAACGAGAAAACTGGTGTTTCGGCCACCCTTTGATTTGGACTTTATCAATTTCGAGAAGACGCCAATTACTCTCTCCATTGAGCGAGTGGAGTAGCATTGCAGGGGGCCTTGCTGCTTGATGATATAGGGTATATGGACCAGGTAATGTTGCACTGGTCGGAAAACACTATGAGACAGAGTATTATTCTGGACTTGTTGGTATAAAAACGAGTGCCAGTGCTTGAAGTATCTATTATTAATATTTAAAAAATGGTAACAATCAGCTATTTGTAATGATAATATATGAGACGTATAATAACTTACGACTCCATCTCATCAAGCAATTCTGATGTCAACGTCCATTGCAAGGCAAGCGCGCAACCTTTCACGAGAGATAATAGAGCTGTTTTGACAGCCCTATTTGGTAAATAAGGCACGACCAAAGTGGGGACAAGGTATAAGAGAAAGTCAAGCCAGTCCACTGCGCAAGTACCATCAATCTTGGCAAATATGTTGTTGAAACTGCCTTGAAATGAGGTGGGTATATATTTTTGTGAGCTGGTGATACAGTTTCCAATTGTTACAAGGTCTGCTCTTGGTATATGAAAAGGGTATTCGGTGGTATTGAGGGTATTGTCTGGATGGGTATAATAAAATTTGGTTTCCTTTGTGAGGGTGACGGTAATCAGGTTATACACAAGCTTTCCAATCCCTCTTGCAATTAAATGAAGTTCATCTAATGCAAAAAATGATGATCCAGAGAAGGTTGAGAGTTGGGTATACATGCTCGGCTGGTATATGTTCTTCGACTATTACAAGCAGTTATTTAGTATGAAAAAAAGATGGCTAATTGAACATTTGTATACTTACAGGGTTGCCTACTTTGAAGTCTTCCAAAGGTCTTAACCGGGCGGCAATGTCATCAAAGTACATGCCATGCCGTCTGTTAGTAGGGCATTTGCCTTTGGTCTCACAAAAACGGCAACCAAATAAACTTGTATGGGAACCAATGTGGGCCATACCAGCTACAGCTGGAATATCGCCAAAAGCAAGCAGAAGATAGACCTTGGATCTGCAAAGCTCCACTCCATTGTGCTTGACAACCAAGCCATGTGCCTCAAGATCTCGCAATTCATTGATGATGGGTATAAGAAAGGAGTCCAAATGAGTTGGCTTCTTGGGGCCAGGCAAGATTGCCAGTTGCAAAAGGTATTTGTTGGTATATCTAAGTATTTTATTAGTAATTTTTTTTTTAAAAAAAATGTAATAATAATAATAAATAGTAATAAATTAATTAATTACCTGATGGATGGGTCTAGGTTGAATATTATGCAATGGATGATGGTATATGAGTTTTTGCCTTTCTTTTGATTGACAAACCCATCGGTATAAAGCCCAATGGCAATATCATCGGGATTGGAGAACAGGCCCTGCTGCACCAACTGCTTGTAATTGTCACCATCAAAAATGTCGGTTAGCTGACCAGCTACAGATTCCCGGTTTGCTCTGTAACAGAGGAGTTCTCTTGTGGCTGGATCTGCCAACATTTGAGAAAGCATATCCCCAACTGACATAAGTTTCATACTGGCGGCTGGTGTCTGACTTTGATCGGGATCAGTCTTGTATCGCAGTTTGCCGCAGTCAACACAAGATTCCTGGTCGTCATTAATGCCATACAATCGACAACCACTAGAGCAGACATCATACTCATGGCCCTTGACACTTGACTTTGACTTGAGCAAAGCATCAACAGTTTCGCCATGACTGATCTTAGCCCCAGGTTCTAAAAAAAACGATATCACTACATGTTAGTGATCTGGAATTAAAGTACAAGGTAACAGAAAATATAATATTTTACCCATCATTATATCGTCATGGTCTCGGATGACAGTGTTTATAAATTGAACAATGTCTCTATATGCTGCTCTAGCAATTCTATGCTGTAGCATCAATTGAGACAGATGAATACTCATCAACTCGGCCTTGGTAAAAGTATTTGTACTGATTTGGCTGCTGTCGTAAATGTGAGCTTCACCCTCACTGTCCTCAAAATTACATGTGCACTTATATGAAATAGTATTATCAAGCTCCATAGACTCCATAGTATATTCTGTAATACATTATTTAGTAATTGGAAAATAAATAATACAATTACAGCTCTTTTCATTACCTGAATTGCTAACAGATTCATCTTCATTACTAGTATCATTTTCGTCATGGTACATGTCAATATCATCCAGAATAGACTGGTCAATTTCAGTCATTGTTGCTGAATCTCCTCTGTGAATTCTCTTGTGGTTTTGCAGCTTCTGATAGTTATCAAAAAACAAGACACATTGATCACATTGGTATTGCTGTGTAGATATTCTATCTCTCTGCTGGCTGGCGTTGGAAGAAGACATATTGGTTGGGTTGGTACGTATGTAATATATAAAATAAAGCTGCGAAGAGGATTTTGGTGCTATTTGTTAAATGTAAAAGACATCTTTATATACTCTTTATTTTTTAACCAAAATGCTTGCGGCTCTTTTTCTTTTTCTCTCTCATAATGATGATATAGCAATGATTACAGTAATGACAATGCTAGGTGAAACACCTGTCAGTAAATAATTCCCGTGGTTGGAAAGATTCTTCTTCATTAATAATTATGATGTAAGTTAAAATACTTCTTGGTTGACAAGGGGGTACCATTAAAAGAGCACCGGTGAAACAGATATGTACTCTTTACTTGTGAGCGATTAGATATTCTTTGGGCTTTATAAAGAGGTATATGTATATTTAGGATAATTAATGACCAAATAATTTATGTTTTTTTTTTAAATAAATTATCAATTACTCTCTAATACCAAAGGCAAAGAAAAACAGCCTTCTAATAATTAACAGTTAAAAAAAAGTAGTACTGTCTAAACACATTGGCAGAAAAGACATATTTATATTATCTGTGTTGTACTAATAATATTTTTGAGATAGTGAATATATATTTAGCTAATAGCATTATTTTCTTGTTTATGTATAAAACTTAAAGAAATAGATATAGATAATGAGGGCTATAGTCTGATACTCTTTTACTGACATCATCAAGATAAGCACTACTGATCGAAAGGGGTGTTAATTGAAAGTGCCGATGTGAGTTAAAGCACACCTTTTTCAAAAATGTACGGTTTCAGTCAAAAATGCCCGTTGGTAAATAATAGTAATTACAGTTAAAATTATTTTTACCTTTGATGACAGCATCAATCAAAAGTTTTAGTCGATAATGATAATAAGTATGATATGAACTTGAGTATCATAACATTTACTTTAATGTTGATAAAAAGGGGCTAATTAACTATATGATATTCAGATGTTATATAGCTACTGTAGAGTATATTTAAAGTTATAATTTTAACTGGTACAGAGTTTTGTCATCGAGAACTTTAACCAAATTTCATGCTATATCTGCAATATGTATAGAGTTATATTATTATATCATATACTTTAAAACGTTTAATATGTAGACGGTGCAAAGTATGAACATTTATACATATAATATTGATTTAAAGTCTAATTCATTTTATCTTTATATTTCTTACAGTTTTGTTGTGTTGACACAAAAAGACTGTATCATGTTCACATGAGCTACTGCAGACAGGTGCAGACAGGTGCATACAAGTGCATAAGCATCCCTTCTTTTATATGTTTTGTTTGTACATCTGTCTGTATCTTTTTCATATAAATAGCTATCAATTGCTTGTAATAAATCGTTGCCTTTCTCAAACTCAAATCGCTCTTATTCTACTTGTCTAAACTATCACCTTTTCTTTTCAACTCACTGCTTATAGCTAAAAAAAAACTTAAACATGTCCAATATTAACACAACTCTCCTCAACTCAATTCAAAAGATTGAGGTTGATCTTGCTGAAATCAAGCAAACATTGCGCAAGCTTCAAAGGCAATTCAGCAATCAATTTGCACCAGCAGTCAGTGCGGAAGATCTAACTACAATGCAACAAAGCATTATTGAGCAGAGTTGTAAGTCATATATATTCTGTGCTTAGATGTTTATTTACTTTATTAATATTGTCATACATTTTTTGTAGCTCTTGAGCGCATTGCCGAGTCTGTGAAAAGAGCCCAGCTCACAGAGTACCCTGATCAGCTCGGTAAGTGAGTAATCAATACTGGTGGCGAGTTCAAAGGAAAAAACGAAGCGCAAAAATACAATCTGTTGCTTCAGATTCTTCACGAGCAGGACTGGAAGGCGCGCTGCAAAGAAGTTCCACAAGGGCAGCCTTTGCCCCCATTAGTCCCTCTTTCAGACCATGATTTGACAGTAAAAAGACTGCATCTCAAAACATTAGGCCGTACGGTAAAGCATGATATCATTGACAAAGACTATCCTGCGGCCTCAAAAGAATGGAAGAATATCCCAGAGAAAAACAGGGAATACTACATGATGCATTTGGAGAGGTTGGTGAAGAATGGTGGATTGCACATCCACCAATGTAAAAGAATGTGGTGTGCAAGAAGCCTTCTTCAGAAAAGCTTCAAGAGCGACAACCAGACGCACAAGAGAAGAATGGCAGAGAAGAACAAAGTAAGTTTATCAATTAACAAATCTATATATTGTAAACTTTAATTAACATCGTTTCCTTTTATTATGCTATAGACACAGCGAGACATAAGTGATTCTTCGCTTTCTTCTCCTGATATGTCAGAAACTGGTGATGTTGAGTCGCCCATAATGGCAGATGTGCTGTAAGTTACCATTATTGCTTTTTCTCATGCGCTGTTAATATAAAACTAATATAAACTTCTTACTCTTTTATGTAGGTCTCCTCCACCCACAGCAAGTGTTGAGCCTGCTCGCAAGAGAAGCCGAAGATCGTAGTTTGGCTGCTGTGATTGGCCGAGTTTGATTTTTTTAGTCTGTCTTTAGTGCATTTTTTTTCTTATCTCGTCATTTTTCTTTTTATGTTTTTTATTCCTTTTTTCTTTTATATAAAAAATTTATTGACCTCTTTCATATGATTGCTAATGTTGTGATTACAAGAATTTGAAGCTAATGTATAGCATCTACAATTCCGCTATATTCAAATATAAAAGGAAATAGTATATAGCTTTTTTTTTGAGAAAAAAATTAATAGTAATATTTTTGTACTGATATATTATACTTGGGAGTCGTTCTATTATATGTAAGTATATTGAGTAGAATAAACACGTTGAGCTTTCTAACAAGATGCTCATTTCGGTTGTATAAATCAGATTCGAATTAGCTTCATGTTACATGACTTGAATCTTTGCTCAAGTTTTTCTTCTTCTACGATAACAACTTTCTATAGTGCTTATGTTTTATTGCTTTTCTTATATATAGATCTTAAATATTAATACATTCTTTAATATATATATATATTCTTAGAGTAAATGCTTATTTTACTGAACAAGTAAGCATATTATATAAAGGTAAGCATTATAATAATATTATATCTATTTATTTATTTTAAGTTTTTTCTCTAATATTAGTATATTTGTAGAACTCGGTAAAAAATAATAAGTGCTATCTAAGATATATTAGAATACCCAAAGTATATGAAATACAATTTGAATAGTAGTGTTTTACTGCATACATTTTGCAGTAGCTAAACAGAACTATTTTTTATTGTGAGTGGTCAATGGAATTGTTTTTTCATTATTACTATTATTATTATCATTTTCATTTAATAAAACATGCATTAAAATAAAGATTCAATTCAATTAAACCCGATTCAATATTGTATAATAAAAAACAGACCATTCTGTTAAAGCTGCAAAGGAAAAACAAGAGGTTGTGCTAGAATTGAAAGCAATAGAACAAAAGAAAGAATGTAATAGAGGAAAGGAAGGACGCTTGATTTTTTTTTTGAAAAATGGTAACAGTGCTTGTTTTGGCTTTTTACATAATAAATAACTGCCATTTTTTACATAGTAAAAAATGGTAGTTATGTTACCAAAGTGGTAACATGTTACCATTTTCTCTGCCGTAGTGGTTCAGTTAAATATAGTGAGAAAATAAGATATAATGTGTGGTTGCCTGAAGTTATTGTTGACAGGATGATGCTTTTTCATTGTACTTATTAGTGTTTTGCTCTACGAATAAAAAAATTGCTTTCTATCCAGCCTCGGCCGCCATCAGAAAATAATAAAAAATAATAGAATATAATTTTTTTTAGAATTACAAAGAATTCTGCAACATCACCGCACTGCCAGACAACCGAAATTGTGTTAATTTTTGTTGATTTTACAATACTTATGTGCCAACATGAGAGTAGCCCCCGTGGCGTAATTGGATAACGCTTCAGACTTCTAATCTGAGGATTGCGGGTTCGACCCCCGTCGGGGGTGCAAGTACTACTGGCATCAACTTTTAGGCTTTTTAATTATGATGCTGTCGGACAGTATTTTGATGAATCTGTCAGAGTCACCACACAAATCTGGAACAGCAAAAATAGGGACAAAATTTTTATTTGTCTGCCAAATTAAAGGGACACTTTCGTCCAATTTACACTGTTTTCCAGTTTTCCAGATTTGAAAAACCAGTTCCCTATAGTGCAATCATGTGACTTTTTACAGCCATCAAGCTTTTGATCTCTGTAAACTAACCCATTTTAGTGATACAATAATTAATACCAAGTTATGTGTAAAATTCCAAACCTCTACCCTATTTTTATTAAAGCTTAACAATACAATTAAATATGTTTAAAATGAATAAGAGCACTAGAGCCAAAAGAAATAAAAGAAGATCACCAGGATCCCAATTAGTTTGTTTAGGACCTTCTACCTATACACCTTTGAGATTGAGCTATATAGAATGTGTTCCCTATCTATTGAAAGATAATCCAAAGATTGGTTATCTCTCACTGGAGAAATGACCCTGAATACCCTTATGTGAAGGTTCATGGTTACATGTGGATATTTAGAGCAATTTTTCATCTCAGCATGTTTTTTGGTGTACATGTTCATAAAGTCATGTTGTAATTTTCTATTGGCTCGGATATAATAACCATCCAAGTTATTTTATTATTATTATTATTATTATAAAGTTTGAACAAATAAAGTAAATGTAACACTTGTTTCCCTTTTATCTTAACATTTATAACAAAATAAACACCATGTCCTCTACTTCTGAACTTTATAATAAGAAGTGCTATTGCACAAAATGCAGCGATAATCAACAAGGCTACAGCTTTGTTTCTACACGAACCCTCCAGCATCACAATAAAAGAGCAAGATATGAAGACATGGAAAGAAGTGAAAGAAGTATGTTTTGTTTTTCATTTTCATTTTCATTTTGGTTATTTTATATAATGTTTTATTTCAATAGATGTATCTGTTCAAAGAAATCTCATGGATATTGATTTTGAAAGTAAGAAACGTTAATTGTGATAAAAAGAGAAGTAAACTAAAAATTGAATTCTATATGTAGCTACATCAAACCAACAAACCAGACCCATAGAAGCAATGGACGGTCAGACCAACTCGCCTGTTTGGGAAGGAGCCCCAATTTCTGACGATGAGGTTGCTTTTAGCAATGAGTCGAACGGCAAAAGCAGTGATGGTGATGAAAATGACAATGACGAAGAAAGCAATGGCGGTGAAGAAAGTGAAGACAATGAAGAGAATATTGTTGAGATTGAAGTCGAAGAATTCGATACTGAAGGTCAGTCCGTGTTAATTAACTAATAAAAAAAGACCCAAAAAAAATTCAAGGAAAAGAACCAAAAAAGAAAAATCTGAAAAAAGGGGGGGTGTTAATTTTTTTTGTTTTTTTTTACAATAGATCCTTTTGCCACCCCAAATATGCCTGAAAATCCGGTACACAGGTTCATTGCTACTTTTGTGGTAATGTTTGCTTCCCGCTATGTGGTCAATAAGGGCGCTGTTGTCTTGATCGAATTCATCAACAAGCTCTTGTCAATTTACAAGCAGGATTTCCAATTGCCTGTGAGTCTTTCTGGTCTCCAAAGCATGACAGGATTCTCAGCCATGACAAAAGGGATTAAGAGATTTGTCGTTTGTCAGGATTGCCACAAGGTATATGAGGAAAGTGTACCTGCTCCTTTGAATTGTGATTTCGTAAAGCTTGGTGCACATACTGCCTGTAATTGCAAATTAATGGTCCAATCATTGTCTGGTGGTTTGGTCGCAAAGAAGTCTTATGTATATCAGTCTCTCACACGTGCTCTTAAAATTCTTTTCCTCTGTCCCGATTTCGAGCAAAAGATCATGCACTGGAACCAAGAATTCAAGATCACTGATACATTGTGTGATGTTTACGATGGTGAAGCCTGGACTGATTTGAAGGACAATGACAATGAAATTTTTGTTGAGCATCCTCGTTCATTGATGCTGACATTAAACATCGACTGGTTCCAGCCTTTCGATGGTACTAGCTATTCCTGCGGTGCTATCTACCTGGTGATTAACAACCTGCCTAGAAGTGAGCGGTTTAAAGCAGAAAATACAATCCTTGTTGGCCTCATGCCCGGACCAAAAGAGCCAAAATCAGAAGAGATCAATCATTATCTCAAGCCATTAGCCAACGAAATGATACAGCTCTATCTTGGAATACAGATACCCACCTACCAGCAAACAGACGGTGCAACAGTTCGTGCAGCCTTATTGATGGTTGCATGCGATATATCTGCTGCCAGAAAGACTAGTGGGTTCACCGCGCACAACAGCACATGCGCCTGTTACAAATGTGACAATCAATTTTCTTGTCTACCAGGCACTTCTTCTGTTGATTTCTGTGGATTTGATTGTGACCAGTGGCGCCATCAAAGTGATAGAGCAAACCGTGTGCATGCTGAGGAGTGGAATAGTGCGAGTACACCCTCAGAAAGGCAGCAGCTGGAGGTCGAATATGATGTTCAATGGTCGCAGTTGTATCGCCTTGGATACTTTGATCTAGTACGTGGAACGATCATTGATCCCATGCATAATCTTTTTCTGGGAACACCAAAGAGAATGATTGAAACATGGACAAAAATGAAAAAATGAAAAACAATGATCTGCTTGCAATGCAGACAGTTGCAGCAACGATGATATTGCCCAGCTACTATACCAAGCTGAAAACGAAGATAGGAAAGGGCTTTTCCCACATGAAAGCAGATGAGTGGAAGTCTTGGGTATTGGTGTACTCTCCCGTGCTTCTAAAACCAGTTCTTCCATCTAATATGTTCAATGGCTGGATGCACTATGTAAAAGCATGCCGTATACTTGTAAAGCCGTCAATCAGTTTCATCGAAATAGACCAAGCACACAGATATCTACAAGAATTCTGTCAATCTTGTGAAGATACATATGAACCAAAAGTCCTCACCTGCAACATGCATCTGCACCTCCATCTTCATGACACAATTCGTGATTTTGGACCCGTGTATGGCTATTGGCTCTTTGGTTTTGAGAGATACAATAGTTTGTTAAAGAATAACAAGACAAACAGAAAAGACGGGTTTGAAACAACCTATATGACAAAATTCACTGCAGACGCATACAAAGCTGATTACGTACGAAATACGTTATCATGTCCAAGCCTCATTCCATTCCTTTCTCTTTTCGAAAAACTTACCTCTACGACCGCACCTATAACGACCTATGCCACTTATGCTCCAACCAACCAACAACCTTTCCGACTGCAACAATTTGTAGACTCATCCTTAAGTCGAGCAGCACCTATCAAAGGCAATGAACCACTCCCCCCATCCACCTTTCCTTTACAGTCCTTAAAAGAATCAACAATGAGTGATATTGATTATCCTCAATTGTTAGATTATTATAAAATCGCCTATGCCATGCCCAATCTCATTTCTTACCACGATGCCAGATTGTCACAATATTTTGTAAATAACCGAATCACAAAATTGAAATCAATTGATCTCCTTGGCCAAACATATATTGGGAACAACAGTTCTGGTAAGCGCGGGTCACTCGTTCAAGCTTTCTTCCGTAGCAGCAATGGCCGAACTTCAAGCCTATATACCGGACAAATTCAGTATCTTTTTATACATTCATTTACTCTGCCTCCTCATCCAAACCACCGAGCATCAACATTACATCAAGACCAGCATGTTTTTGCATACATCCGATGGTATAATTTGACAAATGACAATGAACACAGAAATGAAGGTATTGCAATCTGCTTGCCAGAATTCTCTGCTGATAATTATCACAGCATCTTGCCTGTACATCACATACACTTAGAGGTTGCAACTGCTGTAGATGTAACTGATATGAACGAAGAAAGAATGCTGGTCATTCCTATGCCAAAAAAATACTATGCTTGAAGCCTTTATGAATAAATATACATTATGATTTTTTTATGAGAATAATTAAATAAAAAACAAAGAACAAGTAATGCCTCTTTATGCATTTTTTTGGTTATTTAAAGTATAGGACGTTATGAATGAAGAAAAAAAGAACAAAAAATATAAACTTTATTTAGGGTTCGTTTCTAAGAGCCCACTGAGGAAACTGTGACGCAATTACATCAGGGACTGGTCCTTCAACGGTTTCGCCAAAAGCACATGACAGCAATTGATGGCTACTTAAGCCTAAATCAGCTACCACTTTGTTGTCAACAAGTGTGATGAAGTGGTTGTATTATATTAAAGACATTAATATTTTATTCAGTATAATACAATATAATATATTAACTAAATTAAATATTTCAACTTTCAAAAAACTAAGTACCTCATCACTTCTCCAACCTGGACGACGAAGACAAAGCCCACTATAAGAAACATGAGGCGAAGTGCCATCGTCTGACTCACCAACAGACATAGCCTCTTCTATAATGAGACCAGAGCAATCTCTTTTCATCTCGTCATCAATAGCAGTCTTCACTGGGGAATTAGATTTCTACACATATGCGATAGTATGGGAAATTCTGAGTGACAGAATAATTAAATTCTGGAATTTGGCATTTATAGATTCCATTCGCAATATGTTATGTTACCTGTGAGTTGTCCATATAACTTCTGAACTTATAATGATCCATATAGAGATGTAAGGTTCTTTTAAACTATTTAATCGCAGAGAGAATAATCAAATTATGGCATCTTTTTTTTTTGGATGTTACATTAAATTAAACTTGATTTGAAACAGAGATTCCAATAAAAAATCTATTTTTGATAGAAAACTGTCTACTGAAATAGTAGAATTCTATTGGATTACTTTACAGAGAAAACTGTCTACTGAAATAATGATATTCTATTGGATCATTTAACAGAAGAAACAGGATTTATGTATACTGTCTTCCGAATCTAAACACTTTTATTGGACAATTATGCACGGCTAAACTATAGGATTCACACATGCCATGCTACTGCAATACTTCTTGCACTTCATTTCAAATATTTTTATAGGGATTGTTTTGGAAAAATTGTTTTTATTAAAAAAAAAAAGCTTCTTGCTTATAATATGTACGGCTTGACAATATATAGTCTAATCTAATATATAAGCTACTACATAATTAATATAATAACAAACCCTTTCATATATTATAATATATAAATACTTCCAATACGATAGAATCCTAAAAAGAAACGCGTGTTTACAGTATTTCACTAGTAAGAGAAGGCTAAAAAATTATTCAATTATATTAGATTATATAAATATTTATTTTTCTTTAATTTAAATAATATGGTTACTTACCAGTACTTTCGTCAGAACCAGGCATAGTGCACATTGACTGTTGTTCTGAAAGGTTTAATAAAACGCATTAGTAAAGATCATGGAATAAAGTTTGGCTTTATTACTTACCAAAGAAAACCGGTTTTCAAAGACAAGCCATTCAATCAGGTACATAGAAATGTTGGCAGTACTAACAGAGATAGAAAATAAACAAAATTAGATATAAGAATAAAACAAATAAATACATTATTCAGACTTACCAGATAAATTTCTGCTGTTGGTATGTCTTTATGATGAGCTGAGGAGAGAAAAAGAAAATAATTAATAAAGAAGCACATACACAATAACCGCGTTTTACCTTTTTGTTCTTGTCCATTAATCAACATGGCAAAGACTTGTAATACTATCAGCAACCATAATAATAATAAAAGAAAAAACATTAAGAATAAATATAACAGTAGAATAATAAAAACAAATTGCTTACCAGGGTGTGAACTCAAATACATCAACCAGAATAAAAGTAAATAAAGCAGAAAAGAAACAGGAAAAAAAGAAATAAGAAAAAAATAAAGAAAAAAAAGAAAAAAAAGTGGGCTTTCAAACAGAAGGCAGTTTAGATGAGAATTGACTCTAGTAAAATACAATAGTAATAAAATGAATAGTCCGAAATTATATTGTAACACTAAGTTCTATGTTGAATATTAAAGAAGTTATTCAAGGTTATAAAGGATTTTATAGAAAATAATATATAATCCCTTCCTTTTCTCAGCTATTTCATAAATCTACTTTATATTAACTTATTTTGTATGTATATCTTTGATTAAACAAAAATAAATATATTTCAACCTATACATTTATTTTATTTTAATAATTTATTAATGTATAAAACTTTAATAAAAATACAATAAAGAAAAAATGCCTTCCAATAGCAGCAGAAAAACAGACTGTAAAGGAAAAGGAAAAGCATCTGCAAGTATATTTACCTCTGCAAACTGTGTTTTGGCTGGCCGTGTTGGACCTCGAGAAATTGCCCCCAGTTTCTCATCCGCAACTATCCAAGATCAGCAATACGCGGAAATTGTTGAAATGTTTAACAAAGTAAACAACAACATCAACAGTGTCAAGGATGACATTGCTGCTGTCAATAGCAACATGGCAGCCTTTAAAAACAGGATGGGCGTTGTTGTTGACACGTCTGGAAAGACACATACGGCATTTGCAGACTTTGCAACTGCCTATGCCAACGATCAGACTCGTATGGCTAGTCTAGGACCATCTCTGATGCCATCCTATGTCCCCCAGACCTCACTCAGTGATGCCAAGGTTTCTGTCATTATCTCGGTAATTAATATTAATATATGTTAGTATCAACAACTTAATAAACAACCTGTATTTAGGAAATCTTCGCAGAAAAGTTGTGGGACTGGAAGTTCGAGTCTGACAACCCTGCTCTTGTTGCTGAGAACGAGAGTAAGAAGAAGTGGAACTTGAATGAGAAGATTAACCACCGCGATAACATAGCTGTTATCAACTACTTGAAGAGCTACATTAGCGCCCAGACTCGTCTAGCTGGTACTCACCCACAGGTGATAAGTGATAAAATAAAGAACAGGTACAAGCACAGTCATTGTACTTTTCACGAGTCTTCTGAGCAGAAGGCCAAGAAAAACAGCAAGGGGAGAGCAAACAGTCGTACTCTTCAGGCTTGTATATACTATATAAAAAATTAATTGGTATATTACTATTTTCTCAAGCTACAATCTATATAACCAGATGTCTATCTGACGCAAGTCGACATACATGGACAACTGGGTAGCCATTGATGCTGCAATGGGATATAAGACTGGAAACCCTGTTGAGAAGGCCTATCTCAAACTCTTTCAGAAGGATGCCATGTCTGATGGTGAGTCGGATATTGAGATTGTGGACAATCTTCCACGACGGTGTTTGCATGTGGCTCGCCCCACTTGGAGAAGTGAAGAGGTAAATAATATTTAGAATAAATAAATAAGTTTTATAACAAGAAAAATAAAGAACTAATAAAAATAAATACAGTTCAACAGATTATTGACAATGGTTGACGACATTGATCGTACCCATCACATGTTAAATGCGGGCGTGGGAACAAAGCCAAGAATGAACAGATATCCAGCAACATTGTTGCCTTGCTCTGTTCCTGCCACTCTGTCCCAGTCATTGCCTTGTTGGGCAATCAACGATGAATAAACATTTTCTTTTTTACTATGTTCTGTTGTAGGGCCAAATAGTAATAATTGAAATTGAATTGATTAAAGGAAATAATAATAGAGGATAAATATATAAGTAAGTGTGTGTATGAGAATTAATAGTAAATTTTTTTTGGTAAAGGAATCGCGAGTTTTTTGTTGACGTTTTTTGTAGTTTTATAATCTACTATTGCAACTGTTAGGAGAATCCGATGTACTGGCAGGATGCTTTGAAAATCTTGCTTGTAGAATTCATCCTGTAACAACTCAACTCCTTCTAATTCTCTTGTTTTGTCCGAAGTGGATTTGAACCATTTGACAAATGCAAATACATGCTGACTACTATGGGGATTTCTGTATGTTAGAGAAGAAACAGTTGGCCTAAAATTGTGAACAAAAAGGTACTGAATCTCTCCAACATACGCATGTTCCAACCCAGTTCGTTCAGTGAAATATGCTTGTATATATGATCCGCGGCCATTTGTGCCAATGCACCCTTTGTAGCTTTGCTCAAGAAGATCAACGGACTTCACCATTTCGATCCAGTCATTGACGAAAGGTGAGTCATCAATTACATCTTTGCAACCTGAGATCTGTGTATTCTTGTATGCAGCTTGATAGTATCCTACAAGACAATCATATTCATGTTTTGGCATAAATGATAATGGTCTTGTTTTCAATGGCAAGGCGGATAGTGGCAGGGGCTCATTTCCACGAATTATCATTGAAAGATTCTGTGAAGCTTCAAGATATTCAGAAATTGAGAAAGAGTGAGAGAGGTAGGTGTTGGTGTTGGTGTTGGTGTTAGTGTTGGTGTTGGTGTTGTTGTTGTTGGTGGTGAACTTATCGAAAATTTCAAAACATGCAAGTGCATGCATAGGTTTCAGAAGTTGACGCACAAAATCTCCCTTCCACGACTCTTCAATAAACTGTCTCATAAATGTCGATTCGAACCCGTTTCTTCAATTGGTCTTGATATTTTTCAGGACACTATTGTACCTTTCAAAGCTGAAAAGCCAATAGCCATAGACGGGCCCAAAGTCAATCATTGTTTGGCGTAAGTGCAGATGCAGGTGCATGTTGGGAGAGAGAAGGTCCAGGTCGTACAATGTCTCACACCCTTTACAGAATTCTTCTAAGCATTTGTGTCCTTTCTCAATGTCTTCTTCAGAAACACTAGGCTTGGTGAAGTATCTGCATGCGTTAACAAACTCTATCCAGTTATTGAACTCTGGCAACGGCAACACATCCCTTAGAACCACAGGAGAGTACACAAGGCACCAAGACTTCCACTCATCAGCCTTCATATAGGGAAATCCCTTGGCAATCTTTGTCCCAAGTGACGTGTAATTGGGCAGCAACACTACCTTCTCAACAGCCTTTTGCATGGCAACGAGTTTTTTATCATCGATTAATCCATCCGCAACCCATCTCTCCAGCATTCTTTTGGCAGTGCCTAAGAAAAGATTGTGCATGGGATCAATGATCGTGCAGCGGACAATGTCAAAGTACTGAAGACGATGCAGTTCGGACCAGCAAACACCATGTGCAACTTCAAGACGCTGTCTCTCAGTTGGTTTGGTTGCATTTCTCCAGATCTCTGCATCCTTACGATTGGCATTCTTAGTGCGAAGGAGCCACTTTGAGAAATCAAATCCAGAATAATCAACGGAACTCGTTCCAGCCAACCTCGAAAATTGACGCTTACACTTGTGGCATGCATTTGTACTTGTATGGGATGTGAACCCACATACTTTCCTTGCAGCAGGTATATCACAGGCAACCATGAGAAGGGCTGCTCGGATAGAAGTACTATTTGGACATTGGTGAGTCTTAATCTTAATACCTTTGTACAGCTCCATCAACTCATCCACAAGCAGTTTCAGATAGTTATTTATGTCAGAAGTGCTTGCTTCTTTAGGCCCTGGCATTAACCCAACAAGAATCACGTTCTCCTTCTTGAACTGCTCACTGCATGGAAGATTATTGATTGCAAGATATATGGCACCACAGGAGTAGGTAACATCATCGAATGGCTGAAACCAGTCAATGTTCAGCGTGAGCATGAGTGATCGCTCGGTATCAACAAAAGGTATACCATCTACGTCTACTATCTCATTCCACATCGCACCATCGTACACGTCAAACAAAGTGCTATCCATTTTTGGGCCGCGGTTCCATGAGTTGATGTTGTTTTCAAAATCCGGGCGTTGAAAGAACGTCTTTAGGGCTTTCTTGACGGAGTGGAATACATATGTCTTTTTGGGTGCTTTTGACCCAGGACCAGACTTAAACAAGCTGTTGCCACACAAGGAGGTTTTACCAAAATTGGGTGATGTACAACACAAAGGGGCGGCTTCATTATCATATATGGCATGGCATTCGCTACATGCAACATACTTCTTGACACCACTTGTCAATGCTTCAAATCCGGCCAAACGTTTGAGGCCAGCAACACTCACTGGAAGGCGGAATGGGTCAAACAAAAACTGCAGTATCTTGTTGATTATGGCAATCAGGATTACAGCTCCTTCATCCACAACGTATAGCGAGACAAAAAGAGCAACCGAAATAACAATGAATCGGTGAATCAAATTCAATTCCGAGATTGATTCCAATGAAGAATCTTTAATTTGATTTTTTTTAAAGAACGTTGATTAACTCTCTATTTTCTAGAATATAATATTATCTAAAGCTGTGTACCTACCTTCATCATTGTCCATCTCAACATCGGATTCATCTTCATATTCTTCTTTGTAAGTGTCACTTGTATACTGGACATTATCTTCAGGGCCAAACACGCAATCCGTTTCAGAGAAAGGTTGGTTTCTTGTCCGTATATCCAAAATGTCATTTGTGTCATTTAGGTCTACAAAAGCGGAATGTTAGACCCAAATAAATCAATGTAATAAAACAAGTTTTCTTACTTCTAAGCTCAGAATTCATTTCAACATCTTCCTGTTCAAATTCAAAACTATCTTCCTCTTGATTTACAGGCTCAGAAACAGCACTACTAATTGTATCGCATGTGTCTTCATGGGCTACACATTTATTATTATTAGTGTTAATATTATTATTATTATTATTATTATATAAAATAATAAAAAAGGAAATGATATAAAATAAAATAAAATAAAGTAAAGTAAAGCAAATGTATTAACCGTACGCGTTTGAACATGTGTAATATCATGATTATCTTTTTCTTGATGACGTTTAAATGTTTTAACAGATACACGATCGAATTCTAGTGTCTTGCTTTTACAGATAGAGCAGCAACACTCTTTTCTAACAGTTGGTTTACGAATAGGAGCCATTTTAAAATGAAAAGAAAGGTTTACAATAGTATTTAATAGTAAAGAAAGAGACTTCAAAGAAAACACACTTTTATTTTATTTGAGTTTGATGTTGCATTCTAATGCTACACAGCTGCCAGTAGCCAATAGAGTAGCTTAAAATACTATTCAAATACTTTACTCACAAAAGTGAGCTGAACTACAATTTTACCTATTCTGTCTATCAGAACTTAGGTATACTTTACATATGCGAAATTGATCTGTTTTTGCAGTGCTTGTTAGACTGGTACGCTGTTTTGCGACGTTTCAAGTGCTGTTGAAAATATTAAATTAGTTTTCTTTTTTTGCTTTAAATTAATGACTTAGATAAGAATTATTCAAATAATAAATTTAATAAAGTATAACTTACCTCCTTTTCGCGGCTACTCCTTCTGTTGCGAGCATTGTCTGACTTCTTTTTAGCCTGAGACTTATTAGCTGCACGCTTTCTGCTAGTGAAGTTCGTGTAGACAAAGTCACAAACATCACTTTTTCTCAGTCCTGCTCCTACTAAATTTCTTTCCAAGTAGGCAACGAGGTTTTCTGTCAGCTCAGTGTTTGGCGACTGGTTGAAGTTGACAGCCGTGTTCCACCTTGGCTTGCCATTGTTGGCTTGAATTTCAGCCAAATGATTTGACTTGAACTTAGGGTCTCACAAATGCTCCCGAAGAAGTCTCTATTGAATCTTGGTAAGTTATTAAAGATATAACTTACTATATGTATGATACATACATAGGCTTTTGTTTTGTTGACTGATTTTGCATCAGAAGCCATGGTGGGAGAACCAGCTACATTCATTTCCATGCTCACAGGAGCAACAGCATGCACTAAAGCCATCGGCTGACTCTGCAAAACAGCAGACACAGGAGTGTTTGAAGTTTTTGCTTTGATATCAGCAACGTCTTTCATGACAGTGGTCATGTCACGATGCAAGATGGCAAGAGAGTTTGTCATCTCTCTCTCAGCAGGAGTGCGTCGAGTGAGATAGCTTTCATTTTGGTTAGACATATTCTATTAATTTAAAAAATATAAGTTCAAATATGTATTAACTGTTAATGCTTTTATATTCTTTGAATAAATTTCTATTATACACTACAATTATATTTATTATCAAACATACCAAAATAAAAGACAGAAAAAGATGGGAAGATAGAGAGAGAAAGTATGAGTATAAGTAAGAATAATTGTAAGAGTGCATGAGCAAGGGTGAGTAAGATTGTAGCAAAAACGTATATTTATATTTCCAAAAAAAAGGATGTCTAGTCTTGATTGATCTTGGTTAAAAGAATATATCTAAAGTAACTTCTTGTACACACACTGTGTAAATTGATACAAAGATTGCTTTTAGATACTACATCATTATATCTATTATGCTTTTTGGATATTTTTTTTGAGTTTCATTTTTTTTAATTACCTATTTTGTTTTTTTTGTATTTTATTTACTTATTTTTTTTATTTTTCCATATTTTTCCATATTTTTCCTTACCGACCATTTTCTTTTCTTTTCTTTCTCTTTCTGATTTTTGTTATAACTGTGAATTTTACTGGTAAGATACATTCTTCTTAAAAATACTTCTGTACAGACAACAACAAGATTAACACATTCTGTTGTCATAGATACATATATACTCTCTTAGTGTTTTACTATATTCGCAAACTTTTTTGGTAACATATCTTCTTTTTTTTTAAAGCAATTCTTTTCATCAAATGTAACTAAATAATAATTATTATTTCAGTTGTCATAGATACTAGCGTGTTTTTTCCTTCTGATGTATTCTCTTTACAATGGCCATCCGGATTAGTCCAGGTTAGTAACTATACTTCATGTCATCATCATATAAAATTATTCTGACTTTTCTCCTTCTTTTTTATAGACAATATTGCCAAAAATATTCTCTACAATTAAACAAGACCATCAACACGGTAATATTTTATTTTTTATTTACTTTTAATATTTATCTGACAGAATATAATTTTTATTACAGATGAATGTTCATCTGCCAAACACGCAATGAATCAAGAACCTCTATCTCTTGGCACCATCATTGACATGTTAAGACTTCTTCTTTTATTCTCTTAATATGTATGATAGTATTATTTATACTGTATATTAATATATGTTTTTTACTAAAGGTTATATCAACTCTTGACAAGTACTATCTAGGTCTACAAATAAATTGACTTTCTTTGGGTACGTTCATTACATATTCTGTCACCCAATTCACTCAAACTAACTTCTCTATATTATTTTCATTGTTAAAGAAATTATACTTGACGCCATGCCTCGAACTCTCAAAGTTTTATTTTTATCTTCTTCAGTCATTATATTATATGTATCCTCAAATTAATATATCACTCACAACATGTAAATATTTAAATACACATCTAACTTCTCTTCTATTATGTTAAATAGTATCTGTGCCAAAGATAACTACTGAATATGAGGGTTTACAAACATTATATATAAAGCACTGCTTGATTTGAGTCATATGAAGGATACCGGTGAAGACGGCCTGAGGCATATAATATTATTCCAATACTATCAACCTAGAATCATTCTATTTTTTCTAATAAATACAAAAATAAACTATAATTCAAACCAATAATAATTGAATATCAAGTAATTGGGGGAGCAGATAATCTATGACCTCATAATAAAGAGTGTTAATGATTGGCTTATAGCAATAAAATGTCTATGGTTCTAACTATTCACCCAGGGATAGTTCAACAATACACATGCAACGTAGTCCCTGATTATTAACCTTTAACATGGAAACAGATTGTATTACAGCAAAAAAACAAAGTTTGAAATGAAGTTTTCTTGGTACTCTATTATATACAAAGATATAAAATTACTATTGACCCCAACTTCACTAGTGCTATCGAACTTTACATTTGTAGATTGCAGGTCTGTGCACATGTAACCAGATCAGCTTTGGTACCAGTGGAAATAGGCAAAACCCCACTGTAAAATGCGGAATATTCACAATAGTATACCTGAATTTCCCGGTGTGTATTTATTGTTATTTTTCCAGTGTAAGTCAATGATCTCTGATCTCATATATATATAAGTAGATAATTGCCAATCTGGTATATATATAAGTCAATAATTGCTGATTTCATATATACATATATATATAAGTCAATGATCATCAATCTGATATATATAAAAGTCAATAGTTACTGATCTCATATATATATATAAGTAGATGATTGCCAATCTGGTATATATATAAGTAGATGATTGCCAATCTCATACATATATAAGCAGATGATCGCCGATCTCATATATATATAAGCAGATGATTGTAAATCTGATATATATATATAAGCTGATGATAATCAATCTGATATATATATATAAGCTGATGATAATCAATCTGATATATATATATATAAGCTGATGATAGTCAATCTGATATATATATAATCTAATTACAGTTAAGCTCATATATATACAAGTAGATAACAGTCAATTTTATATATGTATAAGTAGATAACAGTCAATCTGATATATATATAAGTTGTTAGTCACCAATCAGATATATATATAAGCTAATGATAGTTGATCTGATATATATATATAAGCTGTTGATAGTTGATCTGATATATATATAAGCTGTTGACCGCCAATTGAGTATATATATAAGCTGATAACAGGTGATCCACACTATATATAAACATATGATACTCAATCTGGCATATATAAGCTGTTAACTACTAATCTGGTATATATAAGTTATTAACAGTCAATCTTATATGTATATAAGCTATTGACAATCTATGTCATATATATATAAGTAGATCACAGCTAATCTGATATATATATAAGTAGATCACAGCTAATCTGATATATATATAAGCTGATGATAGTTAATCTGGTATATATATAAGCTGATGACAGAAAATATACACTATATATAAACATATGATATCCAATCTGATATATATGTAAGTGGATCACAGTTAATCTGATATATATATAAGCTGATGATAGTCGATCTGATATATATATAAGCTGTTGTCTGCTAATTGGGTATATATATAAGCTGATGACAGGTAATCTGTACTATATATAAACATAGGATATCCAATCTGATATACATATAAGTGGATCACAGTCAATCTGATATATATATAAGCTGATCATAGTCGATCTTGTATATATATAAGCTGATGATAGTCAATTTGGTATATATATAAGCTGTTGACTGCCAATTGGGTATATATATATAAGCTGTTGACTGCCAATTGGGTATATATATATAAGCTGTTGTCTGCCAATTGGATATATATATAAGTTGATGACAGGTGATTTGCACTATATATAAACATATGATATCCAGTCTGATATATATATAAGTGGATCACAGCCAATCTGATATATATATAAGCTGAATACTATCAATCTAGTATATATATAAATAAATGATATCTGATCTGATATATATATAAATCAATAACAGTTAATCTGTATTATATATATATATTTATCACATCCAATTTACAACTTATATAAGTTAATAAAATGTAATATACAATCAATATTAGCCAATAACATTTGATTTATTACTAATATTAGCCTATAACATCTTATCTATCTCTGATATTAGTCAATACCATTGGATCTATCACATTATATTTATTCACACTTGCCAATATCCAAGTCATATCCAATCATCTCGTCAAATATAAGTTACATACTCTAATCATATTTAATCTTTAATTTTATATATATTTACAACTCTTTTATAATCTTTATATATATATATATAATATATAAATATATCAAAATTATAATAAATATTAATAAGTTGACTTATTTATATATTTTTTTATTGATCTACATAATAATATTTTGATTTTTATAAGAAAATTAGTAAAAAAATATGAAAATTAATTTTTATTAATTCTGTATTTGCTCTTTACATATTTTGATACTTTTATATTATACTACTCAATTTTCTTTATATAGCAAAAAAAATTAAAAAATTATTACTTAGTAAGAATTTGAACTTTCATTAGAAGAGATATATTTAATTATTGTCGGAACGGCTTTTTGATAGTTTAAGGTTAAATGTTTTTCCATGCCAAGCTTTTACATAGTTGCTATTTATATAATCTATCTTCCCACACTAAAAATGCCAAGACTTCTCATGCTAATTATATTGAAACTAACCAAAAAAGGAAATTTTTCCGGAAAAAAGCTATTCTTTAGCATTTTTTCCCACGAATTCAGCTATATTGTTTATGTAGATCATTTATGCGAGATTATGCATAATTATGCACGTTATATAACAAGTATAGCCAAAAGTTGCCAATTTTTTTCAGTAATGCATTTGTATTATTTATGTTACGCAAATATGCATAATGAAATATGTTACACAAACTTTCTTCTGTTATATTTTTTATATGTGTTTCTATACAACTATACAAGATTATGCAAGATTATGCAAGATTATGCAAGATTACATAAGCTGATAACAGCTGATCTGATATATATATAAGTGAATATTAGTTAATATCATACATATATAAACCAATAATTGTCAATCTAATATATATATAAGCCAATTATTGCCAATCTTATATATATATAAGCCAATCATTGCCAATCTTATATATATATAAGCCAATCATTGCCAATCTTATATATATATAAGCCAATGATTGTCGATCTAATATATATATTAGTAGATGATTGCCGATCTCATACATATATAAGAAGATGACAACCAATTTCATATATATACAAGCTAATGATTATCAATCTGGTATATATATAAGTCAATGATCGCCAATCTGATATATATATAAGTCAATAATCATTAATCTGATATATATATAAGTTACTGATTGCTAATCTCATATATATATATAAGTAGATGATTGTCAATCTTATATATATATAAGCTAATGATTGCCAATCTAATATATATATAAGTAGATGATCACCGATCTAATATATATATAAATAGATGATTGCCGATCTCATACATATATAAGTAGATGACAACCAATTTCATATATATACAAGCTAATGATTATCAATCTGGTATATATATAAGTCAATGATCGCCAATCTGATATATATATAAGTCAATGATCATTAATCTGATATATATATAAGTTACTGATTGCTAATCTCATATATATATATAAGTAGATGATTGCCAATCTTATATATATATAAGCTAATGATTGCCAATCTAATATATATATAAGTAGATGATCGCCAATCTCATACATATATAAGTAGATGATCGCCAATCTCATACATATATAAGTAGATGACAACCAATTTTATATATATACAAGCTAATAATTATCAATCTGGCATATATATAAGTCAATGATTATCAATCTGGCATATATATAAGTCAATGATTGCCGATTTGATATATATATAAGTCAATGATTGCCAATCTGATATATATATAAGTCAATGATCATTAATCTGGTATATATATAAGTCAATGATTGCTGATCTCATATATATATAAGCAGATGATAGCCAATCTGGTATATATATAAGCTAATGATTGCTAATCTCATATATATATAAGCAGATGATCACCGATCTGATATATATATAAGTCAATAGTCACTGATCTGGTATATATATAAGCCAATAATTGCTGATTTCATATATATATAAGCAGATGATCACTGATCTCATATATATATAAGTCAATGATTATCAATCTGGCATATATATAAGTCAATGGTTTCCAATCTGGTATATATATAAGTAGATGATCACTGGTCTCGTATATATATAAGTCAATGATTATCAATCTGGCATATATATAAGTCAATGGTTTCCAATCTGGTATATATATAAGTAGATGATCACTGGTCTCGTATATATATAAGTCAATGATCATCAATCTGATATATATATAAGTCAATGGTCGCCGATCTAGTATATATATAAGTCAATGATCACTGGTCTCGTATATATATAAGTCAATGATTATCAATCTGGCATATATATAAGTCAATGGTTTCCAATCTGGTATATATATAAGTAGATGATCACTGGTCTCGTATATATATAAGTCAATGATCATCAATCTGATATATATATAAGTCAATGGTCGCCGATCTAGTATATATATAAGTCAATGATCCCTGATCTCATATATATATAAGTAGATAATTGCCAATCTGGTATATATATAAGTCAATAATTGCTGATTTCATATATATATATATATAAGTCAATGATCATCAATCTGGTATATATATAAGTCAATAGTTAATGATCTCATATATATATATAAGTAGATGATTGCTGATCTGGTATATATATAAGTAGATGATTGCCAATCTCATACATATATAAGCAGATGATCGCCGATCTCATATATATATAAGCAGGTGATTGTAAATCTGATATATATATATAAGCTGATGATAATCAATCTGATATATATATATAAGCTGATGATAATCAATCTGATATATATATATATAAGCTGATGATAGTCAATCTGATATATATATAATCTAATTACAGTTAAGCTCATATATATACAAGTAGATAACAGTCAATTTTATATATGTATAAGTAGATAACAGTCAATCTGATATATATATAAGTTGTTAACCACCAATCAGATATATATATAAGCTAATGATAGTTGATCTGATATATATATATAAGCTGTTGATAGTTGATCTGATATATATATAAGCTGTTGACCGCCAATTGAGTATATATATAAGCTGATAACAGGTGATCCACACTATATATAAACATATGATACTCAATCTGGCATATATAAGCTGTTAACTACTAATCTGGTATATATAAGTTATTAACAGTCAATCTTATATGTATATAAGCTATTGACAATCTATGTCATATATATATAAGTAGATCACAGCTAATCTGATATATATATAAGTAGATCACAGCTAATCTGATATATATATAAGCTGATGATAGTTAATCTGGTATATATATAAGCTGATGACAGAAAATATACACTATATATAAACATATGATATCCAATCTGATATATATGTAAGTGGATCACAGTTAATCTGATATATATATAAGCTGATGATAGTCGATCTGATATATATATAAGCTGTTGTCTGCTAATTGGGTATATATATAAGCTGATGACAGGTAATCTGTACTATATATAAACATAGGATATCCAATCTGATATACATATAAGTGGATCACAGTCAATCTGATATATATATAAGCTGATCATAGTCGATCTTGTATATATATAAGCTGATGATAGTCAATTTGGTATATATATAAGCTGTTGACTGCCAATTGGGTATATATATATAAGCTGTTGACTGCCAATTGGGTATATATATATAAGCTGTTGTCTGCCAATTGGATATATATATAAGTTGATGACAGGTGATTTGCACTATATATAAACATATGATATCCAGTCTGATATATATATAAGTGGATCACAGCCAATCTGATATATATATAAGCTGAATACTATCAATCTAGTATATATATAAATAAATGATATCTGATCTGATATATATATAAATCAATAACAGTTAATCTGTATTATATATATATATTTATCACATCCAATTTACAACTTATATAAGTTAATAAAATGTAATATACAATCAATATTAGCCAATAACATTTGATTTATTACTAATATTAGCCTATAACATCTTATCTATCTCTGATATTAGTCAATACCATTGGATCTATCACATTATATTTATTCACACTTGCCAATATCCAAGTCATATCCAATCATCTCGTCAAATATAAGTTACATACTCTAATCATATTTAATCTTTAATTTTATATATATTTACAACTCTTTTATAATCTTTATATATATATATATAATATATAAATATATCAAAATTATAATAAATATTAATAAGTTGACTTATTTATATATTTTTTTATTGATCTACATAATAATATTTTGATTTTTATAAGAAAATTAGTAAAAAAATATGAAAATTAATTTTTATTAATTCTGTATTTGCTCTTTACATATTTTGATACTTTTATATTATACTACTCAATTTTCTTTATATAGCAAAAAAAATTAAAAAATTATTACTTAGTAAGAATTTGAACTTTCATTAGAAGAGATATATTTAATTATTGTCGGAACGGCTTTTTGATAGTTTAAGGTTAAATGTTTTTCCATGCCAAGCTTTTACATAGTTGCTATTTATATAATCTATCTTCCCACACTAAAAATGCCAAGACTTCTCATGCTAATTATATTGAAACTAACCAAAAAAGGAAATTTTTCCGGAAAAAAGCTATTCTTTAGCATTTTTTCCCACGAATTCAGCTATATTGTTTATGTAGATCATTTATGCGAGATTATGCATAATTATGCACGTTATATAACAAGTATAGCCAAAAGTTGCCAATTTTTTTCAGTAATGCATTTGTATTATTTATGTTACGCAAATATGCATAATGAAATATGTTACACAAACTTTCTTCTGTTATATTTTTTATATGTGTTTCTATACAACTATACAAGATTATGCAAGATTATGCAAGATTATGCAAGATTACATAAGCTGATAACAGCTGATCTGATATATATATAAGTGAATATTAGTTAATATCATACATATATAAACCAATACACTAGAAAAACATACGGGAATTACCATGTACAAAGTTAAATTATAACAATAGAAAATCTGGGGTATTTTTTCATCTCAGCTTTTTTTGTGTGTTCAAGATGAAAACACTGTTTTCCGGTTTTCTATTGGCTTGGATACAACAGGCGAAAATATTATTTATTATTATTATTATAAAGACATAACATTTCATTATAAAGACATAGTAAATTTAGTAAACGTTGTACTTGTTTCCTTTTTCTCTTAACACTTCAAAGTAAAAATAAATAAACATTATGTCCACAATTCCTGAACTCTACAACGAAAAGTGCCATTGTGCTGGATGTAGTCAGAACGATCTCGGCTATAGTTTTGTTGCCAGAAGAACTGCTCAACGTCATAACAAAAGGGCAAGACTAAATGCCATAAGATGTGAAAGGGGTACAATATTTGAATTTATTTAATTGTATTGTAATCCATGAAATAACGTGTTGTAATAGACATGTCTACCCAAAGAAATATGATGGAGGTCGATGATGAACGTAAGGTTTATTTAATTCAGATACCGTTAGATATTAACCAAGTGTTATATTCTAAATGTAGCTATCTTAACCCATCAACCCGGAGCCCTGGAAGAATCGTACACTCAGACAAACTCACCTGTTTGGGAAGGAGCTTCAATGTCTGACACTGAAGACGTTTCCGTTACTAATGACGCGATCAGCAATGGCGACAATGATGACAGTGGAAGCAACAGCAATGAAATCAGTGAAGACGAAAGCGAAGACAATGTTATTGAGCTCGACGACAATGAATTGAATAGTGAAGGTCAGTTAGTGTTAAAAATTTTTTAAAAAAAAAAGCGTTAATTTTTTTTTATAATAGACCCTTTTGCCACCCCCGATATGCCCCAGAACCCAGTGCACAGGTTCATTGCTACTTTTGTGGTGATGTTCGCTTCCCGCTATGTGGTTGACAAGGGCGCCGTTGTCTTGATCGAGTTCATCAACAAGCTTTTGACAATTTACGAGCAGGATTTCCAACTGCCCTTGAGCCTTCCTGGTCTTCAGCGCATGACAGGTTTCTCAGCCATGACCAAAGGCATAAAGAAATTTGTTGTGTGTCAGGATTGTCACAAGGTGTACGAAGAAAGTGCATCTGTCCCGTCTCATTGCGATTTCGTAAAGCTTGGTGCACGCTCGTCTTGCAACTGCCAATTGACGAAAACATCAGCATCGGGTGCTTTGGTGGCCAAGCGTTCATACTTGTACCAGTCCGTCGTTAATACTTTACGAATGTTTTTTCTTCGTCCAGGATTCGAGGATAAAATTAGACATTGGAATCACGAGCTGAAGATGGTGGATACGATGTGTGACATATACGACGGTGCCATGTGGAAGGAGCTCAAAGACAAAGATGGCGTGCAATTCACAAAGGATTCGCGTTCATTAATGTTGACTCTCAACATCGACTGGTTTCAACCTTTCGATAACGTCACGCACTCGACTGGTGCCATATACCTGGTAGTAAACAATCTGCCTCGCAATGAAAGATACAAGCCAGAGAACACACTTCTCGTAGGATTGATGCCTGGCCCGAAGGAACCCAAATCCGAAGAGATAAACCATTATCTCCGGCCTATGGTAGATGATCTGATAAGATTGTATGAGGGACTGGCAATCCCAACTTTCGAGTGTCCTAGTGGTGTCCGCGTCCGTGCCGCATTGATGATGGTGGCCTGTGACATCCCGGCAGCAAGAAAGACAAGTGGTTTCACCTCGCACAACAGTACATGCGCATGTTACAAGTGCAACAGACATTTCCCTCGCTTGGAAAACGGTGTCAATGTTGACTTTCGTGGGTTTGACTTCTCTCGGTGGGTGCTTCGTGACGGTGTAGAGAACAGGTTGCATGCTGAGGAGTGGGAAAGTGCTAGTACCCCCTCAGAAAGGCATCGGCTGGAGGTCGAAAATGGTGTTCGATGGTCGCAGTTGCATCGCCTTGGATACCTTGATCTAGTACGTGGAACGATCATCGATCCCATGCATAATTTATTCCTGGGAACGCCTAAAAGATTGATGGATCGTTGGATCAAAGACAAAGACATTCAAGATGACGATTTTGCGGCAATGCAGAAGACTGCAGAAACGATGATTGTGCCTGGTGGATACACCTCTTTGAACTCGAAAATAGGAAAGCAGTTTTCGTATATGAAGGCAGACGAGTGGAAGTCATGGGTGCTCGTATACTCGCCAGTTCTGTTGAAAGATGTTCTTGCAAAAGACAGATTCGAAAACTGGATTAACTTTGTTGATGCATGCCGCCTGTTGATCAAGCCAACGATCACGTTCGATGAAGTCAACACTGCCCATCAGTTTCTTCAAACTTTTTGCACCAGATGTGACGAGCTGTACAACGCCGAAATCCTCACCTGTAATATGCACCTACACCTCCATCTTCGAGATACAATTCGTGATTTTGGACCAGTGTACGGTTATTGGCTATTCGGGTTCGAGCGGTTTAACGGGTTGTTAAAAAATTTGAAGACAAACAGGAAGATCGGGTTTGAAGAAACATTTATGAAGAAATTTATTGAAGATGTGCACAAAGACGATCTTGTCAACAGTTTCCTTCAGAGTACCCGCCAGACATCTGCATTTCCTCTCCTTACCAAACTCACTTCTTCCTTTACACCCGCCACCATTCCATCCATCCGTCAACGTACCTTCCGCATACAGTCATTTGTCGAGGCTTCTGAAGATCCAAATGTACTTGTAAAAGGCAACGAACCTCTCCCTCCTTCCGCATTCCCTCTATCATTAAAATCCGCTACCACAATGAGTGACATTCACTATGTTCATCTCTTACAATACTACAAAGTTGCGTATAACAATGAACAATTAGTTCACTTTCAACAAGCGTTGGAATCACCATACTTTGTCGACAATACAATCACCCTGTTGAAATACATCAACATCCTTGGGCAGGTCTACAAGGGTAAAGGTGAATCTGGAAGTCGTGGCTCTCTTGTACAAGCAAAGTTCATTGGAAGTACTGGTGAGCATATCATCGCATACACGGGTCAAATACAGTACATTTTCACCCATTCTTTCACTCCTCCACCCACCTCTTCATCCCTTACTCCCTTGCTCCGCACCCATCGCCGCCCAACACAACTTCTTCACAATTCTCAACATACTTTTGCATTTATCAAATGGTACACACCCGAAAATGATAAATCGCGAGAGTACAAACACGTTGAAACCTGCTTTCCAACATTTTCTCCTGACGATTTCCAATGTGTATTGCCAGTGCATAGAATTATGTTAGAAGTAGCAACTGCTGAGCACACAACACGCAGAAAAGTAAAAAAGATGCTGGTCATTCCTTTGCCAAAAAAACAATACATTTAAAAAATAATAAAATTATAACTCCCTTTTTTAAAGGCACACAGAAAAGAATAATCATAGTGTTTGTATTTGTTGGTACGTTTATCATTGTCAGATGGAGGATGTGGAGGATGTAGAGGATAAGAAAACAAAATTTATTGAAACTCATCTCTAAAAGCCCAGTGAGGGAGAAGGGACGTCAATCTAGGCGGGACTGCTAAAACAGCATCTCTACCGAAGGACCTCTTCAACATCTGACGCGAATTGAAGTCCATGCGATTACGCATAAAATCATCAACAACTGCAAGAAAGTGATTGTACTAAATACAAATAAGTGATTAATCAAAGTTCTGTTTCATTTAAATACATAAAAAAACAAAAAAAAGCTATATACAATAATGTAAACAAAAGAAATTACCTCATCGCTTCTCCAACTTGGACGCACTGTACGAATCGCACGGTTGCTCGAGACTCCAGGCATATCGTCTTCAGATTCGCCCTCAGACATTGCTTCTTTCTGTAAGAGTCCGTCGCAGCTCTTACCCACCTTCATATCAATTTCAGCCTTGAATGTATGGTAGGTCAGCTCGCGACGGTCAAAATGCTAGTTTATAAATGTATTAATATGAATACATTTAATTTGCAATCAAAATATACTTCTAACATACATCGGTCTCTCGACCTGCTTTTCTTGACCGAGAATTTGTCTTTTTGCGCGCTTCATAGGATTCCTTGACTCGGCGTCTCGTTCCACAAAAGTTTGTGTAGATACAATCGCTAATATCGGCCTGTCGAACACTAGTCCCAACAACCTTTGGAGCCAGGTATGCATGAAGGTCATGCATCAGCTGTCTGTTGGGTGGAAGTCTGTAATCAACATTAACATCCCAACTGCGCTTGCTGTCGTTAGCTGCAACTAGTTCCGGCTTATTTGATTTGAAGTTGTGTTTCTTCAACTCTCCTCGGATAAGAGCCTATACTTAGTGTGAGATATTATGTTGATGAGCTACTGTACATCTCAACACTTACTAAAACTCTAGTGCGATCCTGTTTACTAAGTTCACCAGCGTTTGCACCAGTAAGAACCACTGGACCAACAGAAGGAGCGACAGAAGGACCAACAGAAGGAGCAACAGAAGGAGCAGCAGAAGAGATACCAAAAAAAGCCTCAGAAGGTGTTGTATACCAATCCAGAGTAGAACCAACGGAAGAAGCTGCGAAAGGGACAGAAGCAGAAGCAGGTATAGTGGTAGGAGCAATAACTGCAAGAAGTTCTCCAGAGGCATCGGCAACGCTATCAAGTATTTCCAATGAATCTTTGTTCCCCTTGATAACAATGCCAATGTTTGAATCCATGGTCTTGAGACTTTCCTCCATAGCGGTGAGCCTTCTTAAAAGCTCAGTATATTCCGGGGATGGAGCCGGGGCAATTGACTGACGATTGTTAACCATGGTCTGAAAGCTATCTAATAAAATGTTATACATGAGTTGATTGTTAATTATATTTGTTTTATATATCTATTCATTGTATATATAGAGTGTTATTAACATACAAAAGAAGTTAGGTGTTAAGCGAATGAATAAAGTGTAGTTAATGGAAAGATGGTAAAAGTAAAAGCAAGAACCCATTTATTATATTACACTTGTTGCTGTAAATACTCAGGATTTCTTTAATACGCGTATCTCTATTAATACTTCCTGGAATTAACGGGGTGCAAATCGGCTTTGAACATGCTTTTTTCAACTCAATCCAATATATGATTTCTGTCTTTCGGCCTTTTGGCCCTTTGGTCTTTTGTTCTTTTTGTTTTTTTTTTTCATTTACAAGTTTTCTCTCTTTTCTCTCTTTCCAACATTTATTATATTCACAGATTTTCTTGGTAAGATATCTTATTCTTTAATATTATATATATATATATAACTAAAATGATAATAATTGTTTTCTATTACTACAGACACTCGTGTTTTGTTACCTTCTGATGCATCCCCTTCACAATGTCCATCCGGATTAGCTAAGGTTAGTAAATATACTTTATGCTGTCATCCTATAAAATTATCCTGACCTTTTCCTTTCTTTTGTATAGGCCATATCGCCGAAATTACTCTCTACTATTAAACACGGTTATGAACACGGTAATATTTTATTTTATTTCAATCTATCTCTTTTTAATAAGCACATGGCTTAACATAATTTCTATTATAGATGAACCTCCCTCTCATGAGCACATCGCGAATCAAGAACTTTCATTTCATACGAGTGTCATTGACATGGTAATTTTTTTTGTACATATAACAATATTATTTATTTTGTATATTAATGTATATCATTTACTGAAGACAATATTAGCGTCTCCTATGTACTCTCTTGGTCTGCAAATAAATCCTTTTGCTTCGGGTAGGTAAATGAAATATTCTACCACACAGTTCACAAAAAATAATTTTTTTTCAGCATTTTTATAGCCAAATAAAGTATATTGAGTACTATGGTTCGCATTCATGACGCCTTTTCTTTTTGTCTCTGGTAAGCTATTATATTGCAAGCATAATTACATATATATATTCTTAATATCCACGATTTCTTGTTCAAACAGTTAACACTTTTCTAATTTCATAGAACAACCATTTACAAGCAAGCAACACACAACTGGGCTTTTCTCTGGGAGATATTGTTTGGAGAATACTTGTTTTATCAGAACATTGGCCATTTCAAATTGTATGAAGGATAGAACACTAGCCAGAATGTTCCTGAATATTAAATATAATCACTGTACTATAAACCTAAGAATATTCTTTTCTTTCTAATAAAAACAAAATAAACCAATAATTATTATAAATAAATTAAAGATCGGAGAAGTGTATGGAAGCAAACAGTATAAGAAGAAGTCTCTAAGATTGGATAAAATAAATTCAAATACAACAAAACCCTGTAAAAACTGGCATATCCATAAATTAAACAATGTAAAAACTGGCATATCCGTATAATCGATCTTTCATTTATCGTTCTTTTAATCGGAAAGCGGTAGGATATATTACAACAAAACGTAATTCTGAGTTGCCGTTTTAGTGCATGTGGTAAAAACCCATATACAGAAAATGCAAACACATCCTACTATCCTGCTGTTCTGACCTTTTCCTATGTTCGAAAGTTGGTCTTACCACCTATGAGTAAGCCAGCTTCATACACTTGTAAAAACTATCTGATCACATCGTAAAACCTGGTCTTTTCACATAATTAATTACAGTTTTACACATAAGAAAACCGCACCTCTTTTCCAGTGATAATTGTCAATCTAATATATATATAAGCCAATTATTGCCAATCTTATATATATATAAGCCAATTATTGCCAATCTTATATATATATAAGCCAATCATTGCCAATCTTATATATATATAAGCCAATCATTGCCAATCTTATATATATATAAGCCAATGATTGTCGATCTAATATATATATTAGTAGATGATTGCCGATCTCATACATATATAAGTAGATGACAACCAATTTCATATATATACAAGCTAATGATTATCAATCTGGTATATATATAAGTCAATGATCGCCAATCTGATATATATATAAGTCAATAATCATTAATCTGATATATATATAAGTTACTGATTGCTAATCTCATATATATATATAAGTAGATGATTGCCAATCTTATATATATATAAGCTAATGATTGCCAATCTAATATATATATAAGTAGATGATCACCGATCTAATATATATATAAATAGATGATTGCCGATCTCATACATATATAAGTAGATGACAACCAATTTCATATATATACAAGCTAATGATTATCAATCTGGTATATATATAAGTCAATGATCGCCAATCTGATATATATATAAGTCAATAATCATTAATCTGATATATATATAAGTTACTGATTGCTAATCTCATATATATATATAAGTAGATAATTGCCAATCTTATATATATATAAGCTAATGATTGCCAATCTAATATATATATAAGTAGATGATCGCCAATCTCATACATATATAAGTAGATGATCGCCAATCTCATACATATATAAGTAGATGACAACCAATTTTATATATATACAAGCTAATAATTATCAATCTGGCATATATATAAGTCAATGATTATCAATCTGGCATATATATAAGTCAATGATCGCCGATTTGATATATATATAAGTCAATGATTGCCGATCTGATATATATATAAGTCAATGATCATTAATCTGATATATATATAAGTCAATGATTGCTGATCTCATATATATATAAGCAGATGATAGCCAATCTGGTATATATATAAGCTAATGATTGCTAATCTCATATATATATAAGCAGATGATCACCGATCTGATATATATATAAGTCAATAGTCACTGATCTGGTATATATATAAGCCAATAATTGCTGATTTCATATATATATAAGCAGATGATCACTGATCTCATATATATATAAGTCAATGATTATCAATCTGGCATATATATAAGTCAATGGTTTCCAATCTGGTATATATATAAGTAGATGATCACTGGTCTCGTATATATATAAGTCAATGATCATCAATCTGATATATATATAAGTCAATGGTCGCCGATCTAGTATATATATAAGTCAATGATCCCTGATCTCATATATATATAAGTAGATAATTGCCAATCTGGTATATATATAAGTCAATAATTGCTGATTTCATATATATATATATATAAGTCAATGATCATCAATCTGGTATATATATAAGTCAATAGTTAATGATCTCATATATATATATAAGTAGATGATTGCTGATCTGGTATATATATAAGTAGATGATTGCCGATCTCATACATATATAAGCAGATGATCGCCGATCTCATATATATATAAGCAGGTGATTGTAAATCTGATATATATATATAAGCTGATGATAATCAATCTGATATATATATATAAGCTGATGATAATCAATCTGATATATATATATATAAGCTGATGATAGTCAATCTGATATATATATAATCTAATTACAGTTAAGCTCATATATATACAAGTAGATAACAGTCAATTTTATATATGTATAAGTAGATAACAGTCAATCTGATATATATATAAGTTGTTAACCACCAATCAGATATATATATAAGCTAATGATAGTTGATCTGATATATATATATAAGCTGTTGATAGTTGATCTGATATATATATAAGCTGTTGACCGCCAATTGAGTATATATATAAGCTGATAACAGGTGATCCACACTATATATAAACATATGATACTCAATCTGGCATATATAAGCTGTTAACTACTAATCTGGTATATATATATGTTATTAACAGTCAATCTTATATGTATATAAGCTATTGACAATCTATGTCATATATATATAAGTAGATCACAGCTAATCTGATATATATATAAGTAGATCACAGCTAATCTGATATATATATAAGCTGATGATAGTTAATCTGGTATATAT